>NW_027491862.1:0-604369 GCF_021521415.1 Bidens hawaiensis | reverse complement strand
CTATTCTCATGGAAAAGCACGTACGGGTACCTTGATTGGATGTGACAGCTGACGGATAGGGACAACTGTCACATGGAGGTACAGTGTTGTCGTCATGTATACATAGTTTCTTTTGTCCTGGTTGTCGCTTTCAAGGAATCTTGCACTGTAATTGATCATAAGACTAGTTGTTATAGTGTGGCAAAGTTAGATTCGTGGGTGTAATTTAAGACCATCTTGAGGTTTACTTGGGTCCGTGAGCTAGGTACCTATCTCTACAATACCCATCCAAGAAGTTTCGAGGTTCAAGTTCAATTTTCATTCTTAAGTGTTGAACATATGTAATAGGAACGTGTGAAAGTGAGCTTTTTTTTATTACATAATCGCCTTATGTGTTTAGTTACTGTCGGCTTAATATGACGTGTTTTGCACTTCGCGTTATGAGAATTGGTTTATGTTTTCTAAGGTCAGTTTGATGTCAACCATTATAACTTATCGCTAATACGTGACTAGGCTGGTTCACGATTTACAAATGTTGCCAGTGGCTATGAGTGCAAGTTGTTGTTGAGCAGTTGTCATTGCTTGGTTTCTGCCGATGGGTGGCAACTTGAGATGACAAAAGAAACAAATTTGAAACGTGGATTGTAAAACCGTCTTTACCTGATGAACACATTTCTTACCAATTGTACTTTATATAACTTTATTACCCATGAAAATTAAAAACATAAAAAATAATGAATTACTAGATTATTATATTAGCCAAAGACAGACAAAAACAAAAAAAATTACGAATACATTTCGGATAAACGGGTAAGCATGTTTAGAGAGATCGAGCGGGGTATCACCTAATACATACTAGTATGCACCTAGTCAGCCAAGTTTCAAGTGCCAAATACAATTTTGAGGGTATACACTAAAATACGAGAATTTGATCAAATGTTTTTATAAAACATACAAGATTGGTTACGAAAGCATTTGGGCTGGGCCTAAACAAACAATGATTGACCCAACCACATCCAAAGAGCAATTTGCCTCACATGCTGTCACAGTGTCACTCAGAAGTCAGAACAACTGGGCTGCAAGTAAACACAAAATATTTAAATTATTGCCCAAAAGGTTCAAAAAGGAAGATGATATATATGTTTTAACAAATATATATTATTATTTATCACTATATTTAAATTTATTATTCCTTATCTTCCCTTTTGATCTTCTTCAAACACACAAATTGTAATTTTTTATGGTATGTATAATATCAGTATTTGGAAAAGTAGTTGTTTTGTTGATAACTTCTTATTTTTTTCCATAAAAATACAATTTTATTTAGAAAAACATTTCTTAAAATAATCTTCTACAAAATCGTAAGCATTACATGATACGCATATGCCTAAATCCAATGTTTTGAAAATAAGGCCAAAATCGGATGCTACAGTGGTTCAACGGTCAGTTCAATCCAAATAATCAGCCAATATGACAAAGGAAAGATGCAAACATCAGTCACCCAATGGTTTCTATGGATCATGTCTGGTTTGTTAAAATCGACCGATTCATTTGTACTCGGTAATTACCTCGTAAGCAGATAGAGGACATTGCTGGGTACCGGTTTAACCTGTCGACTTACTAGTCATGTTCGGTTTTAATACCGTGCCTATAACTTGTGTCTAAATGTATGCTTAATAAGAAGATTATGATAGAATGAAAAGAGAAAAACATGAACTCGAAAATGTATCTAAATGTCGTTTTTTTAAAAAGAAGTAAAAGAAAAGAAAATGCATCCAAACAATTATTAAATAAATATACTAATTCTAAATTTGATGCACAATTAAGTTCTTACTTATCATGAAACATTTTAAATAAGAAAAAAACAATTAATTTCTGTTGAAATTTTGTGAATAACTAGGATTTTCTAAGAGTTGTTTAGCACTTTCAGATTGAAATATTTGGTGGTTTTCCAAATATCCCAACCAAATAAAACTCAGAGATCAAGAACTTTGTATGTGATTTTTGAAAGTGAATTCTCATGAACTAGAGAATGGTATTTCCAACCAATTTATATCACAATTTATATTGGTTGATAAGGCAATCCAATTATACTAAAATATCGTTAATGACTCCCATTGCTTGAAATCATGTATGAAAAAGCCGTTCTAAAAACAGAATCGTTATTATTATACGAAACAAAATGATAATGATGTTGCATGTGTGAAGTCATGTAATAAATCCATGGAATGAATGAATATAAAGAACCAAAACAATAATAAAAGCAGGAATGGCCCATGACTCCCGTGAACTTACTTTGGCATTTACGTCCACACTTGATCAAATTGCTCTTAAATTTATTTATAACCATAACTATCTGAAATATTTTATTTCAGAGTGAACTGCGGTTTTCGTTCATGTGGTTTGTTCAAATCTACGATTTTAGTCTAGTAGTTTAAATTTTCGATTTCCATCTTTGTGGTTTCATTTAACTTGCAATTAAACCCGACCTCACTAACCCCATTAAGTCTGGTCGTTAAACTCGTTAGTGCCCCTCATGTAAGGGGCAAGAGGTTATTAAGTACTTGAGTTGTGTCTTTAAAGGCTTTCTCTCTTGAAAAACATGTTGACCTTAGCTTGTTTTGTGTCTATTGCAAGTGATCTCCTTCATGTCTAGGTCTCCACCATTATGGGAATATATGATCATCATCCTCATCCTCATCTTCAAGGTTGATGTCATGTTTGCATAAATAAGAAAATATTGTGTACTCTCCTTCCTGAAGTAGACATCTTTTTTATTATTATTATTATTATTATTATTATTATTATTATTATTTTTGAACAACCAACAAAGACATCTTTATTCTTGATTCTCCTTTTTGGTGATGAACTTCATATATTGCCTCTTTCATTTGGAGACTAAAAAAAAAAAAGAAGAGTATCGTATATCCCTTAATATAACCAAATATTATAATAATTTAAAATTCTATATTTACCTAATTTATAGAGGGAAATTGTTACGGAAAATAAAGTTCTTAAATCTAACAATCTAATCTAACAATCTAATCTATTCTAACAATACTAATAAACAAAAATACTAAATGCTGATGTGTTATAATCAAATTAATCCTAACTTCTAATCTTCAATCTCCTTAATCCATGTTACCCATGGGTTATTGAAGAAACACTAATCGACCCCGGGCAGATTACGGATAATCTGGGGGTTAAATAGATGTTTCCCACGAGGATGAGGTCCAGCAAAGAAAGTTGTTCTTCAGGTGACCTGCAAAACAGACACCGTAAGCTCATCACTGAGAAGGGGGGGTTCCTCTTTGTGACCACCCTCCGGTGTGAGAATCAGACTAGATTGCTCTGAATATAAGTGTATATTAAGAGATTGCTAGAGAAGATAAGATAATGAGATATCTCCTCATGTCCTTACCATTCCAAGGTGTTGGAGTATTTATAGCCGAAGGTAGGTTTCCAAGAAGGTACAGCCGGCTGAATAGTATTCCTGTTCTACCAACAGTGGGCTACGCACGAGCCATGCAGATTGGTGGATAGGCTGCGGCTAATAGTGACAAGGCCGGCTGTATACTGTTCCTTTACTGCCGGCTATGCACTATTCCACCAACTGTAGGCTACGCACGTCCCACAGTGAGGGTTGGTGAGTAGGCAGCGGCTGATAGTAACAAGGCCGGCTGTATACTGTTCCTTTACTGCCGGCTATGCACTGTTCCACCAACTGTAGGCTACACACGTCCCACAGTGAGGGTTGGTGAGTAGGCAGCGGCTAATAGTGACAAACAGTACTAGAGGGTGCTCCTCCTCGTACTGTTGTCGGTGAGCTGTCACCCTGTGATTGGTTCATGGGCTGCTTTGGTCAGATCTTGTCTATTCTGTCCATACCTTGGCAGGTATAGTACAAAAGATCTTCCAGAAGCATACGGACTGGCTCATTTGGGCGGGAGTATTCCCGCCTTGCTCATTCTTTCAGGTGACATTACTGAAGTATCAAGAGTTAGTGCCTTGTGCGTGTAGCCTTGCTATTAGTGCGGGTAGCCTTCCCTGATGGCTTGTATCCGCAGCTGCGGGAACAGGCGGGGTACTTCACCATTGGGAGGCTTTCCCTGCGGGAACAGCTGGCATACTAAGCGTAAGGTCTTCATCTCTGAGCATGGTGGGTCCTGCGGAAGCAGTTGGTCCTTGCGCAGACGTCCCTCTTCAAGGTGAGTCTTGCGGGTCCAACTGGGCTCTGCTGGGACCTACCTCTTCAAGTCCCCCAGTCCAATGTTCTTCTCATGAATTATTAATAAGTGAGGTGAACTTTTGGAATTTAGCAAGGGGTTTTGAAAAGGGTTTTTGATTTTAAGGTTTTCCGTGGGGATTCTTCCCGCGGTTTTCCTAATGTCACGCAGAAATTCCCGACTTTTCTGCTTGATCTTTGGGTATGATGCGGGTAGGTTTGTAACCTCGCAAGTCAGGAGCGTTGAGTTTCACTTGTGTAGAATCTCCATGAGATTTTGGTAGTTTTAACATAGTGATCAATTATGTTAAACAACCAATTCCATCTTGGAGCTTCAAACAAATTGTCAACGATCCCGCTATGCGGGGATGTTATTTCCCTTTCCGCGAGCATGGCCCAGAAGATCTTTCTTGGTTTCAATTCCCTGTGAGTGCTAAGTATGTGAAGGGTTTCGCCTTGACACTGTACCCGCACTCGTCTTATAGTTAGTTTACTTCCAAGGTATTCTTGACGTCCATTCCCTGCGGGTGCTAAGTATGTGAAGGGTTTTACCTTGACACTGTACCCGCACCTGTCTTATAGTTACTTGGTTGCCCAGGTAAGGGGATATATTCCCTCTTATTTTTGAATATTTGAATCTTTTTGAATTTCTTTGAAATTCGAAGAGTTGGTAAAAGGATAAGAACAGTCCAGACTGTTGAAGGGACGTTAGTGTCTGACGGTTTCTTCTGACAGTTTCAGGACGTGCAGGAAGTTATGACGACGTGACAGTATATGGTCATTCCAGGCGCTTTTTCAGGCGCGTGGGTGCGATTTTTCGGGCGCGTGGGAGCGGTTTTTACGGCACACGTCCCGTCAACAGCTGTTGCCAGGTTGCTTTTTCCACGTGTCATACTTTCATTGCACCCGCTCTTTTCTCTCTCCTCCGCATTAAATTCATCGCATTTATTGCGATGAGTATATAAAGGGGGTGAGGGTTCACAGTAATCTACACTTTCACTTCTCTCTTCTTCTTGTAAACGATTTCCGGCGAATACTCACTATTCCGTCGAGCATTCTTCTGAAATCATTCTGTTACATCCAAAACATGTCTTGTACCCGTGATTTTGAGGCCGCTGCCGAGGAGTCTGAGATGCTCGTCGACAACCCGATGTCGACGTCCGATAAGGACGACAAGAGCACTGCTGGTGAGTGCCAGTGCGCTCTTCCTACTGATCTCTACCAGTACATCGTCCGGAAGTTCATGCTCGAGCCTTTCGAGCCTGAGTTTCCGGAGCCTCATCAGACGGTGTACGATGCCCCCAAGGGCAAGATAGGGGTGTACGCCGCATTCTTCGTCTATGGGAATCTGAGGTTCCCATTGACGAAGTTTGTGTACCGTGTTCTGGAGAGGCACGGTGTACACTTGACGGAGGTACACCCAATGGCGATCGCAAAGATCCGCCATTTCGAATGGGTGTGCCTCATTATGGGTGTGGAGCCCCATGTCGACCGCCTGATGACCTTCTACTCCTGGAGGTGCATCCAAGGGTGGTACACCCTGGTCAACCGGATCAAGGGTCTGAAGATTTGCGCAACCGAGCGCAGTCTTCGGTCGTGGAAGCGGGAGTTTTTTTTATATCTCCGCTCGCGTCATCCCGATAGCGATGACGTTTAAAAACGGGAGCGCGCTCCCGAACCTTCCCGCCTTGAATTACCAGGAGGCGGAATGGTTCTCCACGGTTTCCCGGATCCAGTCCCCGGTTTACTGCTTTGCGGAGTCCGGGATGGTGATGCTCGGGATGAGCCGGGTGTGGAAGGAGGCGTCACAGATTCCCATCGTCCTAGAATACGGTTTGAATTCTGTCCCTTACGGTATGCTTTGTCTTCTTTGTTGATTTAGGTTTTTCTTCTAACTGTTTCTTCTTTTATTTCAGAAGGGAATGACTTGCAGTCGCTCCTGCACCCGCGGGAGGCTGATGGTCCCGCTCGGATGGGTACTCGTGCTCTAGATGAGAACGAGTTGCCCATCCTTGAGCAAACGGCGGATCGGTTCGTGGAGGTCTACCCGCCAGGCCACGAGATCCTAAGCGCCAGGCGGCCAGGTAAAGAACTTTTTAACCCTCGCCCTGTGAATGCTGAAACCTCTGCGGGAATTCCTCTAATTCTGTCATCTTCTGATGAGGAATCCGCAGATGGTCCTTTGTTGGCGAGGAAGAAGAAGGCTGCCGGCGGGAAGGGCAAGGCGACAGTTGCCTCTACTGCCGATCCGGTGAATCGGTCTAACTCAGAGACCGAAAGTGAGGAGGTGGCGGGGAACCCTGGTGGTGAGACCGCTGTTCCGGAGGTTCAGACGGCTGTCACCTCCGAGCAGCCCCGGACGACGACGGTCACCGGCGTGAAGAGGTCGGCTCCATCGGGTTCGTCCCCGCCTGTTCGCACCTTCAAGCTCAAAAGGACTCGTAAGTGTAAAGTTAATAATTTTAACTTCATGTTTCTGCAATTATATTTAAATATGTTGTCTTCGTGCAGGCGTGGATGCAACCGCATTCCCGAGTGGAGCGGGAAGGAGTGCGTCTGGACCCATGACGGTAGGTTTGGTCAACCTACCCGAGGCGATGACCCAGGCGGCTGCGCCTGCTTCGAGTGTTTGTTCAGTTGCTCACCCTGTTGAGGCAACTGTTCCACTCGTAACTTCATCCCCGCCGGCTGTGAATGCCATTTTTACGACATCCTTCACTGAGCCGGCGGTGGTTCCTTCTGCGGGATTTTCTGCCGCCGCGGTCACGGTTGTGAGTTCACCTCCGGTGAGTTCACCTCCGTTGGTTTCCACCGCGGCGGCCTCCACTATGCCTCCTCCGGCACCGGCGAGTACGACCGGCTCTTCAGGTACATACGGGGCTTCTCGCCAACCTCTGCCTCCTTCCCATCTGCCTGACCTCTTGGATGGATTTCCCTTAGGTTCAGGTGATGGGTTTGGGGGCTATCGGCCTGTTGTCGACCCTACAGGTGCGTAGGGTTCTTTTAGCTGGTTTTTTTTTTTTTTTATATCATCTTTTCCTAACTGCTTTTTGTTTTTTGCAGTGTCGGATTCCAATGAAGTGTATGTTCCACGATGGAACATCCGCCGAGGAACAACCCTTCGCACGTCTGTGGACTGCGTGGAGTGGGCGCGCCACGCAGTTCCCAATGGTGCGTTGGGGGAAGCAATGGCTAGCTACCAAGAGGGTAGGCTTAGCACGGAGCTTCGAATTCTCCTGGCCCGGATGCAGCAGCGTGTTGAGCTGCTTTGTCGTGAAAATGACAAATTAAAGGCGGTGCGTATGCAAGAGGTGGCTCAGGCGCGGGCCATCCGGGAGGAGAACAGGAGACTCTCCGCCACTGCTGCGGAGAGGGAGAAGGCGTTCAAGGCCCTCGAGGTTGACGTTCAGGCCCGGCTTGAGGCCCGTTCCAAGGCTGCCCAAGCTGTTAACGAACAGCTTCGGTTAACTAAGGAAACCGCACGGAATGCAACTGAGAGGGCCGTCAAGGCTGAAGCTGTTGCGGAGCCTCTACGCGTGGAGAATGAGGAGCTTAAAGCCAAATTAGAGGCTCTCCAGCAGGCTCATGATGCCTTGGCCAAGGAAGACGCCAAGAAACTCCAAGAGATCCTGGACCAGAGGGTGGTGCTTGAGCATACCGAGCGTAAGCTAAAGGGCGTCGAAGAGGCTGCAGCGAAAGATGTGTTGCTTGCCAACCTTACAAAGAACGAAGCCGAACGCGCCCGTAATGAAGCTCAAGTTGCCCTCCAGGAGGCTCTGGTTACCAAGGAATGGCTTCTTCGAGAAGCGTTGTCTCAGGTATGTATATTTATAATGACTTCACGCTTTTCTTTATACCTGGAAAAGTTGACATTTATTTTTTTTTTGTAGGTTGTGCATCGGGTCTTCACGGATACATCTTACGATGATGCTATGAGCGCAGCCCTCAACGCTTCTCACGATGATGGGGAGAAGGCAGGTTTCCTGCTTGGTCTGGGATATGTTGAGAAGGGCATCCCGCCTTCTAACTTCCCTCTATATAACGTAGATACTGACGCTGCTTATGACCAAGCAGTGAACCAATACGCTGCCTTCCCACATCCGGTGGTGGAGAAGGTGGACGAAATTGCTGCCGCTGATGATGGGCTAGCTATTCTCAAAGCCTTCCTTGCACCGCCACCGTCAACTGATGGTGCGGGAACGAGTGGGTTTGGGGGGAGTGGTCCTGAAGTTTGAACCTGAAGATCCCCTCCTACCGTTAGGATAGATTTTTACTTTTGTATAGATTCTCTTGTATGCGGGTATGTACCCAGCAATCCTTGTAATATTTGAATTTCGATGGAGCAAAGATTATTTGCCAACGCCTTGCCTTGTTTATTTCACGCATATTTTGATTTAACTTAGGAATTTCTTGAGTACTTGGATAAGTTAACTTTTTAACGTGGCAGATTATAAGTTTAAGTTTTGCTTCCTCTTTCGTGATTGTGCGGGTATGACCGTCACTTTCACTTAGTAGGATGGCTAAACTTTACTTACATCTGTCCTGCGTGGAAGTTTCCCTCATCTTTTCCTTAGAAATTTTCTAAGTATTTTGAATAAGTTAGCCTTTGTACGCGCGGTTGTTAATAGGTTAATGTTCAGTTTCCTCTATCATGATTGTGCGGGTAGGACCGTCACTTTCATTTAGTGGGATGACCAAACTTTACCTATAACTGACCTGCGTGAAGGTTTTCCTTATCTTTTCTTTTGAAATTTTTACCGTTTTATGTGTTTATGCGGGTTTTGCCGCCTTCCACACGTAACGACTTACTTCTTCCCATATTTATGCGATGAATACCGGCATATCAGTGTGGGAAGTTCATCAGTATAAAGGTAAGGCTATCAACACAATGTGAAAGGAGAATCATTTCCATTAGAAGTGGCTCTAGGCCTTTTCTTTACAAGTTTGGAATTGATCTACATGTAACATTTGCGTAATTGAGCTCCATTCCATGTTCTTGGGATGGGAGTGCCATCGAGCCTTTCGAGCCGGTATGCGCCCTTTCCCAGAACTTCTTTGATAATGTATGGCCCTTCCCAGACCGGGGCCAGTTTTCCTGGGCGTTGTTGGTTCGAAGCCTCGTTGTTACGCAGTATGTAGTCTCCCACATTGAAGTTGCAGAGTTTTACCCGCGTGTTGTAGTACTTTTGCATTTGTCGCTTGTAGTTCTCTTCACGCACTCCGGCTAAGTCTCTGCGTTCCTCGGTTAGCATAAGGTCTAACCGTCTTTCCGCATTATTGTCTTCTGGCTGAATCAAGACCCTTGGTGAGGGTAAACCAATTTCGACCGGGACCATGGCTTCAGTGCCATAAGTGAGGCTGAACGGGGTTTCTCCCGTACTGGCCTTTTTCAGCGTTCTGTTTGCCCAAAGGACGTACGGAAGCTCGTCCACCCAGCCGGATCTGTGTTCCAAGAGTCTTTTCTTTATGCCTTCGACTATGCTCTTATTTGCTCTTTCTACCTCACCATTACCCTGCGGGTGCGCCACTGAGGTAAAGGTGTGGGTGATTTGAAGTTCTTCCAGCCACTTTTGTAGCTTCTTGTCAGCAAAGTTGGTGCCGTTATCGCTCACCAAATTCTGTGGAAGTCCAAAACGACAAATAATAAATTCCCAAATAAATTTTTTGATATGTTTCGCGGTTGTTTGGGCTAAGGGTTTTGCTTCTATCCACTTGGTGAAGTAGTCGATGGCTACCACCAGGAACTGAACGTTTCCTGCTGCTGTAGGAAATGGGCCTGTCACATCGATGGCCCACTTCTGAAATGGCCATGAAGAGGTGACTGGAACAAGTTCATTCTTCGGGCGATGCGTGTTGGGTGCGTAGAGCTGGCAAGACCTACACTTTCTGATGTATGCCAGCGCATCCGTATGCATCCCCAGCCAAAAGTATCCCGCGTTGTTTAGCTTAGCTACAACAGCGCGTGGACCTGCGTGTACTCCACAGATGCCTTCGTGTACTTCCCTTAGGAGGTAGTCAACATCTTGGTTGTCCACACATCTTAAGAGTGGGCCAAGAAAGTTACGTCTGTAAAGGATGTCGTCTATGAGTTGATAATTCAGTGCTTTACAGCGTAGTTTTCTTGCCTGTGTTTTTGACTCTGGTAGTATACCCGCCGCAAGGTAATTTATTATTGGTGTCATCCACGTTTCTGTGCCGGTTTGGATGACACAAATTTCATTGTGCGGGACTGAAGGTGCCCCGAGGAGTTCAATGCGGATGTCCTTTCCCAAGTGGGTGAAGGCTAATGACGCAAGCTTGCTTAACGCATCCGCAGATTTGTTTTCGCTACGCTTGACGTGTATGACTTTGCAATCGTTAAAATCGCGCATAAGGGTTTTTGCTTGTGCGAGGTACAAGGCCATTGTGTCGTTCACGGCCGTGTACGTCCCGTTTATTTGGTTGGCTACTAACATGGAATCCACGTGGGCTTCCAAGTATTTCACTCCCATCTTACGCGCAATTCTCAGCCCGACCAAGAATGCTTCATACTCGGCTTCGTTATTCGTACTTGGAAAATCCAGTCGAATAGCGTAAGTGTATTCTTGGCCTGCTGGGTTGGTTAGTTTCAACCCTGCGCCTGAACCCTCGTTACTGGCTGCTCCATCAGTGTAGAGTCGCCAGACATCATTGATGTCCTGTGCTGGAGAGGGTTGAGCCTCTTCCTGGCACTCTTTTTCCCGTGATGCAGGCACTTCCGCAATAAAGTCGGCCAAAACCTGGCCTTTTATGGCTGGTCTTGGCTTATACTTTATCGCGTATTCTCCCAACTCAATTGCCCAATTGACTAGGCGTCCCGATAACTCGGGTTTGCGTAGAACGTTTGCAAGTTTGAAGTTGGTGAGAATGGTAATTGGGTGACCCTGGAAATATCGTTTTAACCTGCGTGAAGCGTGTACAAGTGCTAAGACTAATTTTCCGAGGGTAGAGTACCGGGTTTCTACGTCTGTTAGGATACGGCTGACATAATAGATTGGCATCTGGATGCCTTTCCGTTCTACTAGCAGGACCGCCCCGGTTGCTCTATCTGTTGCAGAAAGGTATAGGATTAACTCCTCCCCCGCTTCTGGTGCTGTGAGCGTTGGGAGTTCGATCAAGCGTGACCGAATCTCCTGAAAAGCTGCTTCCGCTTCTGGTGTCCAGCGGAAGTGCCTTTTCTTTAAACAGTTTCTCAATGTTGACACGAAAGGAAACGACTTATCCGCGTGGTTTGCCAAAAAGCGATTAAGTGCGACTAGTCGTCCATTCAGTGTCTGAGCCTGTTTGATGGTAGTAGGTGATTCCATTTTGATAATGGTTTCGACCTTTTCAGGGTTCGCTCTGAAGCCATCTTTAGTGACGATGACCCCTAAGAACTTCCCTTCTTCCATCCCAAAGGAACACTTGCTCGGGTTGAGCTTCATGTTTATCTTCCTGAGCGTGTTGAAAGTTTCTTCGATGTCTTTCAACATCGCTTCTGCGTCAGGGCTTTTGATAACCAAGTCATCCATGTAGACTTCCAAGTTCCTCCCAATTTGGACATCAGTGAACCCCAGTGAAATATTGTTTGCTGCACTTGTCCCGGCTTGGGTAACAGGGGTAGTGTTCGTAAAATTTGTATAACCGCCGGTGTTCCCCCCAGTTGCTGGGGTTGTGGTTACCGGGGTTTCTTGGTCACTTACTGGCCTTAGGACCGGAGTAACGTTAACCATTTCTTCAGAAATTTTGAAGAAACTAAGAATTAGTTCTAGCTTTTATGCACGGATAGCGCCAATGAAGAAACACTAATCGACCCCAGGCAGATTACGGATAATCTGGGGGTTAAATAGATGTTTCCCACGAGGATGAGGTTCAACAAAGAAAGTTGTTCTTCAGGTGACCTGCAAAACAGACACCTAAGCTCGTCACTGAGAAGGGGGGGTTCCTCCTTGTGACCACCATCCGGTGTGAGAATCAGACTAGATTGCTCTGAATATAAGTGTATATTAAGAGATTGCTAGAGAAGATAAGATAATGAGATATCTCCTCATGTCCTTACCATTCCAAGGTGTTGGAATATTTATAGCCGAATGTAGGTTTCCAAGAAGGTACAGCCGGCTGAATAGTATTCCTGTTCTATCAACAGTGGGCTTCGCACGAGCCATGCTGATTGGTGGATAGGCTGCGGCTAATAGTGACAAGGCCGGCTGTATACTGTTCCTTTACTGCCGGCTATGCACTGTTCCACCAACTGTAGGCTACGCACGTCCCACAGTGAGGGTTGGTGAGTAGGCAGCGGCTGATAGTGACAAGGCCGGCTGTATACTGTTCCTTTACTGCCGGCTATGCACTGTTCCACCAACTGTAGGCTACACACGTCCCACAGTGAGGGTTGGTGAGTAGGCAGCGGCTAATAGTGACAAACAGTACTAGAGGGTGCTCCTCCTCGTACTGTTGTCGGTGAGCTGTCACCCTGTGATTGGTTCATGGGCTGCTTTGGTCAGATCTTGTCTATTCTGTCCATACCTTGGCAGGTATAGTACAAAAGATCTTCCAGAAGCATACGGACTGGCTCATTTGGGCGGGAGTATTCCCGCCTTGCTCATTCCTTCAGGTGACATTACTGAAGTATCAAGAGTTAGTGCCTTGTGCATGTAGCCTTGCTATTAGTGCGGGTAGCCTTCCCTGATGGCTTGTATCCGCAGCTGCGGGAACAGGCGGGGTACTTCACCATTGGGAGGCTTTCCCTGCGGGAACAGCTGGCATACTGCGCGTAAGGTCTTCATCTCTGAGCATGGTGGGTCCTGCGGAAGCAGTTGGTCCTTGCGCAGACGTCCCTCTTCAAGGTGAGTCTTGCGGGTCCAACTGGGCTCTGCTGGGACCTACCTCTTCAGTTATGGGTTTAATTTTTTTGACCCATGGATTTTGAATATTATTGACTTTTTGACTTTAATTTAATTTACGTTTACAACCCAATCATCCAGTTAGGGTTTTATTGTCAGCGTTCTCTTCTTCTCACTATCACCTTTTTTTTTTTTTTTTTTTCAGAATTCGTCTAACAAGATCCGATTCACCAGGTAAGGAATCGTTTGTGATATCATTTAGTTTCTTATAATGATTGAATCTGGGTTTTGATATTCATTATTTCCTATTCTTTTATGATCTTCATTCTCACAATAACGATTTCTATCAGGTTTCGATTTAGGGTTTTATATTATCAAAGTGATTTGAGTGAACATATTGATTTCATCTTCACTATGGCGATTTCACCTTGGTCTCTATGCATCAGCCGGCAATGAATATCTAACCAAGCGGCGATATATCAGGTAAGACGAATTCAACGATAGCTTAGTATTTCTTATACCCATTTGATTTGGTGACAATACTTGAATCTGTATGTATTATAAAATATATATAAAGAATTATTTTATATAAAGACTTAGTTTTCACACAAGTTTTCGTATTAATATTTGATTTATTTTCTTGAAAAATCAAACATTGATGTTACAAAATTTAGTTTGTTTGGCCTAAAAAGGTAAATCATTAATGTAAAATATAGCATGTGTTTATGTTTGAAATTCTAATTGAGTCTTGAAGTTGATGAACTAAAGTCAGGTCTATTAGTTTTTCTAAAAGCCTTAAACGTTTAGTCGGTTTGACCATCTCTAATTTGTGCAAAACCGATCATTCTTTTTTGTTTAGGAGAATATGAATTCTTTGGCAGAGCATAGAGCAAAAAATATAAAGATCATACAAGAAAATATGAAACTTGATAAGAAACAAGTTAAAGGCTTTAATCCTGTAAGTTAATTTATTTTCCTAGAGTGTATATTTGTTATGATAATTGTAACCAATTATGTGTTATCTTCCAGATTGATGCCTTCCCAGGAGACATTGTAATTTTCTAAATGGTCCTAAATTTAGATCTAAAGTTCAAAATCTAAATTTGCTAAGAGGTTTTTAATCATTCATTTTGAACTGGTTGTCATATAGAAGTTGAGCGTGCCTTTAGAGGTGCTCGGTTGGCTTCTCCTTATAGTTTAGAAGGGATGAAGATATATTCCACCGTTCTATATGTAAGTTTTTATTTACTTACCTAAACTTTACATTGTTCGTTTGATTAATATTTGATCCTTATATGTTGTAGCACCTAAAGAAAGATATGAAGTTGAGTTATCTAGCACAAGAGCTAATATCAACACCGCTTAGCCCCACTGTCATGGTAACTACTTTAAGTTTTTTTAACTAACCTCTAGAATAATTTTTTTTTACTGTAGTTTACATTTTTTCAAACAAATGTTACCAATTTAAGGGACTTGACAATATATAAAGCCCTTAAATTTAGTCCTCAAATTGAAACCGTATATATTTAGATTAAAACATAAGAATTTCGTCTATAGTAATTCTTACCTCTCATATTAATTTTTATATTTATTCTTATACTAGCTTTTAAACCCGTGTAATACACGTGAATTTTCAAATGATAAAAGTTAATGAATTCCGTTATTTGAAATAAACATACAAAATTAAAGTTGTTTATATATTTTCTACCATTTGAAAGTTAAATAAACATACATGT
Organism: Bidens hawaiensis; assembly: GCF_021521415.1. Taxonomy (NCBI): domain Eukaryota; kingdom Viridiplantae; phylum Streptophyta; class Magnoliopsida; order Asterales; family Asteraceae; genus Bidens; species Bidens hawaiensis. The sequence goes on along the minus strand of NW_027491862.1, from coordinate 589,589 downwards.
TATTCAACATACATGTTTTTCAACTTTTGAGTTGTGCAGAATGCTCTACGATTTGATCAATTTTTATATTTTCTAAAGTTGTTTTTAAATGGAAACAAGATTTGGTCAACTTTTATATTTCCTAAACTCGCTTTTAAATGAAAAAATTATTTAAGAATTGAAATAACATATAATAAGGAAAGTAGTTTTCAATGGTTCATACCATATAACTCATGACCCATGGATATTATGGTTTAATGAGATTAAATTTTAAAAAATAGGAAAGCTAGAAATTAATATTAAGATGAAACAACTTTCCAAAATATCTAAAACCCACTATTATATTAAAACAACTTTCCAAAATATGTAACCAATAAATAAATGAAATCAATTAGATAATGAAATCATTGAAAACTAATAAATATACATGTTTTTCAACATAAATGTTTTTCAACTTTTAATTTGTGCATAATGCATTCTACAATTTGATCAATTTTTATATTTTCTAAAGTTGTTTTTAAATGGAAAGAAGATTTGATCAACTTTTATATTTCCTAAACTTGATTTAAAATGAAAAGATGATTTAAGAATTGAAAAAGCATATAATAAGGAAAGAAGTTTTCAATGGTTCATACCATATAACTCATGACCCATAGATATTATGATTTAAAGAGATTAAATATTAGAAAATAGGAAAGCTTAGAATTAATATTAAGATGAAACAACTTCCCGAAATATCTAAAACCCATTATTATATTAAAACAACTTTCCAAAATAAACAACTTATGTCACGCCATTTGATTTTCAGAATTCAAACATTCCTTATCAACCATTGTGTCATAAACACATTATAAAAAAGTCATTTTACATCAATAATTCTTCCATTCTAAATCTTCTTCTACCTCATAGCAAACACACTTATCATAACAATGGCTTTAAGGTCAGTATTTCTTATTTTATGTTCACGTTAAATATGTACACTCATCTTGTCTTTTTAATCTTGACCAACCCTACTGGCTTAGTAGTATATATTTGTGTTTATTTCAAATTCTAATAACAAACCGTATGTGTTGGTTAGGTTTTTTTTTTCATATTTTAAATCAAATTTACCAAAGACACTAATATTTATTTTTATTCTTAGCGTGGTTTCTTCAACAAATATCACCATGTTCAAAAAGCTTGAACATTAATAACTTGAATTTCACACTTCAAGGCCGAGTCATAAGATTATGGAGGGTGCCTGTAATAAAGCGTCATACAGAGTAACCAGCAGACGTTGTCTAAAACTATTGATATTGGATGATGAAGGAAATACATGTGATAAAACTATAAATGTTGTATATAAAGAGATTTTATCAAATTTGTAAATTTAGGACTCTAAACTGGTTATCGTTTAATTTCTTTTTCTTTTTAATTTTGTATCTTTATTTCAAATAACAAATTTTAGAAGTTCTTATTAATTGAAAATTCCCGTGTATTACACGGGTTCAAAAGCTAATTTCATATATAAAAAGAAGGAACAATATTTGTCTTGGTTTAGTAATCAAGTGGGTTAGTGGGGTATAATAATTCAAAATGTTTTGATGTAGTCAAAGGTGGTCAATACCTTAGATCTATGGAGTTCTCAATTTGGAAAGAGAACATGATTAAAAAATTGTTATAAACTAACAAACTTTTAAAAAATGAATACATTTCTATATTTTTAAAAATAGTTGAACTCCTAAAGGTATAGAATGAAAGTATGAAACACATGACGTTAAAATTTTCTTTTTAGGTTTAGAACTAATTTAAATGGAAACTTGGCCCAAGTACTCTGTACGGTCATGCCAACTTTGGATTCAAATGTCGCAGTGACGGTGTGCCTCTCTTAAATCGATCAAACGCTTGTCAAATCCCATTACTTAAATTTGAATCCCTCATACAATAATGTTGTCTATATTTCAGAACGTACACATGAACATATTTGAACGTCAATCCCCCCACCTCCACACCCACACACACCAAATGAATACTTTAACTTTGGATTAACTATAATGTTAATAAAAATAATTTTTTATTTGACTAATCTAGTTTTTTCTAACTAATGTTCTCATAACTTGTACTTATCCATTACAAGCTATACATTATGTAATTATATATTTTCTCGATCTCCTAAAGAATTCAACCTCTATATATAAAACCTACACTGGGACAAGAAACCCAATTCATAGACCAAAATAATGGTTTCTACTTCTTCTCTTTCTTATATTCTTCCACTCATGATCCTCACAATTTCTTGCACTCAAAACCCTAACTTATTCATCAATGGTGACACCAATCTGATCCAAAAAACTTGCAAAACCACCAAATTCTACGACCTTTGCATGTCATCTCTCCAATCCGACTCAACCAGTCCACAAGCCGACACGAAAGGACTCGCAATAATAATGGCCAAACTTGCAATGGCTAATGCCACAAACACCAACTCCTACTTATCATCCAATGTTCTTATGAATAACCCTAATGACCCTCTAATGAAAAGAGTATTAAAACAATGTGCTGATCGGTATTCAGCTGCCGGTTCCTCATTGCAAAATTTGATTCAAGATTTGGGATCTGAACTTTATGATTATGCATACATGCATGTGATGGCAGCTTCGGATTATGCAAATTCGTGTCGTAACGCGTTTAAAAGGTATCCTAATCTGGTTTATCCACCGGAGATTGAGGCTAGAGAGGAGGGTTTAAAGCAATATTGTGATGTGGTTATGGGGATTATTGATAGTCTAGGGTATTGACTATTGACATGCATGTGTTCTTTGATTTGTCCGGTGTTTGTATCATTTGTTTCAATTGTACGCCTTGTAGTCAAATGATGTTTGATTTGCCATAGGTATGTTTTTTAGGAGGGATTGATATATGTTGTTTTACTTTTGTCTCACGTATAGTATAAGTTAAAACTATAAAATTCCTATAATATGAACAGTGATCTTAGTAATCACATTATATAATATTTACAAATAGGATTTTTATATCAAATATTTGGTGATATTTGTTTTTAATTTAATGAGATGTTATAACTCGTTTAAGAAATATCTGGGTTTGATAAGACCCATACCCGTGAATTCGGGTCAAATGCATGAGAAACCTCAATTTAAAAATCAAGCAAATCTGGTGACTCCAAAAAAAGGGGGAACGACCATATCGCGACACATAACCCCCGTATTACGGGGGTTGTTTTATATTATTTGTTCTAATATTTATTTAGTTTTTGAACTTATATTTTTTTATTGTATGAAAGTTAATAATATACTTATGGCTTGATAATAAATTGTTTCACAAATAAATGAGATGTTATAACCCGGTTTAAAAACTATATGGTTTTGATAAGACCCAAGATCCGTTTATATTTTTTACTATAAAATTGGTTTTTTAATTATAAATAATATTTATGAAAGTTAATAATATACGTATGGTTTGATGAGACCCAATACCTTTTTAATTTTTTTACTATCAAATTGGTTTTTTAATTTAAATAATATATATATATATATATCTTTTTTTAAAATAAATCATATAATAATTTTTATTATATCCTATTTTATAGGATTTTTACATCAATAATTTGGTGAGAATATTTTTTAATTTAATGAGATGTTATAACCCGTTCAAGGAATATCTGGGTTTGATAAGACTCATACCAATGAATTCGAGTCAAATGCATGAGAAGCCTCCATTTAAAAATCAAACAAATCTGGCGACTCCAAAAAAGGGGAAGCGACCACATCGCAACGTAGGATTTTTATATCTTCGTTCGTTTATATATATTATAGATTTACACATATACCATAATATCTGTTATTGTTATTTATATCATAACTGCATACAAGTATGCAACAATATTTATTAATTTGTGAAATGTAAAGTATATTTAACATGTAATATTTTATAAATGTATGCTTGTTTAGTTTTGAGTCTAGTATATAAAGCTAGCTTGATGTACGTGAAACGGTCTCAAGTAACTTACAAGCGGGTTGACTCTACGTTATGCACATGATACGATAGTTCATACTATGTTCGCACATTATTTATGTAATACGGTTGAGGAAAGCTAAAATATGAAAAATAAGGTAGCATGTCTTAGCCTTTCTAAGCTAAGTGGGCTTGATTTCATTATTATTGAAATTAAATTTAAAAACTTTGTACAATATTGTTTCCGTACATTACAAAAATACGTTTATGTCGCTAGCTAGGTTTGCGTGTCCCACGTGATACGATCAAGAAAGCTTAATCCTTAAATCACGTGCTACCTATACCTAATCCACTCATAAATATGAGAATTTTTTAGTTAATTGTTTTTTTTAACCGTAAGTGGCCTCCTCCTCCTGACTCAATAATATGAGTTTAATAGCTAAATCTTGAGGTTATGAAGTCTCAGATTTAAAAACTTATTTAAGTCAAAATTAGTATGTACGGTTAACATTTTTCAGGAGACTCACTCTAAGGTTAAGGATGATTGCAAACGCTGTTAAAAATGTTTCTTTAGGCACCAACAAAAATAATTTTTGTTAAAGTAGGCAAAAACCAAGACTAACAAGATGCTAGCCACACTAAGAAGTAAAGACAATACACCATTCACCCAATAATATAACAAAAACTACCCAAGCTATCCCCATGATACCCTTCGGCAAATAAAAAAACACCACCTCTCTCATGTTAAGCTTAGCTCTCTCAATTTACTACAAACCCACAAGAATCTCAACGCTTTTATCCCTTCAACCACAATGTTCATATGAACCGGTTTCATATTAAACGCACTTGAGTTCCTAACCTTCCAAATACACCAAATCGTGGTAAGGTAAATAGCATGGAATTAGAGAGACAATGAAACCCAAATTCCCGAATTTGACGAGAAAACCCGAAATATTTGGGACGGGTATTACCCGTTTCATTAGGGTATGAGACGGGTTTGGGATTACCTTTGAAATTTTCATGGGTTTAGGACGGGTTTGAGATTTGTAATATACCCAATTACAAAGGCCTGATTACCCGTTTTTAATTATTTATTTTAAATATATATGTTAGTATAACTTAAAAAATGTTTTACTCAATAACAATTGACATATTCTAAACGTTTAATTATTTCGATGTTCCGGAGTCCGCCCACTACTCACGAATAATTTTTCAATATCAAACCATAATAACAAATGTAAATAGTTATTTCATTAGTTATAATTTCTTAATAGCGATAGATACCAGATCAAATCGAGCAAACCCGACAAGTATTTTTAATAAACCCATGGGTATACTCTATACTTGACATGTAATTATCCGATGGGTTTTGGACGGACTTTATTTATCAGGTATGAGTTTTGAAATAACTAAACACGATCCGTTGACATCCCTACATGGAAGTATTTGCTTTCCATTTAGACAATAAGGAGTGCTTATTAAGTTCCAAAAGATCGCGAGTAGAAAAAGCAAAAAGGTTGACACCTTGCACCATTGGGTGATAATATGCCAAACTGATTTGAGCAAACCTGCATGAAACGAGTATGTTCACCTGAGTCCACCTCTTCACCTCAAATCAGGCACAACACAAACTCCACTACTACGTTACGTCTTGCCAAAGAAAAAAGAGACAAAAATCTTTCCATTACAGCCCTCGGAGCATATCCCCACCTTCCTAGGAAAAAACGGTTTACCACATTTCTCAAACTTTTAAACGATAACCCGTTAAAACCAATATACAAGTTGGTCTTCACTTGAGTGCAACCGGACCTTTTGGCAAGATAGTAAAAGATCTCTCTGTTCAGCTATGGACCACCTTCATTGCCCGCATATTTCTCCCGAGTACACTACTGGCCGATCCGACACCTTGCATCACTTATCTGCCTCAAGTTTTGAAAAGGAGCGGTCTACAGATTTAGAAAGCTTGATTCAAAAGCGAGTGTTGTTACCATCCTTCACCACTCGTATCAAAACTTTACAGAGATTGTTTCTTTAGTAGAGCTAGAAAATTGGGTATCCGTTTAGATACGATAAGACCAGTTTAGCAAAAAAAAAAAAAATAAATAAATAAAACTACACTATGCTATTTTATGCTTTTAAAATATAATTAAAATTAACAGGTTATGGGAATCATATCTCCTTCTCGATACATAAAGCGTATAACTCCACGCTCAAACCATAAAAGTCAAGTGTTAAATGAGTCGTTTTCATGTTTGATATTTGTGTTAATTGCGTCGTCTCTAACTTGTTAAAAACGACAAGACACAATTTGCTAGCCCTAATTCATAGTTAATCTACTACTTTTGGCATTCTAAATGCATTAAGAACTAAGAAGTTTATATAGATAAAAAAAGAGTACTTATGATTTTTTGTCTATGTGTTATTGTGTTATGATCAATATATGGTTTTGTTAATATAATTGTTGAGCTAGCAAACACAATGTATGATATAATATAATAATGTAAATAACAATTCACATGTGGATGTTGTATCACAACAATTAAATAAACAATTGAATAAATAAATAATGTGTGTTTTGGCCATGACGCTAGTTCAGTCAAGTTTACTCGAACGATGTATGATCACACTCGTACGGTTAAGGTTATTGTTAATCACTTAAGTAGAGCACCCCCACTACTTTCGTTAATATTATACAACGATATAAACTAAAACATGATTGATTTGAAGATATAATATTATGTCTAGGAAATAGTATTCGTCAACAAAAATAGCTTAAAATTATAAATTGTTACAACAATAAAACAAATTAAACACATTCCTGTAATGTGACTATTTTGTGTGACAACATTATTTTATAAAAAAAAATAAACTCTTAAGTTCCTACAAGATCATCTTATATGATGCTAACAAATTCTTATCCCTTTTAAGTAAACTACTAAAACAAACAAAAATGTACTCTTGTTTTAAAGGTTAGGATTGGTTTATATTGATCTAAGGGATGAGAATGAGGGTTGCTAATATATGTTTGTTTCTCCTCTCAACACTGATCTTTATGTTTATGAGTTGTGCTTGTGTTTAAACGGTAAAGAGAGAAAGGATATATGTGTCAGTTGCTTTCTTGCTTGAAATATGACCCATTCCATTTTTGCGTTAGTAGATTACCATGGTACATTTGTCTTGCACTCCATTGGATTGGTTATGGCTAGAAATTTTAAAAAAGATGATCATAAAAGCATAGCCTAGTTGGTTCTTGTGTCATATACTTTCTCCATAACCGAAAATTACATGGATTGGTTGTTTATTTAGAAAGCACAAGGGTAAAGGAGGTTGTTGACCTTGCCTATTATAGCTTGCTTTTGTTTTACTTTTGAGAATCGGTTTGGGTGGCTGGTAATCCGAAACTCTTTCCAAGTGGGGTTTAGGCTTAACTTAATGTATTAAGTATTAACATCACTTGGTTATACAAGAAACCGACTTAATTGTAATGTTGAATGGGTTAGATTCGATTCTCTTAGAGCTTAACACTTTATTTGTGTTAATTACATAAATTTACATCATGGTTTGTAGATTGGTATGAATATCATTATTTTAAATTTGGTTCTACTATCCTTAAGCTACAATATAATATGTAATATAGGATGTTACTTAGGGTTACATGTATGTTGTAACTGAAGTTATCATCCCTTCTTAATGTTAGTAGTATTGTCTTCATCATTGTTTACACTACATAAATTATAAGTATTTGCTTGGGATGATATATATACAATATACCCGTTTATTGTTTGCTTGTAATAATCTTTCATAATCAATAGTTATGTAAGTAACAATAAAATCAAAATAGATTTATATAGTTCCATATTTTGCTGTACATGTGATCGTATGTTATAATAATATAGTATAATAATGAGTATATATACACATTATGCGTGTATAATAAAAATACATAAAAAAAATACTAAATAGTTTATAGTAAATAAATTAATAAACCAATAAAACAAAAACATAAATAAAATTAAAGTTCTAGTACAACGTACAATAAAAAGGAAAATAAGTGTTAACATGCCATCATCCTGAACCGATGGAAAGTGACAATACATGCAGGCTTTAACCACAACCTCGTCTATACATACAACACGATGATACGATACTGTTGGATTTTATGGGCGTTTCGGGTCAAGTCAACGTGACCGACCCGAACGTGATCCGGACAGAGTTACATCGGGGGTAACGAGACCCAGGTTTACTTAAATGTTAATTAGGCCCGACAAAATTTATTGGATGGACAGATTTATGGACTATGCTTTGTTTGGTTATTTGGGCTCAAGCCCAAGTTGGTTAATTGTTAAACCCTAAGTAATTTACCTATAAATACATATTCATTATTTATTTATGATAACCTTATCAATTACAAAAAACCCTAGCTGCCCATTATCTTTCCGGCGCCGAATTCCGGCCAGCCGCTTTTCCGGCGAGGCCATTCCGGCCACCGCACAGCCACTACTACTTAAAACAGTCCTTCTCCAGCCATCACAAGCATCACCGCTGCTTATTAAAAGTCCGGTGCTATCATATTCTTGTGTCACGTTTTTCCGGCGAGGTCCTTCTTCTCCGGCGAGTTCGTTTTTCCGGCGAGATCAATCTTGGCCGCCGCTACTTCCGTTCATCACACAACATCACCGCCGCCTATTGTGAAGGTCCGGCGCTGCTATACATTGGTGATACTGGGCTGTTGCTGCTGTTCCGATTTACCGCCGCCGGAGTTGCTGTGGGGTACTCTAGTGTCCAGATCTAGCATTTCTGTAACCTTCGGTGTGTCTTCCCGGTTCTTGATAACCGAGGTATATCGACATACCCATCTATGGTTAATTTTACTTATGTTTAATCGAGCTCGTATATTGTTGTAATCTGATCCGGGTTCAGGTTTCGGTTTACGGTTCGTTTAAATCTTTAACTTTCCGCTGCGTTTTTATAACTCGTTCATATCTTTGTTTATTAATATGGATTAATAACTAGTCAAAACGATATATTAACTAAAACGGGTTTAAAAAGTTTATCCGTTTTCGTCTCGAACCACCGTTGAAACCCAACAGTGGTATCAGAGCCGAGGTTACAACGTACGAGTCGATACCAGTTCGTTTAAAACCGGATCTACATCTTAAACTTTAAATCGTTTAAAGTTTATAGATCTAGAATTATTTTCGGGTGATTTTGAGTTGGTCAAAGTTTTGTTTATTTTATTTGACCAAGTCAAAACGACCCGAAATTTTATTTATTGTGAATATGTAAATCCGGCCCCGACCTATGTGTTTGTTTGGTTGTGTTTGGTGTTTGAGCTTGTTTTGGCCATATGGTTGGTTCAAAAGTTGTAAAAAGGTTATTATTTAATTTTCGGTTTTCTTTTGGCCATTAAGATGGTTCAAATTTGTAATAGGATATATTAATGTTAGTTTATAAATTTGTAATTAAGAAGACGCGAAGATAACCTGTAACATCCTAAAATATTATAATGTTAAATAAAGAAAGTTACGTTTACTGATTTCGCGTTATTTATTAATTAACATCGAGTATAGAACGGACCATGGACTTGGATTAATTAAGATGGATTAAGCGTAATGGGCTTTAGGTCCATGGGCTTTAAGGGATATAAATATCCCCTTAACCCATCCTAAAACCCTAACTATCATTTCCATCTTATTCTCTAACACACTCCAAACACACACACACACACACACACACCATATTTCGGCCGAGAGACAGAGAGAGACGTCCAAGACCAAAATCGAGCCAACCATTATTAGATCTTCTATATACGAGATAACCAAGCAAACCGCGACCACACCGAACGTATAAAAGGTATGTTCTTGACCTTTAAAGTTTATGTTTTATTGAACGTTTAGCCTTTTGAATGTCCTTAAGCTTAAAGATCCAAGCTTTATAGTATATATGGGATATATATACGAACGAAATGGTTAGGGAACGTTAGTGGGTGATGTCGAACCATAACAAGGGTATTAAAATCACCAAAATGCTTGATAAAAACCAAACCCGCCTGCGAACTGGGCAACTTCCCCTGCGAACTGGGCAACTTCGCCTGCAAACTGATAACTTCGCCTGCAAACTGATAAGTTCGCCTAAATTGATAACTTCGCCTAAGGAAAAGTTCGCCTAAATTGATAACTTCGCCTAAGGCTAAGTTCGCCTAAATTGATAACTTCGCCTAAGGCTAAGTTCGCCTAACTGATAACTTCGCCTGGCATAAGTTCGCTCAAGGTTAACTTCGCCAAACTTAACTTCGCTTGATGTTAAGTTCGCTTATTGTTAAGTTCGCTTAATGATAAGTTCGCTGGGGTTAGCAATTTAGAAAATAAATTAAAAACCTAATGAAAAATGTGTTAAGACAGTTAATGGAAATAAAATTTTTCCAAGCTGACCTGGCAGCTCGACCCCAGCCAGGGGCTCTGCCCCTTGGACCCTGCTAGGGGCTGTCGCCCATAGACCCCGCTGCCAGGGGCGCTGCCCCCGGACCCCCGTTCGTTGTGGGTCATATAAAGATAGAAATACAACATGAGTAGTAGTAGTTAATTGATACGTGTAAATATTATACAGTTAGCCGTGCACAGCTCAAGAAGGGAATAACTATTAACGGAGAGCGTAACAGGATTCAGGTGAGTTTCTAGCCCCACTTCTGTGTTATGTTTTCGGGGCTGTGTGCATACTCTATATGTTTGTTAATACACTTATCATAATTGATAAGTGTATGCCTTATATGAATGATGTGAAATGTATGAATGATTGCTTGTTAGTACGTGAACGATCTTCGGATATTGCACGTACTGTCAGGTTGTAACGCTATGTATAAGGTAAGTATGATATGTATGCTTATATGTATGAACGTGATAAAGTTAATAAAAGAAGGAAATGATGGTTGTATGGTTGTATGGTTACGAAAAGGGTACCGAGCCCTAATAATACTCGAGGTATGATGTATGGTTGTATGGTAACGAAGAAGGAATCGAACCTACTAATATTCGAGAACTAGGGAACCGAACCCTACTAATATTCGAGGAAAGAGGGTACCGAGCCCTAATAATACTCGAGGAAAGAGGGTACAGAGCCCTAATAATACTCGAGGAAGGAGGGTACCGAGCCCTAATAATACTCGAGGAATGTAGGGCGTAATGCTCTTTATAACGTAAGATGTGAAAGTAAGAAAGTATGAAAGTAAGAAAGTATGAAAGTATGAATGAAAGAATATAAGTTATCGTGTATTGTATAATGTATGATTAACTAGAACTCACTCAGCGTAGCTGACTTTTAGTATGCACGCAGGTGAGTAGGATGAGACAGCTGGCTTGAGTGGGGACACATGGCAGAAGAATAAGAGTCTGGCATCTGAAGACATATGATGTTTTAATTTTAATGCTTTAATGTTGAAAGACAAAAGATGTTTTGAGACAAGTTATGAATTATGTAATGTTTTATGAAAGTTTTATATTCCGCGTAAAGTTTTAATTAACTCTGATATTTAGAACTGTGTTTATGAGTAAATCCAACACGAAAGTAGGGTTACCGGTAACGGGGCCTTACATAACCGAGGACGAGCTCGAGGACCATTTTGGAGTTAGTGGGAGTTCGGGCAAGACGCCGGGATGCACGGCGTAGTCCATCCTTGTGGTTGTTTGTGTTGTGACCCCTTGACCCGATCGGTCTCCCTAATTGGCTCTAGCGAGACCGATCAACTTTTGGCCATAAAGGATTTACATATTTTTTTATTTGCTATTTGTGATTGCTTGGTTTAATTATAATAGGATTATAATATCACCAACCTAATACCAAATAAATTGGAAAATAAACATTTTATTAACCGATTTTGTTTTGCAAATTAAAAGCGTTTTGATTTCCAAAACTAATAAGCTATTATAACTTAAAATTGGTTAATCGTATCGCTACAAACTTAGTTTTAATAGGTTATTTAAAACTAAGTGTCCTGAGAGATGAAAGGGTTCATCTATGCGTCGCGGTAATAAATACAGTAAAATTTGACTTTTACTCTATTTGGTAATTTTAAAATTTATCCCAATTTAAAACCAATAGTTTATGCCAATCCTACTACAAGTCACACTTGAGGCATACTGCGAAATTTCGAGTGTTTGGAGCTACAGCACCGCACTTGTTTTATAGCCTATCCCATCAAGGTGAAAGTGATTCGTTGACACATCCGGCCCTTTCACACGTCACGGTACTAGGACAACTATTATTTTACTCTCCTGTTACGTGCTAAAGTTGTCTGGACATTAAAGTGGGCAAAGATGAGGCTAAACGTATCTATACAGACAATCGTTGTCTCTATAGGCCTCATAACCGAGAGTTGTGCTCTATTCACAATTGACAATCGTTGTCGGTCTGCCTAACCACTTATTAATGTTGTGTGCTACAGCTGCCTTTAATAACTGGAAGCCAGATTCTCATACTCCTAATTAATTAATGTTATTGGGTCATTAATAATAGGACTACAACGTCGAAAATACTAATTAAATTTACCTTTGCTTAATTAATCAGATGTCGTCAAATGAAATTTCACCCTACGCCCTTAAGACTATCCTTGAGAAGGATAAACTGAACGGTACCAACTTCATCGAATGGCACCGCAACTTAAGACCTGTTCTAACCTTGGCAATATGTTCTCGATGGACCTGTTCCAAACGAGCCTGAAAACAACACAGCCGCTGCACGAAAGGTTCTTGACAAGCATAAGGATGACTCGGCTGAGGTCTCCTGTATTATGCTAGCCACCATGACTTCTGAGCTTGCTAAAGGCTTGGAAGACTTTGGTGCCTATGAGATGCTTGAGCAACTCAAGGGCATGTTTCAGAAACAAGCCCGCCAAGAACGCTTTGACACCATGAAACAACTCATAAATTGCAAGATGGCAGAAGGGTCTCCCGTTAGTGCTCATGTTCTCAAGATGAAGGGGCACATCGATCAACTCAGGAAACTTGATTATCCCATGCCCGATGAAATGGCATCGGATTTCATCCTCAACTCTCTCCCCAACTCATACGACCAGTTCGTGATGAATTTCTGTAAGGCCCCGTTACCGGTAGCCCTACTTTCGTGTTGGATTTACTCATAAACACAGTTCTAAATATCAGAGTTAATTAAAACATTTACGCGGAATATAAAACTTTCATAAAACATTACATAATTCATAACTTGTCTCAAAACATCCTTTGTCTTTCAACATTAAAGCATTAAAATTAAAACATCATAAGTCTTCAGACGCCAGACTCTTGTTCAATGCCACGTGTCTCCTCAAGCAAGCCGCCTCATCCTACTCACATGCGTGCATACTAAAAGTCAGCTACGCTGAGTGAGTTCTAGTTAATCATACAATATACCATACACATAAACTTATATTCTTTCATTCATACTTTCATACTTTCATTCTTTCATACTTTCATTCTTTCTTTTGTATTAACTTACCTTCATATCTTACGTTATAAAGAGCATTACGCCCTACATTCCTCGAGTATTATTAGGGCTCGATACCCTCCTTCTTCGAGTATTACTAGGGCTCGGTACCCTCCTTCCTCGAGCTCGGTACCCTCTTTCCACGAGTATTATTAGGGCTCGGTTTCCCTCTTTCCACGAGTATTATTAGGGCTCGGTTTCCCTCTTTCCTCGAATATTAGTAGGGTTCGGTTCCCTAGTTCTCGAATATTAGTAGGGTTCGATTCCCTCTTCGTTACCATACAACCATACATCATACCTCGAGTATTATCAGGGCTCGGTACCCTTTTCGTAACCATACAACCATACAACCATCCTTTCCTTCTTTTATTAACTTTATCACGTTCATACACATAAGCATACATATCATACTTACCTTATACATAGCGTTACAACCTGACGGTACGTGCAATATCCGAAGATCGTTCACGTACCATCAAGCCATCATTCATACATATCATATTATTCACATAAGGCATACACTTATCTCTTAGGATAAGTGTATTAACAAACATATCGAGTATGCACACAGCCCCGAAAACATAACACATAAATGGGGCTAGAAACTCACCTGAACACGGTTACGTTCACCGTTAATCGTAATTCCTTTCTTCAGTTGTGCACGGCTGACTGTATAACAAGTATACGTATCAATTAACTATCACTTCTCATAATGTATTTCTATCTTTATATGACCCACAACGAACGGGGGTCCGGGGGCAGCGCCCCTGGCAGCGGGGTCTAGGGGCGGCAACCCCTAGCAGGGTCCAAGGGGCAGAGCCCCTGGCTGGGGTCGAGCTGCCAGGTCAGCTTGGAAAAATTTTATTTCCATTAACTGTCTTAACACATTTTTCATTAGATTTTAAATTTATTTTCTAAACGAACTTGACTTTTAGTGAAGTTAAACCTTAGGCGAACTTAGCTTTAGGCGAAGTTATCAGGCGAACTTGGCTTTAGGCGAAGTTACCAGTTAGGCGAACTTGGCCTCAGGCGAAGTTACCAGTTAGGCGAACTTGGCCGTAAGCGAAGTTATCAATTAGGCGAACTTGGCCTCAGGCGAAGTTATCGCTTTGAAGGCGAAGTTATCGCTTTGAAGGCGAAGTTATCGCTTTGAAGGCGAAGTTGCCCAGTTGCAGGCGAAGTTGCCCAGATCAGCCACGGCTTTGATTTCTGTCCAGCATTTTGGGCGATTTTAACACCCTTGTTATGGCTCGACATCACCCACTACGTTTCCCAACCATTTTCGGTCGTATATACGCTATAAAGCTCGGATCTTTAAACTTCAAAGATCAAGAATCATACCTTTTTGAGCTTGTTTGGATCTCGTTTACTTTTTATCACAACTAATCGCTCTCTCTCTCTCTCTCTCTCTCGGATCTGCCCGGTTCTTCCCTCGGCCGGCGGCGAAGTTGTGTGGTGTGTGTTAGAAATGTGATAGAATGAAAGATATTTTTGGGTTTAGGGGGTATTTATATCCCTTAAATCCCATGGACCTAAAGCCCATTCTCATTTAACCCATCTCAATTAATCCAAGTCCATGATCCGCTCCTTACCCGATATTAATTAATTACGCGAAATCACTAAACATAACTTCCTTTATTCAACATTATAAATTTTAGGATGTTACAATTTCAATATGAATGGTTGGGTGAAGACAGTACCGGAGCTTCATAACATGCTCAAGACGGCTAAGATGAACATTCCTTCTATGACCAATCAAGTTCTGATGATTCGATCTGCTGGTGTCAAGAAGCCAAAACCAAAGAATCGGGGTTTTAAGGGAAAAGACAAGAAGAAAGTTACTGTTGCTGCCCATGTTGCCACCAACACTAACAAGGTGGTTGCAAAGAAAAAGTCGCCGCCCTTTGAGGAGCGCAAGTGCTTCAAATGCAACCAAATGGGGCACTGGATGAGAAACTGCCCCGAGCACCTTGCTGAGATCAGAAAGAAGAGAGCCAATGGTGAAGGCTTTTCTGGAGGTATTTCCATATACGTTATTACACTTTTCACTGTCTCTAGCAACACATGGGTATTTGATACCGGATGTGGTTACCACATCGTTAATGTCTTGCAGGAGCCTGAGAAGTAGTGGAAACTGAATAAAGGCAGCATGGAACTCATCGTTGGAGATGGGAAGAGAGTACCAGTTCTGGCAACTGGAGTATTTCATTTTACTTGTCCATCTGGCCTAGTTTTTCCTTTAAATAATTGTTTGTATGCTCCTGGCTTGACCAGAAACATCATTTCAGTTTCGTTGTTATTTGAACAAGGATTTAAGTATGTTCTTAATGGCATGGCTATTTCTGCTTACTTAAATGATATCTTTTATTTTGAGGCTAAACCTTGAAATGGTATTTATGAGATTGATGTTCAACCTGACAATAACGTATATCATCTTTCAAAACGTATCAAGACTAGTGTCAACGATATTTTTTTATGGCATTGCCGACTTGGCTACATAAGCAAGGCAAGAGTTAAAAGACTCCAATCCGAAGGTATTCTTGAATACACAGGACCAGACTCTTTTAACACTTGTGAATCTTGCTTAGCTGGCAAACTCGCCAAAGACTCCTTCACTAATAAAAGTGAACGAGCAAGTGATCTATTAGAACTCATACATACTGATGTATGTGGACCTTTTAGAACCATGACTAGAAACCATGAAAGATACTTCGTTTCTTTTATCGACGATTATAGTCGATACGCTTATGTGTATCTTATGAAACACAAGCACGAAACTTTTGAAAAGTTCAAAGAGTTTCAAAGCGAAGTGGAAAACCAACTTGACAAAACCATTAAGATACTTCGATCAGATCGAGGTGGAGAGTATCTCAGCACAGAGTTCATCACTCATCTAAAAGAGCATGGAATTGTTTCACAGCTCACTCCACCTGGCACACCCCAACTTAATGGCGTGAGCGAGAGGAGAAATCGAACTTTGCTAAACATGGTTCGATCGATGATGTGTAGAACCAACTTGCCTCACTCCTTTTGGGGTTACGCCCTTATGACCGCCGCCCGCATTGTCAATCTAGCTCCAACTAAGAAGATAGACAAGACTCCATATGAGATATGGCATAAGGGAAAGAAACCCAAGTTGTCTCTTAGAGTATGGGGATGTGATGCTTATATCACAAGTGAGTCTGATGAAAAACTTGATCCCCGCGGCGAAAAGGTTGTTTTCGTCGGATACTATTACAAGAGCGGTTATTACTTCTTTCATCCTGATACAAATACGATTTCTGTCAGGAGGAAAGTCTACTTCCTTGATGAAGAATTTCTTAGTCAAGGAACTAGAAGTAATATTGTCGATCTTGAAGAAATTCAAGAACCACAATCAACCGATGAGGTAGTTGGAGAGTCTGATCAACAGGTTGTTGTTGCTGATACATCAGACGTGAACACAAGCGTTCGCAGAAGTAGTAGGACTCCCGTACCAAATTCTAGATACTTATGTCATCTAGATGGTGCAGAAGTCTTATTAGTAGCCGAGTCTGGGGACGAGCCTACTAACTACAAGTCTGCTATCTTGGATCCGGAATCCAAGAAATGGCAAGATGCCATGAATGCTGAGATGCAGTCCATGCATGATAACCAAGTTTGGAACTTGGTTGAGCTACCCCCCGATTGTCGGGCAGTAGGGAGCAAATGGATTTTCAAGAAGAAAACCGACATGCATGGAAATGTGCAAGCCTACAAAGCACGGCTAGTCGTGAAAGGTTTCACTCAAACTCAAGGTGTTGACTATGATGAAACTTTTTCGCCCGTTTCTATGACCAAGTCGATTAGGATATTGCTTGCCATTGCTGCATACTATGATTATGAGATATGGCAAATGGATGTCAAAACCGCTTTCCTAAATGGACATCTTTCTGAAGATGTCTATATGGTTCAACCCGAAGGTTTTTCGATCCAAAATATCCTAATAAGGTTTGCAAATTGAACAAGTCCATTTATGGGCTTAAGCAGGCATCTCGAAGCTGGAATCTTCACTTTGACGAGAAAATCAAAGAGTTTGGTTTTGTCAAGAATGAAGATGAACCTTGTGTTTACAGAAAGGCTAGTGGGAGCACTATATCATTCCTCATCTTGTATGTGGATGACATATTGATCATTGGAAACAACATTCCTATGCTTAAGGAAGTTAAGCAATTGTTAGAATCTTGTTTTGCAATGAAAGATCTTGGAGAAGCCGCATATATTCTGGCAATTAAGATCTATAGAGATAGATCTAAGCGGATTCTAGGGCTTTGTCAAAGTACCTACATAGACAAAGTGATGGCACGCTTCTCAATGGAAAACTCCAAGAAAGGAGTTGTTCCAATGACTAAGTGAACCGTGTTGAGCAAATCGCAATCTCCGGCAACGGACATTGAATCTAAGCGTATGCAAGCAATTCCATATGCTTCCGCGGTTGGCTCTATCATGTATGCTATGTTATGTACCAGACCTGACGTGTCGTATGCCTTGAGCATAACCAGCCGTTTTCAACAGAGTCCTGGCATTGCCCATTGGACTGCTATGAAGAACATTCTAAGGTACTTGAATAGGACCAAATACATGTTCTTGGTGTTTGGGGGAGTGGAAGAGGAGCTCACTGTAAAGTGTTACACTGATGCTAGCTTCCAGACTGACCGAGATGATTCTCGCTCAAAGTCGGGTTTCGTCTTCACTCTCAATGGAGGAGCTATTTATTGGAAGAGCTCCAAGCAGAGTGTCGTGGCTGATTCTACCACCGAATCCGAATATATAGCTGCATCTGATGCTGCTAAGGAAGCTGCTTGGATGAAGAAGTTCATCACCAATCTCGATGTGGTTCCGAGTATTCACAAACCAATCGAGATATTCTGTGATAACACAGGTGCTCAAGCCAAAGAGCCAAGGTCTCATCACAGAACCAAGCACATTTTAAGGAAGTTCCATCTTATTCGGGAAATATTGGAACGAGGTGACATCGTGATAAGCAAAGTAGACACAGATCAAAATCTAGCCGACCCGTTCACTAAGCCGATGACTCAAGACAAGCATGATCAGCATAGAGATGCTATCGGGCTTAGACTTGCTAGTGATTTATTTTGATTTAGTATTTGGATGTATGAACTTTTAATCAGTTGTACTTTTTTGTTCACTTTTTATTTAATGGTTAAATGAAAACGTTGAATAATACAACTGTGTTCATTTTAATACGTTTAATCCGTGAATATTGTATTCTAAATTATCCGTAGTCGGTCAGACTCGTGGGAGCGATTCTGAATTAAGACTATTCTGACTTTGGACTCAAGCAGTTGACTTCCAAACTCACAGACCTCATTATGAATGACGTTGGATGTAACTCGCATCAAATCATCTTCATGGATCTTGATCACAAGATGTTTTGATAATAGTATGCTCATTTAGTATCCTTAGACCTGAGATACATATTAGAACTTTCGTTTACCGAGGAATATTCTTTGATCATGTCAACCGCTGTTGCGTAACTGCCAGCCATAAAGGCATTGGTTGGGAATATTCTGGAGTTCAGTGGGAGTTGTATGTAGTCAAGATGGGATTCTGTACTCTTACATTTAAATGTAACAGTTAGACATATTGGCGCCCTCGTTGATTCAAACTGGTAAAGTGTGAGGCCTCACCCAAACTAACTGTGTGTTTGATTGGACAAATTTGACTCTATATCGAGAACTAAAATAATTGAACACTGTATGAGATTGATTTGATCCATGTCTCATTGTTCAATTGATGTCTTATACAGAAAGGATAGATGACAACGATTACTATAAATTCATTGTCTTGCAATAAGGTATTCCAAGATACTTTGGTTATGGATTTAAAATGTCATATTCGGTTGGGGACAGCTATGTGTAGCTAGAACGCCTCTGGCTGTCAGCGTTGTGATACTTGACCCAAATACGTCCAAGTGGGAGACTGTTGGATTTTATGGGCGTTTCGGGTCAAGTCAACGTGACCGACCCGAACGTGATCCGGACAGAGTTACACCGGGGGTAACGAGACCCAGGCCTACTTAAATGTTAATTAGGCCCGACAAAATTAATTGGATGGACAGATTTATGGACTATACTTTGTTTGGTTATTTGGGCTCAAGCCCAAGTTGGTTAATTGTTAAAAACCTAAGTAATTTACCTATAAATACATATTCATTATCTATTTATGGTAACCTTATCAATTACAAAAAACCCTAGCTGCCCGTTATCTTTCCGGTGCCGAATTCCGGCCAGCCGCTTTTCCGGCGAGGCCATTCCGGCCACTGCACAGCCACCACTACTTAAAACAGTCCTTCTCCAGCCATCACAAGCATCACCGCTGCTTATTACAAGTCCGGTGCTATCATATTCTTGTGTCACGTTTTTCCAGCGAGGTCCTTCTTCTCCGGCGAGTTCGTTTTTCCGGCGAGATCCATCTTGGCCGCCGCTACTTCCGTTCATCACACAACATCACCGCCGCCTATTGTGAAGGTCCTGCGCTGCTATACATTGGTGATACTGGGCTGTTGCTGCTGTTCCGATTTACCGCCGTCGTCCTCCGCCGCCTTACTGCCGCCGGAGTTGCTGTGGGGTACTCTAGTGTCCAGATCTGGCATTTCTCGTTAACCTTCGGTGTGTCTTCCCGGTTCTTGTTAACCGAGGTATATCGACATACCCATCTATGGTTGATTTTACTTATGTTTAATCGAGCTCGTATATTGTTGTAATCGGATCCGGGTTCGGGTTTCGGTTTACGGTTCGTTTAAATCTTTAACTTTCCGCTGCCTTTTTATAACTCGTCCATATCTTTGTTTATTAATATGGATTAATAACTAGTCAAAACGATATATTAACTAAAACGGGTTTAAAAAGTTTATCCGTTTTCGTCTCGAACCACCGTTGAAACCCAACAGTCTCGTCCTCACACACATCTCTCTCTTTTCCTCACTGATTTCTTGGTTTTCCGGCATTAACCAACCCAAAACAGCTGAGAAGATCACTTTCCAAGGTCTGACACTCCCATCACTCAGGTAACCAAATGAAAGAGCCTGCCAACTTTATTGATCATAATATATATTTGAAATTGTTATGAAATTTAAACTGAGGTTTGTAGAATTAAAATAGAAATCAATTAATCATAACTCTACAAACACACTCACATATTTGTTCTCACTCTCTTTCTAACAGTTTTTGTTTGATTTCTTCAGTTACTGAATATATAAATACTAGGAGAAGCTCTCAGCTCTTTGAGGTATGCACAATATATATATAGCTGAAACTTATTGTTTGTTATTGCTGTTTGTTGATCTAGTAAACAAAAACTATATGAATAACATCAGAAATTGTTGTTAACAAGAAAAGCATATGAATTGGAATTAGCTTAGCTAGGTTGTCGTTTGAAATAATTAATTCAATATTTTCTTCAAACATTTGGTCCTTCAGTTAGATTATACCGTACATAAAGTTCCATTAAGAATGAAAAAGTGATTACATAAGCAACCTCGTTCACTTTGAGCCAAAAAGTGTTTTTAATTTTTATGGATCGATAACGAGGTTTTATCACCGTTTAATGAATTACCTAAAATTACCTAATTTATCAGCATGTGAAATTGTGAGATTACACACATATTATAGGATAACTTTACAAATCAAAGTGAAATCGAAGACAATTGTCGTCGCTATATACCCAGTTTGTCGTCGATATAAGTTTCTTCGCAGCTTTTTTGTCACAATAGTTAATAATAGTCGTCGATACAAATACGGCTATATCGACGAACTGTCATCGATATAACCTACTTTAAAAATAATCATATTAATTACCTTATACTGAGGAATTTTCATCGGTATAGGGTATTTTCTTAAAAAAATTGTTTTCTTATATCGACGAAAAGTTGTAGATATAGATTATTTTAAAAAAAAAACAAAAACCGTTTTTTATAAATAGTCTATTTCGACTAAACGTCCGATATAGGAGTAGCCAAATGTTTAATTTTTTTTATATTTTAAAATTTTTAGTTTTTCAACAAAACACTACAAAATAACATGGAAAATGTTTCTAATACATGTCAAATACAATTACAATATGTATTAAAATATCACTTCTAATACATGCGACATCCTAAATCACTATCAGTCTATAATCTTATACAAAACATAAACGATAATCGCCGGTGTTGAGTTTCTACCATCCACCTATAAGATAAACAAACAAAATTAAATAAACTTCTATTATATTTACATATGCATTTTTTTTAAATGTTCATAGATACCTAATCACTTTCATCATGTTCCTCATTTTGTTTTTTTTATTAACCTTAAATGTTACACCCCTAATCTATTTTACACAAATGCTACAAGTCTTTGCCTATGTTTGCACATGCATGAGACCCCCTTCAGAGCGTAACATACAAGTCTTTGCCTATGTTTGCCTACAAGTCTTTGCTATTATATAGTCCAATTGTAACATACATTTTTTAATGAGCAGATGATCAACTTTAAAACCACCAAGTCAGTCTAATGGCAGATGAAAATCCAACTATAACATACGGTGATAATCAGGGTCAAGCCTTAAGTGATCAACTATTAGGTTCAAAGCGAACCACATGGCAAAAACAATATGAGAACAATGAACAGAATGACCAGGAGAATGTACAACTAAATATAGATATAAACGAAGATGAAAAGCACGAAAAGGGGAAACATGTTGGTGATCTGGTTCAAACCTCAAGTGATTTACTTCAGGTTCAAAGTGAACCAAATGAAACAACACAACATGAGAACATAGAACCAATTAAGGAAAATGTACAGCTAAATGTCGATGAAAACGAAAGTGTAAAGAGCAAAAAGGGAAAATATGTTGATAATTAGGGGTAAACTTCAAGGGATCAACCATTGCAGTTTTAAAGTGAATCTCATGCAACAACACAACATGAGAAAAAAAAACAAATTAGAAGAATTTACAACTAAATGTACATGAAAATGAATAATAGGTCGTGATAGTCGGTTATAATTATCTACTTATTATTACAAGTTACAAGCTTAGAAACCATCATGCTTGATAAAACCAACTTAGAGTTTTTCAATAAATTGATTGGCTCTATGAGTGTTGGCTTATTCTTGACGGTGATAATCCTTGTGACTGTCATATTTATACCTTGTGCATGCAAAATTAAAGATGAAGATTATTGGATACCAGGTTAGTCCAAATCTAGCTAATGATACACTAATGAGCAGTTTAATTTATATCCTAAGTTTTATATTATTTATGTTTTTGTATCTAGGTGTGGGGGCTTCCTTTATGGTGGTTGTGACGATAACTTTATTTATTGGCGGTTTAACCGACATTAAGTTTTAAGTTAAAAATACCAAATTATTCAACAAGTTGCAAATACACATGGCCGCGGCGTTTTATGCGTATTCGTTGTGTGGCCATGTAACTCTACTGATGCTTTACAAATCGACGCATGTACAAGATCAACACAACAATATAGTCTTTATTGTAAGTGTATTTTCATATAAATTTGTTCAACTTTTTTATTAGTTTTTACTTTTTAGCTAACTTTTTTTCTCTACGCTAGCTAACTTTTTTTTCTGTACGTCGGTTAACTTATTTCTTATATTTATACGTTTTAAACAGGATCGTCGTGAGCACTCTATTGTATGGCAGAGTTGTTTGTTTGAGCTCCTCAATGTTCGGAGATAACGTGAAAACAAACCTACCACTAAGATCAGGATGGTCCTACCTTGTTATCTTTAGCATGGTAAGTGACTGGATTTTGATAAAAGATTTTTGTTTGATTTATATCAAAATTTTCTTGTCACACATGTTTATCGTTATTTATATTCTTGCAGGTAGTTGAGAATACCATTCGACATCCTTTCGTCATGATAAGATCTTAATTTATAGCGATTTATCCTAAAATTTGTTATTCCTTAACCAGTTACACATATTTGATGAATATGACAATGGTGGTAACATACCTTGATAAGTTGATTACCATTAAGCCCAAGATGTTGCAAATCGTCAAAACCATCTACGATTGTTCAGTTTTATTATCAAAATTGCGTTTGTAGCGGTGACAATAATCCCACCCATGCTCACAAACTAGACATCACCTCTCAAAAAGTAGTTATCAACTTGAATACCTTTATGTTCTGAAGTTGTTACTCTTTTGTTAACAATTTATATATGCTTTGAATACAATGAGAATGGAATAAATCTAATCATTCTTTATTATGTTTATTTTTATTTGTTTATTTTCGTTTTAATAAATGTAAATAAGGGTGTTCTCAATAAATCCGTGTCCAATTCCAAATACAAATTATCCGAAAATTCGGATATCTGATATCCAAGAATATTTGAATTTTCGAGTTCGAATTCAATTGTAATTTTTAAAATTTTTGTATATTTTGAATATCCAATATCTGTAATAAATGCATAAGCAGTTGTTTCTTCCACATATTTAAAATTTTTATAGAGTTAATAGCCATTTTTGTCCCTGTGGTTTGCTGCTTTCGCCACTTCAGTCCAAAGTTTGAAATTTTGTCAATTTAGTCCTTATAGTTTTAAACATTAGCCAATTACGTCCCCCTGTCTAACGGCGTCCAACTATGCCGTTAGTTTTAGGGGTATTTTTGTCTTTCTCCTGTTTATTTTTAGTTAATGGTCAGTTTCGTCCCTGTGGTTTGATACTTTTGCTACTTCAGTCCAAAGTTTGAAATTTGTCAATTTTATGTTTAATTTAATCAGTTTTTATTTTATTTTATTTATTTATTTATTTTTTTTTTGCTACTTCAGTCCATGATGGAATTCATTGGTAAAGTGGTCAAGGTAATTCCATAAAACCGAACTATACCGAAAAAACTAAAATCGTTTCTTTGATTAATGCATAATAGTTAGGGTTTAGAGATTAACATATCGTAGTAAACATTTGGGTCGACCATTCATCTTCGACCTTTGTTTCTTCCACATTTCCGGTAACTGATTCGACCTTCATCAGTTTATCTCGTCGGTAGTTAATGGCGGTTTTAGTTCGACCTTCATCTCACAGGTAATTAATGGTGGTACTTGTTCGACCTTTGTCTTCCAGTAATACTAGTAACTATCTTCATCAGTGACCATTTCTTCAATTCCACCCATGTAATCGATTGCTAGCTTTGGATTTATTACATATTTGATGATTATTTGTTATAATTCTTGGTTAAGTTGTATTAAAATAAAAAATGATCTAGTCCATTGATTTTGGACATGAAAAATTGAGATTAATTAATGGGGAAATCAAGTGTGAAATAACGGTAAGGGTATAAAAAAATCAAACATTTGTTACTTTCTCTCTCAAGTTGAAAATGCACATGTTAGTTATTCTACCATTTTAAAACGTTCATAACTTTTTATACGACATTTTTATATTAAAAGCATCATAATAATAAGCATTGTTAATCTTTAATTTTGAGTGTCATATGTATAAAAAATATTGGGTTTTTTTATGAATTGTGTTATATAATTGTGTTTTTTCCATTGTCTTATTATAGTGTTTTTGTCATAGTGTTTCCATTGTGTTTTTCCAGTGACCTTTACCGGTGACTTCTAGCGACTTTTGTGAAAAATGTTTTCCGGTGAGTTCTAGCGACTTTTATGGCAAATGTTTTCCGGTGACTTTTCCGACGAGGTGGTGACGGATGTGGTTGTGTGTGTGTGGGGGGGGGGGGGGAGTTAGTTGTAGGAGGTGAGTGAAGATTTAAGAAAAAAATAGTGAAGCAAAATACCCTTCATCTCAGCCTTTCTAGAAAAAACAAACTTTTATTTGAACTCAACCCTCATAATTCTTGCTTTGTTAGATTTTGATTTGTTCTTTTGTATAACATCGGAGATTCTGTTGAACACCTTGTTTGTTATTGACTTGTGATAATTTTGTATCTTGTTAATTACAGAATTGTTACTTATCCTAACAGATATCGTTTCACCATCCGAGCGAATGTCTGAAAATTTAAATATCCAAAATTTTGGATTATTCAAATATTAAAATTCACTATCCAAAATATTTGGATATATGAAACTTTGAATATCTTACTTTGAACGCCCGTAAATATAAGAATTATTATGCAACTAGTGTTTTATCCGGCGCAACAGGTTGGTAAAACTCGAGCAGCGGTAAACACAAGCCTTGAGGCGGTAAGTCGAATCGAATTCGGTTGGTTTCGGTTACCTACGTTATTATACTGGAACTAAAGCCAAAAATGAAACAATTAGATTATAAAAATTGAGGTAGACCAATAGGATGGTGTCGGTAGATAAAATTCAAGCGTTGGTAAAACTCGATTATTGTCGATCCCGGACATTAAGACGGCGAGTCTACACGAAGTCAGTCGGTTTTTGTCACGTTCATTACGGTACCATGATTAAAACAAAACAAAATTAATTTGGCATTGGTCGGTTTTCGTTGGGTTCGTTATGTACCAAAATTAAAACGAAACAAAAAAGAAAAAGAAAAAGAAAACAAAAAATGACTTAAACCAAAATTTGACATATTCCAATAGCATTGTGTCACTTGGCCCAATCAAATCAATTGCGGCACCAAATTTTGTGTTTATACTATATAGATAATGAGTATAATCTCATTTCCACTCAAATACTCAAAGCCCATTTTCTCTATTAAACTGTGAATTGAATTAAAGCATTAAAATATGATTTCAATTACATATTTAAAACATTTTCCGTTGTGGGCAAGTTTGGGGGCGGCATAGCGGTCGGTTGGGCGTTGACTACAAACATTAAACCATTTATTACAGTTTGAAAATTTTCAAATCAACTCAAAAATATAGAAAATAAAAAAAAAATCGATAACCAAATTAAATGGTTTTACAGTTTAAAGCCTAGTCCTTAACACGGTTAGTAAAAACACAAAAGACAAATACATTTGAAAAATGAGAATGAATTATTCCAGCTACCCTTTGACCAATCACTTTCTTACCCTTTGACCAACTAAAATACCATCCTTAACATTTTTATATTTTTCGTTTGTCATATATCCACATCTCTCATCTCCATTCTCTCTCAGAAACCCCATCTCCCGGAAAACGGCAACTCCACAAGCAAAGCCAGCTACGATTTCCAACCCTTTCTATATGAATTGTTTCTACGTTTTGCAAACGTAGAGGGACACCACGACCTGCATTAGGTTAACCTGAACCCTTGAAGCTTGTTAGCATAACCAGTCCATTCACTATTATTGGTCTTATCTTTGTTGTAGCAACAAGTTGGCGCCCACCGTGGGGCTACGCCGCTTACTTTATCATAAAGACCAGTAGTGTAGCTCCATCACCATGTCGGAAGGTGGATCTCCCGGAGAAGTCAACCAAGTGTCAAGAACACCGACACCAAGTGCCGGCCAAGAAACTCCGGCAACAACTTCGATTTTTCCACTCCGGGAGGAACTCAAACGGAACCCTTGTTCCTTGATTTTTCACCTTTCCAAAATCCAACCCCTTCACGATCCGGAGTTCCTTCTCCCCATGCAGGAGTCACGAACACCCCGGAACGTGTCGACTTGACGCTAGAAGGGGTATCACGAAATTTCTTGCAACTAAGGCATCTTCTTAAACAACACGTGAGCCTAGAAAGAGAAAAGGGGATAAGAATAAGGCTAGATTATGACGAATCGGAGCCCTCATTGTCGCTCGGACGTCCGCCTTCCCCTCCAACCAGCTCACGGCCGGCTGCTTCTCTTTTTGAAGCTGGTCCAAGTGTAACCTGCCAACCTTTTAACCCGTCTCCTTACACCTATGGGAGACCAAGCCCAACGGCTTTCCCTTTTTCACTTCACAACTCCTTGGGCACGAGACCACTCTCGACCAAATATGGCAGTCACCGGCTTCAAATGTTCCTCCTACAGCCACTACTTGGGAGCAGGCCATGTCGGTCTTGGCCTTGGCTCGAAGTGCTGCGATGAGCACTCCCATGGGAACAAGTCAAATAGCAGCAACTCCTGAAAGCCTTCAAGGCTTTAACCTTATGCCTCAAATGATGGCTCAGATGATGATACACTTCCCTTGGACCCAGCTCATCAACCAAGCCATGGGTACTCACCAAGGAACCACGAGTCATAATCCCGCTGTAAGGCTAGACGAAGATTTGGCGAAACCTTACAAGCCCGGTAACCTTTCTTGTTTCTCCCAACAAATCGCCGATTATGACTTTCAAACGAAAATCAAGATGCCACCCCATATAAGAACATATGATGGGACTGAAGATCCCGAAGATCACCTCCAGGTCTTCACCGGGGCGGCTAGAATAGAAAAATGGTCCCATGCTGAATGTTGTTTGATGTTCATGCAAACGTTAGTTGGGTCAGCCAGGATATGGTTCAATGACCTTCCTGCTTAAAGCGTTCGAAGCTTCGACGATCTAAGCAAGGGCTTCTTGGCCCACTTCTCACAACAAAGAAGGTACGTCAAGGACGCCACGGTCATTTTTCAGATAAAACAAAAAGATGATGAGAGCCTTCGATACTTCATCGAAAGGTACAAGAAAGAAGGGTTACAATATGTGGGGGCTGATGAAAAAATGAGGGTGGCAGGCTTCATGAACGCCATCACCTCCAAATACCTCACAAGGGACTTTAACAAGTGCCTTCCTAAAACCCTTGAAGAAGCTCTCGAACGAGCTGAAGCTCATATCCAAGGTGAGGAGGCCGTTGATTTCAAAGAGAAAAGAAAGAGAGCTCCTAGTTGGTAAGGAAATAGCCCAACCGAAAGAAAGGAAACTACAATCCCTATGACAAATACCCCAGGAGCTCAGATCAGCGAAGGCCTGAAGGCCGGAACCCTCCAAGCAGGGAGAAGACTGTGAACTTCACAACCTTAACCAAAACCCCTCAGGAGATCCTTGCCACTGAAGAAGTGAAACACAACTTCCGACCTCCTCGACCCTTGCCCAAAAGCAAGAAGAACGAAAGCTCCACCCAGTTCTGTGAGTTCCACGAAGAAAAAGGTCACCACACAAACGATTGATTCCAACTAAAGAGAAGAATTGAGGAAGTTGTTAAGTCTGGAGAATTGGCTCATTTGGTGAAAGGGGTCAAAGACAAGATGGCTGAAAGAAAAAGCAAAGAAGTGAATATGGTGAATATAGACCAAGGTGTTCCCCACAAACGACAACGCTTGGAGGCTTTGGAGCTTCAATGCATCTGCTTCCCACCGCCTCAAGGTGACTTACTCTCAAACCCTCTAACGGTAGAAGCGAATGTGGGAACACTCCAAACAAACAAAGCATACATAGATACAGGGGCGGCCACAAAGATCATATATGAAAGATTCTTCAGCCGGCTGAGCAAGGAAGAGCGTTCAAGGCTTCAACCCTCCGAGTCATCTATAAAAGGTATAGCCAACGTACCCTTGAAGCCTTTAGGCCAACTAACCATTGATGTTTGTTTTAGTAAAGGCAAGATGAAGAAAACCAAACCACTCACTTTTGTGGTTATCGATACACCTTCCAGCTATGATGTAATCATAGGAAGGCCTGGACAATGTGTATTCAACATGGCTGTCTCGGTTGGTCAAGGTGCTGTAAAGTTTCCCACCGACATGGGAATTGCAACCCTTCAACCTACCCAAGAGGTTTACACGGTTGAAGGGGAAAGCTCAAAAAGCAAAGACGAAGAACAAGGCTTAATCATAAACCCCAAGTACCCTGAACAAAAGGTACGGGTAAACACAAGCCTCTCCAAAGAAACACTTTCACACCTTGAAAAGCTGTTGATAAACTACGGCGATGTCTTTGCTTGGTGCCCGGAAGACATGACAGGCATCCCTCGAAGCATTGCAGAGCATGAACTCAAAATACCTCCCGATGTTAAGCCTGTTGTCAAAAAGAAACGGAGCCTGTCTCCTGAAAGAAGCTTGGCAGCATGCCAAGAGGTTGAAAAGCTTGTACAAGCTGGGATCCTACGTGAGGTCAAATATCAATCTTGGGTGGCTAATCCAGTCATGGTTTGAAAGCCTGACAAGTCTTGGAGGATGTGCATCGAATTCAAAGACTTAAACAAAGCATGTCCAAAGGATTGCTATCCCTTACCCGAGATGGACCTCAAGGTTGACTCTCTAACCGGCCATCCTTTTAAGTGCTTTCTCGACGCTTACAAGGGTTACCATCAAATTCTCATGAAAGTGGAAGACGAAGAAAAAACCGCTTTCCACACTTACAAGGGTATTTTCTGTTATCAAAAGATGCCCTTTGGCCTACGAAATGCCGGTGCAACCTATCAACGTTTGATTGACAAAGCATTTGCTAGCCAAATTAGCAGAAACCTGGAAGCTTATGTTGATGATCTAGTAATCAAAAGCAAAACCGAGCACCAAATGCTTGAAGACATATAAGAAACCTTTCATAACTTAAGAAAGATCAACATGAAGCTCAACTCGGGAAAATGCTCATTCGGGTTCGAAGAAGGCAAGTTTTTGGGATATATCGTGGGGAAACAAAGCATAAAAGCTAATCCCAACAAAGTCAGGGCTGTTCTTGAAACCAAATCCCCACAAAGAAAAAAAGAAGTGGAAAGTCTGAATGGAAGGCTTGCAGCCTTGAAGCGTTTTACCTCCAAGCTTGCTGAGAAGTCCCTACCCTTTTTCAAAACACTAAAGGGTTGCACCAGTAAGAAAGATTTCAGGTGGACAGAAGAAGCAGAAGAAGCCTTCAACCAAATGAAGCAACACTTGGCTTCACTTCCAGCTATTGCAGCCCCTGAAACGGGTGAACTGATCTCTGTCTATCTCTCAGTCGCTGAAGAAGCACGAAGCGCGGTTCTAACCATCGAACGAGACAAAGTTCAGGTACCCGTTTATTTCTTTAGTAAAACGCTAAAACAAGCAGAGATCAAATATCCTCCTTTGGAAAAACTTGCTCTGGCCTTAATTCAAACGGCCAGAAGGCTCCGAATGTACTTTTAAGCACACCCTATACAAGTGGTCACTGACCAAACCATCAAGAGTGTGCTTGAAAAAACAGAAAATTCAGGCCGATTGGCCAAATGGGTTGCGGAACTGGGTGAACATCACATCACCTATGTCCCAAGAAAAGCTATCAAAGCCCAAGTCTTGGCGGACTTCATTGTAGAAATCCCAAAACAAGTCATTCCTGAAATACACACAACTGCCACTGAACCTTCTGACCATGAAGCCTGGAAGCTTTTTACCGACGGAGCTTCCAACATTGAAGGGTCAGGAGTTGGGCTCGTTTTAATCAACCCTGAAGGGTTAGAATTCACATATGCTCTTCGACTTGAATTTCAGACCACCAACAACGAAACTGAATACGAAGCATTGATCGCTGGTCTGAATATTGCCAAAGAGATAAAGATCCAAAAGCTACAAGTCTTCACAGACTCGCTGCTTGTTTCAAGTCAAGTCAATGACAACTATGTAGCCAAAGAGCCCAACATAAAGAAGTACCGTGAAAAGGCAAAAAGGTTGATGACCAAGTTTCAAGAATGCACCATCAGTCAAGTCCCAAGATCACAAAACAAGAAAGCCGATGCCCTAAGCAAACTAGCATCCCTCACTTTTGCACATCTCACCAAGAAAGTACTGGTGGAAGTGCTGAAAACTCCTTCAATTCAGGAATTGGAGGTTCAAGATGTAATCACTGAAGAAGGTCCCAATTGGATGACTCCCATAGAAAGGTTCCTCAAAAATGATGAGTTACCTTTGGACCAGACTGAGGCTGAAAGGGTTCGAATAAAATCCAGACAGTATGTGTTGCAAGGAGAAACGCTTTATAAAAAGGGCTACCTTGCACCACTACTGAGATGTGTCGGCCCTGAACAAAGTCAATATCTGATCAAAGAGGTTCACGAGGGGATATGTGGAGCTCATTTTGGGCCAAGAACGGTGGTTGCAAAATTGATGAACCTCGGATACTTCTGGCCCACCATGCACCGAGATGCAACGGAACAACTCAAGAAATGTGAAGCTTGCCAAATTCATGCACCGATTCCCAAAAGCCCTAAACACGATCTAGTCCCCATCTCCTCGGCTTGGCCATTTCACAAATGGGGAATGGATATTGTTGGTCCATTCCCACCGGCCAAGGGTGGGGTAAAGTTTTTGTTAGTAGCAGTTAACTACTTTACCAAGTGGCTTGAAGTCAAACCACTTGCAAAAATAACGAGCAAACAAGTCATCGACTTCGTATGGTAAACCATCATTTGCCGTTATGGGCTGCCAGGAGTGTTGGTCACGGATAATGGGAAACAATTTGCTGAGAAGCCTTTTAGCACATGGTGCAAAGAATTTAGAATCACTCAAGTGTTTAGCTCAGTTGCATACCCACAATCCAACGGCAAAGTTGAAAGAACAAACAGAACCATCGTTGAAGGAATCAAAACAAGGCTGGGAAGGCATAACAAAAATTGGCTTGAAGAACTCCCAAACGTTCTATGGGCAATAAGAACAACCGAAAAGATAAGCCACAGACGAACGCCTTACAGCCTAGTGTTCGGATCGGAAGCTGTAATCCTAGCCGAAGTCGGAGTTGTGACTCAAAGAACACTCAACATGGACCTCGAATCAAACAAAAATGAGACCATGTTGAATTTGCAACACCTCGAAGAAATTCGTGATCAAGCCGCAATACAAGAGGCTAAATACAAGCAAAAAAATGGAAGCTTATTACAATGCTAGAGTGAAGCATGAACACTTCAAGCCTGGAGACTTTGTACTCCGAAACAACGAGGCCAGCAAGAAAGAAAATCAAGGAAAACTTGGCCCAAAGTGGGAAGGACCATATACAATCCTCGAAGCTCACAAGGGCGGATCCTACAAACTGGCCGACACAGAAGGCAAAAAGCTTCCAAGACACTGGAACGGCAAAACCCTTAAAAGGTTCCATGCCTAGTCAAAATGTAAAAATGTATTTCAAGAGATGTACAATTCTCCTTTTTGTGAAACATCAACCTCTTGAATGAATGATAAACTTTTTGTCATAACTTGTCTTTACTATCCTATAATCAGGTTGAGAACCTAGCAAGAAACTCCATGGCAAGGGCCATGTAAGGGGATGAGCTCCCAGGCCACATCGCTCAATAGGTTCAAGGGTATAAATGGACCTATATAAGGGGTGAGTACATATATCAATTCAACTCCATGAGACTTAGAAAATTTTTTCAACTAAAACCTGTCTCATAGATAGGTCTGAACAGCCTACACCAATTCGTTCCTTAAACTTCAAAAAGTTTACGAAAACAAAAAACATACACTAAGTAGTGATATAAAGGATAGCCACCATGTGATTTTTACCTAATGAAGCCTTGAAGCTAAAGTGACTGCAGCACTAAAACTTCTTAAGGAAAGTTAGCTAAAATCACATCAAACTAACAAGACAAGCAACAAATACATAGAACATCATAGTTCATAAACAAGGCTATTCCAAGGCCATAGCTAAACAGCATTCATACATAATAAGCCAATTAAGGCTAAACAAGGAAATCACAAGGATTCCCAAGAAAATGTTCAAAGGGCCAAAAAGGCCAAACACAACCACAAGGCAGAAACTTTAAGAGTTCCATGCCAAACCTACATTGTTTAACGATTACATAACATTGTTTTAAAGTGCTAAGAAAGCTATGAATAAAATGTTTAAACATCAGAAACAGGCTTTGAGGTACTAGCCTTACCACCCTTAGCCTTCTTGGACTTCTTGACTTGCGGGCCAACATCAGCAACAGCCGAGCCTTCGAGGCTTGCCACATGAGATCCGTCGCTTCCCCCAGATAAAGTCTCCTCACTATCACCGGAACGGGAACGTTTTTTTCGACAAGGACTCAAGAACCTATTTAGCAACCTTCTCATCAAGGCCGGCTGGTTTCAAGCCCTGCAAAACTGAAAGAGGCTTACCATAGCATGATGAAACCTCACCCACGTAAGGGTAAGTGAGCCTTTTCATCGCATGAACTGAACCGGTGAAAAGCTTGTAAGCTTCAGGGTTGAACAAGGGGGACTGCTCCATAGGCTGACCGGTTTCATGATGATGAAAGCCGGCAATGAAACCCAAATGCTTCCCATGGCCTAGCAGCTTCGTGTAAACATCGCCCAGCACCGAGTTAAACTCTTTAGAATGAAGCAAGTAAGATACAACCTGCTGAAACCCATGCTCAATCAACCACTTGTTGTCATCAGAAGTCTGGGTAACCGAAGCCTTCAAGCCTTCCTTCTCCATCTCGAAGGCTCTCCTCTGCACCTCAAAGGCTTCACGGTCAGCATCCAACCTAACCCTGTCAGCTTCCATAGCTTTCTTCAACCCTGCCATCTCAATCTCATGGCCACGAGACAACTCTTCAATCTTTTTCACATACACTTTCTCCTTCTCTGAATAACCTTCAACTTCTTTCTTCATGGCCATCATAGAGGCCTTCATCTTTTCTTTCGTCTTCATAAATCCCTCATACTCCTTCATCCCTTTTCGAAAGCGAGTAACACCTTCTGCCAAAAGGGCAAAAACGTTACAAGAGTTCAAGATTAACCAGGATAACAGGGAATCACCCTCCATCTTGGAGATAGTATCACGAACCCCCGGAGGAGCAAAATGGGCTAACGCATCAGCGCAAACTTCGGGATCTTTGAAACTATCCCCAACCTTGACATTCCACTCTGGCACATAAACTGCATTCCCATCCAACCCTTGAACGACCGGCATCACAACCTTCTTGCCAACCGATTTCCCCTTCTTGGAAACCACCAACCCCTGCTCCTTCTCACCCTCCATAATTGGACCTTGATCTTCAGAAACCTGAATGTCATCACTAACCTCAACCGGTTCATGAGAGGATGAGGTGCCAACAGACTTCAACAAACGTCGTGTGGAACGACGAGTAGAAGATTTTAGAACAGCGGTCTTGGTGAACCCTTTAACATTTGCAACCCCAGCATACTCAGCATCCTCAAATCGACCCTCTTTCCCTCGAACAACCGAATCCTCCCCAACAACAGCCGCAGCATCAGTGAACCCAACATCCGAAGTTTCATCACTTTTCAAAAAGTCTAAGGCAGACATAACTGCAAAACACAAAGAAAAATAATTAGCAAACGTATCAATAAAATAAAGCAAATACGAGACAAACAAATGCATACCCTTGTTATCCCTCATAAGCACGGGATCCCGATTAGGCTTATCCCACAATTTGCTTATTCCTAACAACACAAGAAGGTGTTCGGGTAGAGGGCGGAGACGTGATTGACATTTTCTAATTGATTTCAAAAAGGCTTCGTTTAACTCAGATTCGGACGGTTCTGGTTCATTAAGAACAGCCTCGGGTTGCCTCCAAACGGGTTTAAATGGAAGGATGGAATCAGAAACAAAGAAAAAACGGTCCTTCCAAGAACCGAGGGTTGTAACCGCCGAGGAAACCAAACATGTATCGACCTTAGTGTGTTCGAACGTGTACCGATCACCATTTTTTCCTAAGCGAAAGAAACGGCAAAAATTCAATAAAGAAGGGTCATAACCTAGGGCTCTACACAAAACCTCAAAATGCAACACCCTAGCAAGCCCTAAAGGATGGATTTGACCGAACGATATACGATAATATTCCAAAACATTAAGATGAAAATCCGAAAAAGGGTGTCGGAGATTAGAAAACTCTAAATGACGGCAATATAGAGCAATAAAACCCGCCGGACAACGATCGATTGAAGAATCACCGGCGGAGCAATCGGTTTATACTTTAACCCTATTCCCCACTCAATGCAAAACGATTCAACCTCTTCTTGGGTTAATCGGGAAAAACTGATCGAAAGATCCTTTTTGGCAACCATAATTTTGAAGAAAAGTGAAGGATCGAAACTAACCTGGTAGTGGATTGAATGAAACTTGAATGTGTTTATGGTGGAAATTGTTAAAGAAATCTGGAAGAAAGTGAATAGTTATCCCATTGATAACTATTAATGAAAAAGCAGTTATTGGAAACCGCAATCTGACAGTTACAATCACATCAACTGTCACATCAATAATTCAAAAAACAACCAAAACTGAACAAAGCTTCGAAGCCTACAAGCCTTGAAGCCTTTAAGCAATAAACAAAATGTGTGCAAAAGTCAGAAGCCCTTGAGCCTACTCCTCAAACACCTCTGACTTGAGGGCTGACGGGGTAGCCCAAGAAAATAATAAAATGACTGAAACACATTAACGCTAAAAGGGTTAAAAGGTTAAAAGCTTCATTTCCCGCCCAAACTTATGTAAACAAGTACCCACGTGCTATAGTACGATGTCAAATCACTGTTCACATCCTTGTCCCTCTGACCAAAGGACATGCTCAGATAAAGTATTATTATTTTAGTTATGGACCAGCGGTCCAAACCTTCCCGCCCATAAAGGTCAACTCTCTATGCAAACTAGAGGCTAACTAGTTTAGTTAACTGGACTAAAAGGCTTGCATCTCTTCACCTATATAAGAGATGCTTAGTCATAAACAAGAGGACAACAAGATCTGGGAAGATAACATACTCTCCTTATCTTCTCTTCTTCCTTGAGAAATATGCTTCTTGCTTATTTCTTTCTTACTTCAATAACTTCATAGCTTCACCAAGAACATCATCTTAAAACCGATTCCAAACATCACGGTTCTTGATCTTCGGTGAGCTATAATAACAAACAACTAACTAGTGAACCTCCTTCTACGTTTTGCAAACGTAGAAGGACACCACGACCTGCGTTAGGTTAACCTGAACCCTTGAAGCTTGTTAGCCTAACCAGTCCATTCACTATCATTGGTCTTTTCTTTATTGTAGCAACAGGCTATATCTGTTGGACCAAAATACTAGCCATTTTTAACAGCTATATAGCCCGTAAGAATGTACCTTTTGGACCCTTTAACCCCACATGTTAGTATTAAGTGTATTGTGTTGTTCACAAGTCACAACATTTCTCTAATTCTCAAAAACACAAAATGCTCAAAAGCTATCAAGTCTAAAAATGCTCTCATTGCAAACACTCAAAGTTTTGTTGGTGTTTGTAGGTGTAGGGTACGTCAAACCCGGTACGACCTTTTATTTATTACATAATGTATTATGTTTATTACATTATTATTGTTGTCTACTAATTAGGCCTATTGGGCTGGGGGTTTGTGGAGGTAACCCCTAACCGGGCCTGGCCCAATAAAGGTTAAGGTTCATGATTGTAGCCATGGAGTCCCTATATAAGGAGCCTTCATCATTCATTGAAAGGACCTTCTCTTGGACACTTGGCTCCCACATATTTTTGTGTCTGTAAACAAGAGTTCATTCTCTTAGCAGTCACCTCCACTCCCCCACTTTTTATGGCAGATCTGAGCAACCGGAGAAGAAGATCAAGGGGGTGGTTCGTTCATCTTGAAGACCGTGGAACTTGAACATGGATCCGACCCGGATCCATTTCATGCTTCTTCAGTGTTGGTATTTTTTAAAGTGAACCAACTGCGGTAAGGGTCATACTGGTAACCAGGAAACCCGAAAACTTTCAAAATGCCATTAATGTGAAATGTCAAACGATACTAAAAGGGTAGATGTAAGAATTGTCATGCACTTCTCAAAGTTTCCAGCTCCCACCATGGGAGGTTTTTAAATTTCAATGTCGGGATGGTTCATAAGAGGATGGAAAAATATGTTATTTAAGAAGGATTGGTGTTTAGATAAATAAGATTAAACTCCTCATGTTTAGGATACACATAAATTTTAGTGTGTTCAGCCGTGCGGGTTAGGATTGAGTTTTTAAACAAATTAAAATTTGGGTCATATTCGAGTCAAATAGTGTAAAAACGGCCTAACATATTATAGTTTAAACCCTAGTCGCTCGTTTTATAAATGTTTTCTTGTTAACTTTGAGTTATGAGCATTTTATAGTTTAAAGTTTAGATATTTTAGAGTTTGTTGAACTAATAATATTTTGGAGTTTTAGAAATTTAAAATTGAAAACTTTGTACGAAATCAAGCAAAACCAAGCCACTAACCAAGTTCAAGCATAAAAATATCATTCGTTTCTTTAAATTCAATTCGCTTGATTCGGCTCGGTTTCAAACCAAACCAAGTATGAGCAAGGTTGCATTCAGTTTGGCTCGGTTCGTGAACCTATTGTAGATACATATAAGCAAATCGGATTCAAGAAGCAGGTTTGATTACCAATTCCTTGTGACTTATGTATTGAAAGAAGACTTATATTTTATATGGAATTAAGTAAAAGATATTCTAAAAATGACATGAATCAGTTGATGTCCTAACGTGTCCTTTAGGAAAAAGTGTGATAGATTCATCCGTAATTAATTTAAAGTCTGGCCATTTTTATATCCACCACGATGGATGTAAAAATTAAATAATCAACAATCAATTTTCTAAGGGTTTTTATTTTCAAATGAGATGACCTTCTAGTTCTACTACCTCTTGACATGGCCAAATCCGGCCTGCAGCTTTATAATGCCACCGGAACTAACTTATTAAATTCTTCCTGCTCCCTTAATTATAAATTTTACTGATTGTTTATAACTTATAACCATTCAACACCAACAAAATGAATGATTTCCAAGATCAAAGAGTAAACCGAACCGCGGTTATGACCCTCGAACCGGGATCTACCATTCCCTGATCAAACTCAAAAGGAAAACACATGATTCCAACTAGTCCCCAACTCAACACAGCTTCATTTGTACTAACTCATTTCTCAAAGGTGCTATCACCCGAGTCAAGGGTTGCACTTATTGACTCGGCTACGAACCACCGAGTCACTTACGGTCAACTCAACCGGTCAATCCACTCGTTGGCAGCTGGTTTGTACCATGGACTCGGGGTTCGTAAGGGTGATGTAGTCTTTCTTTTGTCACCAAACTCGACACTATACCCAACCATATGCCTAGCTATACTCTTAATCGGTGGAGTGGTCACAACTGCTAACCCGGTTAGCACCGAGCTAGAGCTAGCCAAACAAGTACTTGACTCGGGTGCAAAGCTAGCCATTGCAGCTCCTGAAGAGATGCACAAACTAGTTTCAACCGGGGTTCCAACTCTAGTCACAACCCGTGAGCCCTCGAGTGACGATGAATTGTCGGTTGAAGAGTTAATAGATTGCTGTGACTCGGTGCTATTGCCAGATATTCGCACTGATCAGTCAGATATGGCAGCGATACTATACTCCTCCGGGACCACCGGGACTAGTAAAGGCGTAATACTAACTCACAGGAATCTTATTTCTATGATGACTATACTTAAATGGGCAGTTGATATAACATCAGCAAAAGACGATATTTTCCTGTGTTTTATACCCATGTTTCATATATACGGATTAGCCTTTTTTGGGCTCGGTTTGTTATGTGCCGGGACGACAACGGTGTTAATGAAACGGTTCGACTTTCAAGGCATGTTAGAAGCGATTCAAACGTATAAAGTTAGTAATATTCCAGCTGTCCCTCCGGTTATTTTAAGTTTGGTGAAGTATAACTGTGGTGGTTATGACTTGTCATCTTTGAGAAATGTGGGTTCGGGTGCTGCACCGTTGAGCAAGCACCTGGCTCAAGGGTTCAGAGCAAAGTTCCCATGGGTTGGGCTGAAACCGGGGTACGGGCTGACAGAGAGCTGTGGGGCAGGGTGTTTTTTTGTTACCGGTGAGGAAGCTAAAGCTCGGTCAGCAGCTTCGGGTGGGTTACTGCCAAGTTTTAGTGCTAAAGTGATTGATCCGGTCACAGGGGTTGCAATGGGTCCTTATGGTGAAGGTGAGCTATGGTTAAAGGGACCGGCTGTGATGAAAGGTTATTTAGGAAATGAGGTGGCAACGGCTGAAACCATTAATTCGGATGGGTGGTTGAGGACCGGCGATCTTTGCTACTTTGATGAGGATGGATATCTTTTTGTTGTTGATAGAATAAAGGAACTTATAAAATATAACGGGTTTCAGGTATGCGACTCAAAGCAGCTTGTTTTTAAATAATTAGTGCCAATTCATAATACAAAAAAATTATAGTATTTAAAAAAATGACTTTATAAGTGCAGGTAGCTCCAGCTGAACTGGAAGCCATACTACTTAATCATCCCCATATACTTGACGCAGCAGTTATACCGTAAGTTTGTAACAGTTTAAATCATTTTATACGAAATATATAGATTATAACTATCTGT
Organism: Bidens hawaiensis; assembly: GCF_021521415.1. NCBI lineage: Eukaryota > Viridiplantae > Streptophyta > Magnoliopsida > Asterales > Asteraceae > Bidens > Bidens hawaiensis. Next base: position 550,047 of record NW_027491862.1, on the reverse strand, counting down.
TATAATCTTCTAGATTTGAAGATGAAGAGGCAGGAGAGGTACCTATGGCATACATAGTTAGGGCAAAAGGTTCTGAGCTCAGTGAAGAACAAGTCATGCAATTTATTGCAGGCCAGGTTAGTCTACGCGCATGTTTCTTCTTTGTACAAGAGATGTGACACGTGTCATAACGCTATTTGTTTATATTTCCAGGTGGCTCCATACAAGAAGATCAAGAGAGTAGCTTTCATAGATGAAATTCCAAAGTCTGTTGCTGGCAAGATTCTGAGGAAAGATTTAGTCGCACGAAGCAAACAGAACATTAGATCCAAACTGTAAAAATAATGAAAATTACATATGCAATTCTGTTATCAATGATTTTGATATATGTGACAATAAAAACATTTAGATATCAGGGACCAATGATCAAAAATAAGTTTTTTTTTTTAATTTGTAGCAATCAAATTAGAACATAAACAAGACAAGAAAACATGATGAAAGGGTCAAGTAAAAAAAAGCATGTTGTTGTGTCCATCTATAAGAAAGTTTTAGACATCGGCAAACATTCCATCAAGCTTATGTTCATGAAAGTTAACCATTTGGCTTTAAATTTTGGGAGGTCTTGTGTACCCTATGGAGACATCCATCTCCAAGATCCGTTGTAACCTTGGCTCGGGGTAGAAGAATTACTGTCTAATGCAGATTTTTGTGAGCGGAGTGCTTGAACCTTTTCCTCTATGGATTGCAATGATGATAGCTTTGTTTGTAGCTCAGAAATTTGTGTCTGAAAGCACACACTAACATGTGTTATAATGTTATACAATATTACATATAGATATAAAGAATTTAAGAGAAAAGAGGACCTCCAGATCAGCACATCTAGATTTCTCAGCAGCTAGTTGACCTTGAACCGAGTGCAATTCCTAAAGTAGGTTGATAGAGAATACGAGTCTTTAATCAGCACTTTGAAATTTTTACAATATGTTAACTGAACATACCTTTGATAAATCGGTGTGAGTTTCATTAATTTCATCAAGCTTTGCCTTCAGAGTTGACTTTTCTGCTTTGACCCATGCGATTGATGATTCCAATGCCTTTTTTTCTTCTTTAATGACACCATATTCGACCGAAAGATCCACCTTATTTTTTGAATTTTCAAAGGCTGTTAAATCTAAGCTTTCAGATTTAGCTAGAGCATATGCAGCGGTTACAGAGGCTGCCGCTGCTGCAGCTGCTGATGACTTAAAAATCTTCGGTAGTTTTGAGTCCTTTGGTTTAGGTTTCATCACAAAAACCTAATGATTTAATGGAAAACAAAGATACTACATAAGAGATTTTAAATTTGTAATAACCTTACACTTATAATTGTTTTTTAACTAAAATAATGATCAATATACCTCATTGTTGTACTTTCCATTGTACCCACCAAAAGCAACCAAAAATTGTTCCCCGTTTACTAATGCTGATGATACACTAAGACCCTGTTTAAAAGGAAAAGAAGAATTGAGGGCTGAATATAAAGGTCGAGCGCTATTAAAATTGGATCAAGGAAAAGATTAATAGTGACCTCACTAGCAAGTGAATCTTTCTGGTTTACACTCGTTAAGACTGACAAAGCAAGCGTAGACATATCCAGTACCAGTGTCTCTATAGCACCTGCAACGAAAGATGATGTCATGGTTTGTTACCATCTAGCTATATATTTATTGATTTTTTATTTTTTTTATTTACTACTTACCGCTTTTACTATCTCCACCGCCAACTATAAACCACTTCTCATCAATAGAAACGCCAGCGTGGCCTGCTCTAGAAAACACCAAATTGCCTTGAATCTGGGGTTGGGACCATTCTAACTGCATTAAAAGATAGAACTTTTACTTTAAGAGAAGTCAAGAACCATGATAGAATATAACAGACAGCCCACAAGTCTGAACAAACAAATGGTGTAACAAAAAAAGCTTTTTAACAACATATTATAATGTATCTAACACTAACAAATGTGTGTAAGCAAAGAACCCACAACTTGAATAACAGCATAAAGAAAGATAAGTAATTACCGTCTCCAAATCCAACACGTGCAGATCATTGAAGAAAGTTGATTGAGAACAGCCGCCAAATATTAGTAAGTAGCGGTCTGCATGCACTGCAGCCGTGTGATCACATCTGGGAGCTGGAGGAGTCTTCCTACCAAAGAAAATGAATTGACACAACAAACATTTTAAGATCACTATAGCATAATAGCACCGCCCATAAATATACCAAAGGATGCATAAATATTTGTACAAATATACTTACGTAGTCTCTACAACATTCCAAGTCATTGTCTCCAGATCAAAGATATTAACATCATTCAAAAGCTGTCTATGTTTGTCCTCTCCCCCAAACATAATAAGTTTTGAACCAACCAATGTCACAGATTGCCCGCTACGAGCCACCTAAAAGATGCATCACAATGAAACCAAACATCATGTTGGCCGATTTGAAAATAATAACATAGAATTTTTCACACACACAATAGAAAGATTCATAAATTACCGGAATTTTTCCTGTGGCTTCCAAAACTCCAGTCACTTGTGACTCGAGATCGACGGAACGTACTGCAAATCAATAAATCATGAGGTCAAACAAATAATTGAGTAACTCATGTCCAGCAGCAAAACTATCTTTCGAAAATAATATTTAACAAACCTGTCACGTTATCAGAGGTCTCTTTCGAGAGACCACCAACGAGTAATAGTTTGTTTCCCCACTTAACCTGCATTAGAAGTTATATTATATAGCATGATCAAATAACACCTGAAACTAATTGAAATACGAATAGACCCAGAAAAGGTTACACGTTCTTTTATAAAAAATGCTCACCATACTATGACCAGATATAGCATGATTATCAGCCGGTGACTGAGCTTTCAATTTAATCGTGGACCAACTTAGATTTCTCAAATCAAGTGCCTGCAACCATAGCAACCCATTGTAAAAAACTTAAATCCAAAGTAAAAGTAGAAATACATTTGAGAATTGGCATGACAATACCTGAACATCAGATAACTGTCGCCCATTACGACTCCCGCCAACAATGTATAGCTTTTCATCTATGACAACTGCAGCATGCTACAATACAAGATGGAACAATAAAGGTAATCTGATATATGTGTAAGACAATGGACACATAATACTTATATATTATACATAAACAGGTACAGGTCAACTTGCGGTTTTGAAGCGTAATGAAGAGAAGATATCTACAAACCTTATAACGGGTTGATGGCCGTGGCCCAGCTACTGGTATAGCAACCCATTTGTCATAGTCCAACTCTGAATGCCAGTTGGAATTGTCTGAGCCCATACTAACTCTTCCAAAGACCAAAGAGCTTTGTCAGTTAGTTAATGTGAAAAATAGTAGCTGTTTGTAACAACAAAATAGTACATTGCAAGAACACTTCAAGGAGCATACTGCAACTATGTGCAATGGTAATTCATGTAACATTGTTTATAGTTACGATATAAAGAATTTAACAATCAGTTTCTATCTCACAAACTATGTTCAGAATCCCTATTTTAGATAGACAGGATCATTGCATTTAGAGCTATAATAAACCATAAATGTTTAACAATATCGAGTTTTAAAAATCGTAGATGCATTTTGACTTTTAAGATCAGAAAAAAATATTTTGAATAGTGAAACCTTATCATGGACTAGTTGGTAGATCGACACCACAAGTCAAAAATTTCGAAACATTGCCTTGTTTCAAGCCACATTTGAGTTCAAATTCTAGATTTAGACTCACCCAACACACGCTCCATCAACCAAACAAAAAGATTAACAACTGAATCCAATTAAACACCACTGCATCAACAATTCATCACAACTTAACAATTCAAAACACTAACAATTAAACAATTCATACAACTTATCATTCAAAACGCTAAAACTAGGTAAACATAATTAAAATTTAAACTTCATTTACATAGAATTCAACATAGTGTGACAGATTGAAACCACAAGTCAAAATTTCGAAACATCGACCTCTATCAAGCCACATTTGAGTTCAAATTCTATGTTTAGTCTCACTGGCACACACTCATCAACTTATTAAAAAGATCAACAGCTTAATCCAATCAAACACCGCCACTGCATCTACTAATCCACCAATTAACAATCATTCAATTCATAACAACCTATAATTCAAAACACTAAAATTGCGTAGACATGACTTAACACTTTAAACTTCAACCACACACAATTTCACATAGAATTTAACATAGTTGATAGATCAAAAGCCACAAGTCAAAATTTCAAAACATTGACCTCATTCAAGCCACATTTGATCAACAACACACACTCATAAACCTAACAAAATGATCAATAGTTTAATCCGATTGAACACCACCGCTGCATCAACTAACTAACAGTTAATCAATTCATCACAACCTATAATTCAAAACACTAACATTATAACCTTCAACCACACACAATTTCACATAGAATTCAACATAGCCTATAGATCAAAAACCACAAGTCAAAATTCCGAAACATCGACCTCTTTCAATCCACATTTTAGTTCAAATTCTAGGTTTAATCCGATCAAACACCGCAGCAGCATCAACTAATCCACTAACTAACAATTTATCAACTCATCACAACCGATAATCCAAACACTAACATTCACATAATCACTTAATCACCATTATAAACTTGAAGTATCAAAATGAATTTGAAACAGAATATACCTAATTCAAGTATATTACAATTAGGTAAACATAATTAACAGCTGAAGTAATCAGAAGGAATTTGAGGCAGATTATATAATACCTAAAATGTAGAGGTAGAGAGTTGTTTCGTGAAGCTTCTTCCGATTGAAATCGAATTGAGTTGGAGATCCCGATCCAGACGCAGCTTAATCAAAGTGAGTACGCTTTGCCGACAAGTGAAACGGTTAAACGTCGTCGTATAAGTTTGGTGAGAGTGTGGCGTAACGAGTAAGCCGATGCCACAAGTCAAAATGATTACCATTTACCAACCAACACTTTTTGCGTGCAGGGGACTCGTGGCACGATTTGAAATGGTTATCAACGAGTGTGGTGGGGCTACGAGTCGAGGTGAATTTGATTGGTATCAAGTAACGACTTACTAAATCAAAACATAAGTTCATTTTAGTGATGAATTTAGAAATTTTAGTCAGGGAATAACACATAATTGCATTAAATATAAATTTAAGAAAAACATATTATAATAATTCTATAACTAATTTTATCTCTATCTATTACTATTAATGTTTCATTTGTAACACTTTAACATGTTTTTTTATGTTACAACAGGTCTATCCGATTTATTCCAATTATATTAAACTTTATGTTGAAAATACAAGCTAAATCTTTTTAGAAGTTTTTTTTTTTCACAAACCTTTACATAACACTTACCAAAATATAATCAATGATTTTTTAACTTGAATAAAATTTGCATTATCAAATTAATAATAATAATAATAAAAAATACTCTCATACCAAAATTTGTTAAGATGTTTGATAATAACGGATTTAGGTTGTCGTGGAAGAAAAGAATATGCCACTTGTGGCCCGTGAGAAAAATGAATGGGGCAAGAAAAACTTGATACTGCTTTTAGTTAAACTTGGGATCTACTTTCATAAGAAAATAGATAGCCACTATGGTGAATTTTAATCGGTTGCCCCATGTAAATTTAACAAACTCCCTTTTTAAATTAAAAAATGAAAAATTCCAAATTTGATGAACAACCAGATCAAGCCAATTTCATCAAGGGTCGGTTGATCTCATGGTAGGGATGAGCTCCTGATAGTACTTGTACCGATCCCGAAAACTTGAAATATTTGGTACCGATACCGAAATGTTCGTTTCGGTACCGGTATTTCGTGCAAAATTCGAGAAATACTGGTACCGTACCGACACCAAAAATTAAAAACTTGATATCGATGCCAAAAACGTTCATCCCTATCTCGCGGTGTGGAAATCTTAAAAGTTAAAAGTCCAAAGGGCCATTTATGTTTCTTGGAGAATAATATAAGTTTATGTTTATCTAATTAGTTAAGTTTATATAAATATATTTAAATTTGAAACTAAGATATTGGTATTTGAGTTCTGGACTTCTGGTAGGATTGGTTTTGTAGGGGTATTTATAATTATAATTATAAACCCTAGCTATCTTTATTACGTATTATTTTGTTGTTCCTATTCTTTGTTTTTGTTAAGCATTCAACATACTGATTCACATTATTTATTTTGCAATTGGAAGCTCGTTAAGGGTTAAGCGAATGGAGCTTCAATCTCAAATTCTTACTATACTCATTCTGCTCATGTTCCCAATAATCATCGTATCTCAATCACTCAACATTCCTGAAACCGAACCCGCTAGGAATTTAGGCGCACTTCTTCAAGACTACGCTTATCGCGCTTTTAATATTAATCCCAAATCCGACGTTGCATGCAATGCAACTGTCCCCAACAACTTAACCGGAATCCAAGTTTCAGCATTAACACTTACACACGGTGTCTATAAAGAATTCACAATCCCAACCGGCATTATCACGCAACCGTACGTTAAACGCATTGTTTTAGTCTACCAAAATTTAGGAAACCAGTCTGAAAAATATTATCCGTTACCCGGCTACATATATCTAGCTCCTGTTCTAGGTCTTCTAGCTTACAATGCCTCTGATCTTTTACCCAAAACCCGACTTGAACCGGAAATGCAAGCTTCTAATGAACCCATTTCAATAGACTTTGGGTCAGTCAAACCCGCACCCCATGGCTCAAACCCAACGTGTGTCTGGGTTGACCTACACGGTCAAGTTAATTTCACAAATGTGGAGTCCGGTAACCGATGCTTGGCTTTCAAACAAGGGCATTTCTCCATCGTAGCAAAATCGGAATCCACTTCGAAAAGAAAGGATGGGTTTGGTTCGAGGCTTTTTGTTTATATTCTTGCTGGATTTACGATGGTGTCACTTGTGTATATGTATGTAGTTGGGATTCAAGGGTGTTTAAAGAATCAAAAGCTTCTTCAAGAAACGGGAGGCAGAGGCCAGGCGCCTGTGGCCACAACAACACAACAAACCACTCTTGAGACACAGAATGTCCCATGAGTTGCTTTCATATCATTTGTTGGTAATGGTAATGATCGTTTCTGACCTCAAGACATTTTCTTGCTTAGTTCGTTCATTCGTTTGTGACACTTACATGCTTACCGTCCTATTATTTTATCGTTTTTGTAATGAATCTTGTGACGTTAACGCTAGATAATTAGTTTCTACTACTCGTGTCTGGTTTTTAAGCTGAAATGTGCAGTAATGTTTGTGAAAGATGTGCAAGGTTTCCAAGCGAAAAGGAATCAACTAAATTGGAAACCTGGTTGATTTTATACAGTTTTCCAAAGATTGTCAAAATTTCTCGATAGAACTGACATGATTTTTAACCTCTTTAATCCAACTTAAGACCACTTTTAAACATTCATTTATCATTAGTATATATATATCAAGTTCCTACTTTCTATCATTTTAAACACATTTGGAGCATATTAACATACTTAAGCATCAACCTTTACAAATCAAATTAAACTATAACTAGTATTTTAACCCACGAGCGTTGCAGAGCGACAAAGATTAGCATATGTACATAAGATTTTTTGCTTGATAAATATACAAAGTTGTTCAGCGTTAGGTCTAGTTTCCGCTTTAGAGTGCCGTTACAACATGATATAGAATCATTGCGAATAAAATAAATAAAACTTATATCCTCCAAAATCCCACGCCAACCTGCGTAAGACAACCTGTTTAACAAACCTAAATTAACAGGCATACATCATCACATGATGAATCACTGTGAATGAAAAATTTTAAAACTTATATCCTCCAGAATCCTACGCCAACACGCGAACACCACCAGTTTAACAACTCCAAATTCACATACCTACATCATCACATATAAAAAGTTTTAAAGTCTTGCCGATAACTTGGGAATGGTTTGAAATTTTCATTGTGTATTTACCTGAGGTTTATCAGGTTGATGTTCGTCTTCAGCAGATTGGTGCTTCCATGACGTATTTAAGTAAAAAAGGACAATGTCTAGCCACTCCATCATCATCATCTTTACAATGCCAAGCTACAATATAGAAACTTATGCTGCAAATTTAGGGCCAACAACATATTAATTCGAATCACGTGCTATAGTATTTTAACTATTTACCAGTTTTTTGACTAATTTTCCATGATTTGTATGACATGCTTAATCAAAAGACATTTTAGGCATACCATGAAACTCTTCACAATCATACTAAAACCATGTAAAAAGAGAGTAAATAAATCATGTGTTTATCAACCATTGTAGAACATACCGAAGACATTTCAGCAAGAGAGAATTGTTTAGGATTTAATAATAGGTCGCCATCTATAGTCGGAGGTTATAGCATGAGATGAGACGGAGACGTCGTGAGATGACGATGGTGGGGATTGATTGAGAGATAAAAGCAAGCCAGCAAAGATATATGATGGACAAGATCATTAAGAACGCGCTGATATTGATAAGGTGATTAATGGTATAAAGGCGACAGAAGTTGAAGGTGAGCTTGGATTGAAAAACTCGGTGCAAGTTTAATTTCGTGATTTTTCCTTTATAGATTGCCGTTTGGTAGTTCGTTTGAAATTTGTTTTTCCAGTATGTTAGGCCTCTTGTGACTTGTAAGGGGTTCTTTCTTTCCTTATGATAGGCCATTTACGTAGACCTAAAATAAAATGTAGAGGTTTTTTCTTTCCTATGTTTTATGTTAATGGTTTAATAATTAATTAAAAATAACAAAACAAGTGTGACCGCTATACTTTCAGTGGGGGGGGGGGGGGGGGGGCAACTAACCGACTAGCCAGTTAAAGGTGTTTATGCGTACACACTGACTGATGCAAAGTCTAAAAATTGGTTTTGGTTTTTAATTAAGTTTACGTGAAGTATTGATTTAGGGTTATTTGAATTGCACCCAACATGATTTGTGCTTTACCGATAGTGTTGATTCCATGTGCATAACATGGTGTATAACAACACACACTACTTATAGCATGTGATGTATCATAGAAGTTAGGCCATGCACATAGCAAATTAATATTAGATATGTTTGTTAAATTATAATATTGAAAACAAAAAACCAATTCTTTGATTTTGTATCAATCACTATTTATGCATAAACACCTTATTTAGGGGGCTAGTTTATGACACAAAACTATTGATCTAATCTCTTATTTGAACTTATACAAGTCCGCCTGTGTTAAAGTAACATACCATATGTATATGTTAAATGATGATACCTTATTCGTATAAAATAGTTTTATTGTGTAACATGATATGATTGATACCAGTTGGTGTTGTTCCACGTGCATAGCACGGTACTAATAACATTTGATCATAGAAGGCCATGCACATTGCAAATTAATAGTGGTTATTTAGTTGTATGTAACCCTATTATTGGTCTTAGGGTTTTCGCTTAGATGAGGTTCTCGCGTCTATAAATACATGCGTTATTGTTGTGTGTGTGTGAGGTAGATTTTGCTCTAAATCAAAGTTGAATGGTTTGATTTTATGGTTCTTTGAAGGCATGGTATTTCATACACCTCCTAAGCTTTCAATATTGTATTTACTTAAAAATGTTACCTTTAATGACATAATTACACTACGTTATTATACATCATAGATATCGTATTGTATCATATCATATCACAACGAAATTACTTCAAAATATTATATATTTCTTGATATAAGTGTTTTAAACAAATAAAGTATCATCAATCAACATATAAATATTGCAAAATACTTTTAACAAAGTGGAGTTGTATGAGTTTAAATAAGGGATTAGATTAATAGAACTGTGATACGATTTGTACAAATCTTTTTGAATTGTCCATACTATGATGTGCGTGTTACCATTAGTGTTGATTCCATGTGCCTAAAACATATACTAATAACATGTGATCATATAACAGTGACAATTGTTTGCTCAAATTATGTATTTTTGTCCGGGATTTTGATATGTCTTGAACATTATCTTTTCTAGTCTAAGGTGGATCAGTTCATGTTATAGATCATTGGTGGTTATGAATCTTCAATAGCCCTTTGTACGTCTTTGTCTTGTACGCTTTTAATTGTTACATCTGCTGCAACAATAATTTCAATTTCTACCAATGTTGTACAACTTTTTTTCATCAAACAAAATACCATAAATAATTACATACTGTCACAATACACTAAATGCCTTTTATTAATGCAATAGAAGTGAAAGTTGAAAACAATTCGACACAAACAAAAAATGAAATACCATTATCAAAATTATTGATGTGGAAGTCTTTTGTGTAATGATACATTTTATTTTTGTATTATGCAATAGCTCTTCATTATTAATAGTTTTGAGTTTCACTAGATTAAGATATAGTACAAATATAATTGCGCCTTTTTTAAACAATTATTGCATCATGCTACATCTCATGTTCATTTAAAAATTTGTAACACTGAAATCAATTTACAATATGTTACAAAACATTGATTACTCAATTATGTATTGAAATCACAAACTTTCATAAGCTTCCATAAACGATAGAAAGTTATCTAGTACTCCCTAGCTTTTGGTGTTAGGATTAATGAACGCAAAGCTCAGGGACACAATTGGAACCTCATAATAGGCATGGAACTCTTTTTGACATGTTTTTGACGAAAAATAGACAAAGGGACTCATATTGATCCCACCAAAAAATCGCAAGAACGAAACTAGTTCAAATTTTGCGTGAGGGAAGCAAGTTGCTCCTACTCACAAACCACATGAACGCAAACTGAAGTTCTTCCTAACTTTATCACACTTTGTAATAAAAGATGCGGATATTTCAAAACACTTAATTTAGCAAATACATATTCTCAATACTCAAAACATCTTTTAAAACGTTAAAAGTATGTAATCTCTATTTAGGGTATATATATTTATAGAATTAAATACATATTTTATATCATCCGATAACATTTGGATGCTCCGCCTTAGCCAGGCGAATTGCCAATTTGGGGGGACGATGGGCTTCTACAGTTGTACAACATCCTTCTGTTTTTGTTCGCCGCTAACCTCATCTTGCATTGTGGGTTTGTTGACAGTTGTCCGGACTGGTACGTGTCATATTTTCATGTTGTGGAATTTTGATATCTTCTGGGTTTCTACTTTCCAGACTTTGTCTCTATTTTACTTCCATGGACGTCGATTTCTGCCTTTTCCTTTATTACATTGATGATCGTTATCGTTGCTTGCAGTTGTCGGGTTCAATTTTGAAGCCCTATGTGGCGGTGGTCATATCGGTGTGGTGCCAATACGATAACTGGCCCCGAAAATCCTTAATTAACTTGCAATTGCTTATTTACAAATTGGTCAATTAGTATCTTATTTGAAGAATGTTGCATGTTGAATGAATTTCGGTTACTTTGCAACGGTGGATGTTTTAAAACGTTCTCTATGGTTTATGGCTATGATATATAGTACAACTCATTTATGCATCAAAAGAAGCATGAAGAAGAAGGACATATGGGTACAATACAGCCAGCATAAGGTACAACAAGTAATGTAAGAGCTGGATTTTATAAGTAAAGACAAAATCAATAAAGAGGAGTGTTTAATAGTGCATACAATAGCTTTTCTTACTTGCTGGTTGATTTGAAAAACAAAAAATAGCAAGATCTTTAAGAATGCGCCGATATTGATTGACAAGGTGATTAATGGTATAAAGACGACAAATATTGAAGGGTGAGCTTGGATTGGAAAAATTGGTGCAAGTTTAATTTCGTAAATTTTCTTTTATAGATTGGCGTTTGGTTGTTCGTTTGTATTTATTATTCTTATATGTTGGGCCTCTTGTGACTTGTAAGGGGTTCTTTCTTTTTTCTTATGATAGGCCATTTAAATAGAGTGATGGTTTTTCTTTCCTATGTTTTATGTTAATGGTTTAATAATTAATTAAAAATAACAAAACAAGTGTGACCGCTATACTTTCAGTGGGGGGGCCAACAAACCGACTAGCCAGTTAAAGGTGTTTATGCGTACACACTGACTAATGCAAAGTCTAAAAATTGGTTTTGGTTTTTAGTTAAGTTTACATGAAGTATTGATTTAGGGTTATTTATATTGCACACAATAAGACTTGTGCTTTATTGATAGTGTTGATTCCATATGCATAACCCGGTGTATAACAACGCACACTACTTATAGCATGTGATATATCATAGAAGTTAGGCCATGCGCATAGCAAATTAATATTAGATATGTTTTTTAGATTATAATATCAAAAACTAAAACTAATTCCTTGATTTTGTATCAGTCACTATGTACGTGCATAAACACCTTCTTTAGTAGGCTAGTCTCTGCCACAAAATTATTGATCTAATCTCTTATTTGAACTTATACAAGTCCACCTTTGTTAACCTAACATACCATATTTATATGTTAAATGATGATATCTTATTTGTATAAAACAGTTTTATCGTGTAACATGATATGATTAATACCAGTTAGTGATTTGTATTGAACATTTTCTTTTCTGATCTAAGGTAGATCAGTTCATCTTATATATCATTGGTGGTTATGAATCTTCAATAGACCTTTGTACGTATTTGTTTTGTGCCCTTTTAACTGTTACATCAACTGCAACAAGGATTTCAATTTCTACCAATGTTGTGCAACTTTTGTTCATCAAACAAAATACCATAAATAATTACATACTATCACAAAACTCTAAATGCCTTTTATTAATTCAATAGAAATGAAAGTTGAAAAAAATTTGATGCAAACAAAAAATGAAATTCCATTATCAAAATCATTGATGTGGAAGTCTTTTGTATAATGATACATTTCATTATCTGTATTATTCAACAACTCTTCATTATTAATAGTTTTGAGCATCAATAGATTAAGATATAGCACAAATATAACTTCAATTTTAAAACAATAATTGCATCCTACTACATCTCATATTCATTTAAGAATTTGTAATACTGAAATCAACTTACAATATGTTACAAAACTTTAATTACTCAATTATGCATTGAAATCACAAACTTTCATAAGCTTCCATAAATGATAGAAAGTTATCTAAGACTCCTTAGCTTTCGGTGTTAGGATTAATGAACGCAAAGCTCAGGGGCGCAACACGAACATCATAAAAAGGCATAGAAATCTTTTTCACATGTTTTTGACGGAAAATAGACAGAAGGACTCATACTAATCCCACCAAAAACCACAAGGACGAAACAAGTTCAAATTTTGCATGAGGGAAGCAAGTTGCTCATACCCAGAAACCGCAGGGACAAAAACTGAAGTTCTCTCTAACTTTAACACACTTGGTAATAAAAGTTATGGATATTTGAGTATATTTCTAAACACTTAATTTAGCAAATACATATTCTCAATACTCAAAACATCTTTTAAAACGTTAAATTATAGCATTTATGTTTTGCCTCAAGATCAAAGCCACCTGGTTCAAAAGGAACACCAACCCAATTTTTATTCACTATCATCACGAGCTTCCCAAACAATCCAACTTCACTAATCGTCTTGTCCAACTCAAAACTTGTACCACTTGGGTTAAAGGGAGCATTAAACCATTGATTGTTCCCTTTTGGTGTTGGTTTTATATTCACAAGCGACACATATAAATTTTGACTAGACCTTAAAGCAACCATACCGATGCACACAACCCATTCAGAATCCACAAAAGTTCTCATGTGGGCTATTCAAAGTGTGTCTCGATGTGAATAGCCCACATCCTCTATTCAAATGTATCATGGCGGCCATGACTATATACAAATTAGGAAGTAATTTGTAAAATTGTAAATTATTGATACTCTTTCTCTAATTTAATTTTGACTTTCCATCGTAATAGGATCACTAGCTAACGAATCAAACAATTCAAGTTCCGTGTAACTCGGCATAATGGTTGGGATTGCCATGGATAGAATTAGACCCATGAGTTGTCGCCCGATTACCTAAACTTACCTAATGAATATCACCACAACCATCGTATGTGTGAACATGCCATTGTTAATGACCTTGTTTATTCTTAAATCCATATATCAGTTCGTTTTTTTGGACGCCAATTCCGCCGACAATGTTTTTAGAAGATTCCAAGTTATATGAATGACCTTCTATGTTTATCGAGTGTAGCCTTCTAATTTCATCTATGTGCAAAAGTTCATGAAAATTACCGGAAAAAATCGTTGAAGACTCACGTTCATTGTTTTCTTTTTCTTTATCCTCTCGAATGAAACTGGGTTCGACTCATTTTCCACCTTGCGCGTCTTCCGTTGTAACTCTAGATCGCAGACTCATTTTCGAAGTCATCCAATCTCTTCAAGATCTCGGACTCGTTGTCGAAGTCATTTGATCTCTTCAAGATTGCAGACTCTTTGTCGGAGTCATTTGATCTCTTCAAGATCCTGTGGGTCAGGATAGATTCCATCGCTATCTCGATCGGCGGATATGTGAGTAGGGCATCGATCTTCTCCACGAGCACGTGAATATAAAACACTTGTCGTTGCCTATGTCGGCGAATCTACGAGCAAACAAGTATTCACCTTCAGGTCAAGTCATTTGAGAACCAAAAATTTTGATGCCAACTGATGCAGTTTCAAGAGGCGATTAATGGCTCAACACACTTTATGATTAATCAAAAGCGATAAATTTGAACCTGAGGTTCTAGAACAATGTTCTTTTCCAATAAACTTGAATTATAACTTCTAAAAACTAAACAACTTTCAACCCTATATGACGAAAAGAGATAAATATGGAAACTAAATAATCATATAAATATTGAAAATAATCTTCGTAAATATTCTACATCAAGTTCTTACCCAATAATCACATGTGTCCCATGGTATCCTTGTTTTTAAGTAAATCTCACTGAACTACAATCACTAAAATGATTATAGTGATACTAAAATTATCAACAATTTGTTAGTGACGACTATCATTATCATCCCAATAAAATTTAAACGTTTAATCGACTATCAATATCTCCAACTTTTGACCTTTGGAATCCAAATACCCACATGCGAACAATTAAACCGCAAGAAAATGGTCCAAATAAAACCGCTTGAATTTCGGTTTATAGATCAAACTTCTTGTATTGTCCTCTATCCTCTCGAGCAAAAATAGATAGATATTCACATAACCTTGACCACCTACCCATGTATGGTCCCCGTTTACTCTATGTTGACACGTGACGTGAATTCTATATTGAATAACAATAAATTGTCTTGGACATATATTAGATACATTGTGACGTAAATTATAGTATTATTTTCAACTATATCATGTCAAACTGTGAGTCACCCTAGAGTGTAAGTTTATTCAACGTATGAAGAGATGCAACTGCAGAAAAAAATTGTGCATGAAAGATGAAATGTTTATTTGTATTATGATATTTTCAAGGGTAACTAAATACTACGAAATGCATTACACTATTACAATTTACAAATGATAACGTTTAATTTCCTTAATAATGTGAGGTAGTGTTTTATGTGTGGATGTCGGTTTGGATGTCGGTTTATGTGTGCACTCTGAAATGCGGGCAATACCACTGTAAGTGTAAGAGGGATTCAAACTTGGGTAATAGGGTATTATTATTACTATGAGTTTTTGAGAGGGACATCCTGCTACTATGGCAAACTTTAAAAAGAAAAACAAATATTTGGTTAACTAACAAGATACATTTTTTGTTAATAAAACCCGTCTTTTAATAGGGTTAATAGTTCTTTGACATACCACAAGAATTAAAAAAAAAAAATTCGTTCAAAAAAATAATAAATAAGAAAACAAAATAATAATTTTAGGCCTAATTAAAAAGTGTAAATGCACAACTTTAAAACCGTTGGATACTTTTAAGGGAAATAATTACCATAATGATGAGTCATAAGTGTTGTAGATCATAAAAATTCATAACTAAGGGTAAAATAATTTATTAAAAAGGTACGCATAATATATCGAATCCTTTCGGAATCTGCACACCATTTTCCATTTCCTCAAACCCATTAAAATAATCAAAAGAACAAATATCCTGATATTTTAAAAAAATCATTTTAGTGTCCACATCTCGGTTGAAATAAATAACCTTTCTTTTTCTTTCAATAATGTACCTTTGAATTTCTATATAAATCTTATAAATACCATTAAAGACATGGGGCCATCTTGATTTTTATTTTCAACATGTGAACGAGATCAACAAAAATGGTAAGGAACAGCAACTCATTATTTTAAAAATAACATTAGTTGACATTATTATATAATTTATATATAATATAATAACCCAGCGTTATTAACGGTAACTTTTAAAAGGACCTTAAAATCATCAAATATCCAAACAATCACTCATAGTAAAAACGTTCTCTCTATCATCTCTTTACTCGTATAACCCGTCCGGCCACGTCTTTATACACAACGGGACATGACATCAAAGGACTCCACATAGGCTAAAAGCACTCTATAACAGTTATATCTACTCTTCTGATAATTAATCGGATGCTCCTTATGGTTCATACATATCGCACATTTTGTCCTCACATTTCTAAAGTCGTCAGTCACGGGTGACACAGGTGCTCCTTAACATGGATGGTGGTTACGTCTTTCAATTGTAAAATTACTGTTATACCCTTATTATTAAAAAAAGGTAATGAAATTAACTCTATGATAATAACTAAAATAATCCGAGTTTTTTATAATGAAATTTTATTATAAATTTGATTGTTGTAAGAATCTTTTAATTTATTTACTGGTAGTAAAGTAAAACAGTAACTGCAGATGTTCCAAAAATCCAACGTAAACGACAAACAAAATAATAATATAAATATAAATATAAAAAAGACGCACCAACACTTTCCACCATTTTATTTTTTCTTCTCTCTCTGTAACTACTGTGTGAAACCAAAAGCAAGGGTTTCATTTGCAATCAATCAATTGAACAAACTAAACATGAAGGAGATGATGAAGCATAAGATGATGAACAGGTTTCACAAACGCAATTCCTCTTCTTCTTCTTCACTTGATTTCAAATCAGGCGAGAAACTAGATTTCAAATTCTCTAGTCTTCAAGCTCTTCAGGTATATATATTACTTATTACTCTCACTCTCTCTAATATATATATATATATATATGTTTGTATATCGTAGACGCTAATTAAGTAGAGGACTGTTACTTATTCCTATTTGTAGTGATTGTTTTTGCTTCAGGAAAACGTCTAGTGTTTAGTAAGTTTTGTGAATTTGTATAACAAGTTTGGAGACTGATTATTGCAGTGAAATGATTTTGTTTCTGCTGTGTATTCACTTGCAAGTTAAGATTGGTGAATACTAAATTATTGGAAAGAGAAACTTATTTTCATTTGGAAATATGTTTTTTTGTAAATAAATCTCTTTTCAATGATGATAATATATTATGAGTATTGATTACACACTAAATATTTAGTAACTTACATGATCAATAAATATTTCACTTTTTTTTTAATAATGATTTAGTTTTTTGTTTTTTTGAGTTCTACATGTTAAAATAGTTTTAAAATAACAAAAACTCCCTTGAATCTTACTAAACAGAATCAAGTTTATATCGATTGACAAAATATATATTTAAGTTGGTTTCATGTATTTTTGGCATTATACTTATTTACAACTCTAAATGTGTTAGGAGCTTTGAAGTTAGGAGCATTTTTATAATTTTGCAGTTTTTGGCAATTTTAAAGCTTTTTTACGTGTTTGGAGTTGTAAAATAACAATAATGTTCATGAATCTACTCCACAGAATCAGGTTTGGATTGATTTGATGAAATCTATTTGAGTTGGTTTCGGGTATTTTTGTCGTTATACTTCCCTCCCTTTCCTTTAAGGAGACTCGGGAAATGTGTTAGAAGCTTTAAAGTTGCCGTTCAGAAAAAAAAGAAGCTTTAAAGTTAGGGGCATTTTTGTCGTTTTGCTGTTTTTCGGCAATATTTTAGTGGAGTTGGCATGAACAAAAGCAAATTGATGCTTTAGTGGTGCCTAATTCCGTGCTAATATTTTGGAGGCCTTGGTGTAACCTTTTTTAATATTTGGTTTGGTTATGCAATAAATTATTCCTAATTTTAGTTACAGAAACCTAATTTGGTATATTGTTTTGAAATGCATAGAAGAAAAGGCTACTGATTATGTACATACTATGATTTATAACCACATAGGATAATAATTATGTCAATACTACACCTTTTAGCAAAAAGTCTTTACTTTTGAGCAAAGGACTATTAGATACTTTACAGTTATATGAACCAATTTTCAGTTAATATCTAGCCTTTGTTAGATTTAAAGTAGCTATCATTTCTGGTTGTAAACTTGTAACCGTTACATCTTGTTTGCTAAAAATTCATTTTCACGGTTTTTGTAACTGTGATTTATGTATCATATATTGATTGTGTATAATATGGATACGAGAGATAACGTAAGCTTATCCCATCCTGTAGGTACTGATTATGTACATACTATGATTTATAAACACATAGGATAATAATTATGTCAATACTACACCTTTTAGCAAAAAGTCTTTACTTTTGAGCAAAGGACTATTAGATACTTTACAGTTATATGAACCAATTTTCAGTTAATATCTAGCCTTTGTTAGATTTAAAGTAGCTATCATTTCTGGTTGTAAACTTGTAACCGTTACATCTTGTTTGCTAAAAATTCATTTTCACGGTTTTTGTAACTGTGATTTATGTATCATATATTGATTGTGTATAATATGGTTACACATGGGCTCTATATATAGAATTTAATATTACACATATGCCTTTGAGAATATGGTAATTACAGTTAAATTCATATACACAGGTACCTACAGGATGGGATAAGCTTACGTTATCTCTCGTATCCGTAGAAACAGATAAAACTGTTACCAAAACAGGTAAAGCATCTGTTTACAATGGAAATTGTAGATGGACAGAAACTTTGTCAGAATCCATTTGGCTCTCTCATGATGACTCATCAAAAGAGCTTCAACAATGCCTGTATAAGCTTCTAATTTCAAAGGTACAACTATATATATCTCCACTTATTAAACTCACATTTATAACTTATAATTATATCTAATAGCATTCTTTTTTGCAGGGATCAACTAGATCGGGAATCCTTGGAGAGGTTACTGTTAATTTGTCTAATTATTTTAGCTCTGAAACTTCTCTCCCTGTTGCACTACCCCTTAAAAAGTGTGATCATGGAACCATTTTACAGGTGAGTCAATACTCTAATCCTCATTGGCATTATCATTATCATTAGTTCATTGTTAATATAATTATTATGAGTAACGTAAATAGAAAAACCTCTATGAGTTCATATTGTTGGGTCCATGAAAATTTGTTAATTCAGAGAAGTATGTGTTGATCAATTTATTAATAAATTATTGTTCTATAAACTGCATTCCTCATTCAACGAATGTAATTTAATGTGCATAAAACTCGTTGGATTGCAGCTCATGTATCATATTTGCTGAATTCATGTTAAAAAAATAAAAATAAAAAATGTTCGTGTTACACAACATAGTAAGATTTAGGAATACGACACCGGAGTATTTTAATGCAATAATAATTAGAAACAAGCTCTATGTAGATCTAAGTTTTGAGACGAAGAAAACCTCAGCAGAATCATTAGTTACTAATTATTCCTAGATATGTTTGTAATTTTATAGAATTATTAATTTTTGACATGAATAGGATCATGATTTATACAAACATCTTATATATCAATGTATAGAAAGCTGTGATCTTTTTAACAGGTTCAAGTTGGGACATGATAAAATTATCAGTTAATTAATTTAAAAGAGACTTTACTGTATTATGCTTATAGGCTGGCATTTAGTTTGTAATTTTTTAAAAGTAGGCCTTTGTTATTAGATGAGGTCCTGTATTTGCTCTCTCAGAAGGAAGAATTTGGATTATTAATTTGCAGGTTGCTATTCAGTGCTTAAATCCTCGGGCAAATTCGAGGTTTGTTTCCAAACAAAGTTTGTAAAGATTAATGTTTCCTGTTCCAATTATAGCAAAGGTTGGTTGTAACATGCAGCATGTTTCATGAAAACAGATGGAAAGACAGCAATTCTGTTGCAGAAGATGTTAATTCAGAATATAGTGATTTAGATAGCATGTCAGATGCTCCAAATGTTACAAACGTTAATAATATAGGATCTTCATCGACCAATAGTGTTGTTGATATATCGCACGCAAGAGGACTTGGTAGCAGGGTATTCTTCATTTTCACCTGACTTTAATTAAGCCTGTAAATGACCCGAACGAACACGAACATAGCAATTTCGTGTTTGTTCATTTAACTTTAATTGAACAAACGATCGAACTCGAACAATCAAAACGAAGTGTTCGTTCGTCAACAAATGAGGGTGTTCGTGTATGTTCGTCCGTTAAAGGTATAAACGAAGGGTTCATGAACATACACAAATAATAGATGAACGAACACAACCGAGCTAAAGCCAATTAAAAGTAAACGTTAACAACAATGTGTGAGGTCTAAAAAGTTACTAAAACTAGACTAAATTGTAATGGGCCTAAAAAATTAAATGAATATATTAACAAACGAACTTAAACACATGCAAACTGATGAACGTATATGGACGGACATATACAAAATTAATGAACGAATCTTCACGGACATAAATGAACAAACGAGACATGTATTCATGTTCGTTTGTTTAACTAAATGAACAAATTCTTTTCATGTTTGTTCGTTTATTAAATGAACAAACTTCCTGCCGAATGGTTAAGGAACTTTTCACTTAACGTTTGGTTCGTTTACAAGCCTAACTTTCAAAAAAAGAGTGGGTTTATTGCTTGTATGAAAATGTGCAGTATTTACATTTTTGCATTTATGATGTCATCTAATATTATTATTTCTTTTACAGGCGACAAGTTCATCAACAGTGAGGTCACATCAAAGTTTTGATTCCATGGATGATTCTTTCGGGAGAGAAAGTTCTGTTAGTAACTTAAGTGAAGGCACAGTTGATCTAATTGGACGACCCGAGTCAACCGGTTTGGTCAACGTTTATGATTCTCCTAGGTCAAACCGCTCGGGAAAGAATCTTCTAAACCAAAGACAAGATTCTGGGAAAGGTTCACATATTCCTGCATCACCGTTAAGAACTTTCCATTCATCTGAATTTGTTCTAGATTCCGAAGCGTCTACACCTGAAGAGCTTCGTGCAGAAGCCAGATCATGGGAAAGAAACGCTAGAAAATTAAAAGTGGATCTTGATTTATCAAGAAACGAAACGATTAGTCAAACGAAGAATCTTGAAAATGTGACTATGGAGCTTTCTGCGTTGCAAAAAGAATGTAAGGGGTTGAAAGATGAAGTCAAACACTTGAAGATTCTCCTAGGTGAGTCGGCAGTTAAAGAACGGGATGCTGATAATTTAAAGATTCAGGTTCAGAACAAAAAAGATATCCAAAAAGAACTTGAAGAAGAAGTGAAGTTTCAGAAAGATTTGAATGATAATTTGACTGTACAGTTGACTAAAACTCAAGAGTCAAACCTTGAGCTGGTTTCTGTTCTTCAAGAACTAGAAGAAACCATAGAGAAACAGAAACTGGAGATCAAGAATCTTGAATCATCAGAACAGCCAGCAGCAGGTGATGACAGCTGGAAATTAGATGTTGAAATACAGAAATATCAAGAATCTCAAAAAAGATTGGAAGATACAATCTTTCATCTAGAGAAGACCCTGGAAGATAAAAGTCAAACTCTACTCGATAATGAGTCAAAATGGAGACAAGAATTAAGCTTGAAAGAAGAAGAAATAAATAAATTAAATGCAAAATTATCGGAAGCTGTTGCTGCACCGGTTCTGAAGGAAACTGAGTCGCAGGAAACTGAGTCACAGGAAAGTGAGTCACGGTCAATGGAAACTCTTGATCTCAGTGAAGAAGTCAAAGCTTTTAAGGAGAAGGTTCAAGAACTTGAGAGAGATTGTAATGAACTTACTGATGAAAATCTAGATCTCCTTTTTAAGCTTAAAGAATCAAATAAGGATCTTTCAACCGATGGCAGGTTGGTCAACTATTCATCTCAGTTATCTGATCTGAAACTGGTAAATAATCAATTAGAAGAAAGTTTGAAACTTGTGCAAAAACAACTAGATGATACAAAAGATTCCCATGTTTCAAGTAACAAGATTCTTGAAACGAAATTACTGGAATTAGAGACTCATAATCATGAATTAGAGAAGCAATTAGCAGAATTTGAAGAAGATAATCTACATTTATCAGGGCGGATAGCTGGACTAGAATCTCAGCTAAGATATTTAACTGATGATCGGGAATCGAGTCGTTTAGAAGCCGAGCATTCGGAATCTCAGGTTCTGAAATTACAGGCGGAAATTGGGAAATTGGAAAATGAATTAGAAGCTATGAAAGTTGACACGAGACAGAAAGTGCAGGACATGCAGAAAAGGTTTTTAGAAGCTCAAGAAGAATGCGAGTATTTAAAGAAAGCAAACCCTAAACTAGAATCAACTACAGAAAATCTAATGGAAGAATGCAGTTTGCTTCAAAAGTCAAATAGTGAATTAAGGCAGCAAAGATTGGAACTAAATAACCGGTGCACAGTTCTCGAAACCAAATTAAGGGAATCACAAGATAGTTTCTTGAAGTTGTCAAAATTTTCAGAAGATTTAGAAGAAAAGTTATCATCAACGATAGACGGGATTGAATCGAAAGAAAACGTCTTTAGTTCAGAAATTGATGGTTTACATGTGAAATTGAAAGAACACATGGAGAAGTGTGTGAATGAAGAGAACATGTTGAATCAGATGTATTCAGATAAGGTTGTCGAAGTTGAAAACCTTAAACAAGAACTCGAACACTTGAATTCACAAATATCAGCAACGCATGATGAAAGGGATAAAATGGCTTCAGAAGCCGTAGTTGAAATGCATGTTTTGCGTGCCGAAAAGGATAAAATGGTAAAATCAATAGCAGAACTTGAAGAAAAACTTGGATTATCTGAGAAGAAGCTTGATACTATACAGGTTGAATATGAAAAAAAGATTTCAGATCTAACGATTGAGATTGATTCTTCCAAACAGAACCATGAAGAGCTAGTATCTAACCATGAGAAATTAATGGAATTGTTGGAGAACACAAGATCTAGTGAAGAGAAACTAAAAACCACGGTCGGTGAGCTTTCTGTTAATATTAAATCGAGCGAATACAAAACCGAACAATTGACAGAAGAAAATTCAAGCCTTAAAGTCCAATCACAGAGACTTCCTGTGTTACAGGATGAAATTGTGGCACTTAAGAAAACACTAAACGATATGAAGTTTGAAAATGAAAGATTATCGGCTTCGTTGCAAATGGTATCTGATGATTATCAACAGTTAAAAGAAGAAAATAGTTCGTTACTTGAAAAAGTATCTAGTATGCAGAAGTCTATGATTGAATTAGAGGATCATAAACGGAACAAAATTGTTTTGGAAGAAAAAGTTTTGAGGCTTCAAGGGGATTTAACTGCTAGAGAAGCATTGGGTGCACAAGATGCTGAATTGAAAAATGAAGTCGGGCGTTTGAAGCGGTCAAATAGTCAACTGCAGTGGAAAATAAACCGTCTCCAAGAGGAAAAAGACGAATACATGAAGAAAGATTTGAAATCGATTGAACATGAGACTATTTCAGCTGAATCAGATAGTACCAGTGGTGTTCATGAGGAAACGAAGCTCACAGAGGTCTCATTAATTTATTTTTATTGTATGTTATCTATTTTTTATTGTTTAGTTCCTGACACAACTTTTTTTATTCCATAGGATGTGGAAGTTAAAACGGTTGACTCAAGAATTCAATCATTAGAAGTTGCACTCGCCGAGGCTTTGGAGGCTAATGAAATGTATAAAGTACAGCTTAAGAGGTTTGTGTGAAAGAATTCTTTTATTATATATGTTTATATTGATCTCTTTCACATGTATATGCTAATTTATTATTGTTATTATAAAATTTCAGCTACATGTCTGAGGGACCCGCTCACAAGTCAGACAATAACACAGAACATAAGAATGAGGTTTCAACACTTGAGAGGGAGCTAAGTGAACTTCAAGAACGATATCTCAACATGAGCCTAAAATATGCAGAAGTAGAAGCGCAACGTGAAGAGCTTGTTTTGAAGATGAAATCCAATGGTCCTGGAAGAAGCTGGTTTTCATAAAATGCCCTTCATATATTCATGATATCACATGGGTATTCGTGAATATCTATTCGAAGAAGAGAACCGAGCATATAATGTTGTTAAAGTATGGCAGTGATGCAATGTATGAAACTGGCAAGCGTATATAGAAAACTCGTGATTTTTAATTTTTTTCTTTCTAATATTTTTTCCTGTCGAGAGGAAGTTTTCTTTCATTTGTAACACATTGTATGTCATTTCCATTCGTCTTTTACCCTATGCTCGATTTGTATGGCAAATGCTACTCGGTTTGGATTCGGGATCAAGTCATGAATTGACTAGTTTTGCTCAATATAATGGAAAATTTTGGCATTAATGTGTTTGGACCATCATATCCTTTCACCAAGTGATGAAATTATACAGAAAACAAATGAAGCAGGTCCATAACCACCAAAAAAAGACAATTCACTAATGATGTTAGCATTTGGTTTTAATGACTGTTGATAATGAAAAAGACTTGACAAGGGTAGAATGGTCCAGAAACAATAATAGACCAGATAGGTTAACATGAGCCATGACCTGGAATTATATTTTGACAACTCTTGCAAGGCAGGCACTTAGTGTAGCATGATGCAATTTCTCAACCACTCTGATAATGATGCCCTCAATTATACACACAATCAAAATTATATTCCTTGGTAATTTTATTTACGACGATCAAAACGTGCCAGCTGTCCTTCGTTTATACAATGCAGACCTTTTATCAGAAAAGAAAAAAACACTATACATATGACTATACGAGACACTTCGTGTGAGCAATAGATGAGGTAATTCTTCTACCTCGGCCCGATTTGTAACTTCTTTTTACAATACGGAGTAAGCTTGGATCACCTCAACTATAGGCGCCCGACATAAGGGGCATTTCCCTCCTCCACGAACCAACTCGTTTGCACACTTTGAGCAAGTGCACATGTGACCACATCTGTACCACATAATAATATTAAGTTAAGTAAACATCACGAATTTAAAGCTCACAAGTCACAAATCAGGTACCTATATAGTAACGAATCAATTTGGCTATCACAACAAATACAACAGGTCCCCTTTTTGACATGAACCCATTTGCACCCGTCTTCAGAAGTTGTTGCATCAACACCTACATCATATTTTGACCATTTATCATTTTACGGGTCAAATGGAACTAATCTCGTTGACGTGTACTTTTAGTTCGTAAAACCTCTAAATCACTTTACTAAAAAGATAACATTATTAGAATAATAATAGAAATTTTTAGATTCATTTGATACACCAATAAGTGTATCAATCAGTTACCCCTCTAGCAATTATTATAAGTTAGTAATATCAGTTTAAGATACTAAAATAGTAATATATACCTTGTCCGCCACCTGTCCGATTTAAAGCAGCAGAAACTTCTTGTCGAACAGAACGTTGCAATTCAAGTTGCATATCCATACACGCCTCAAGCATCCTCTGCATATGACTCATGCCTTGCTGGAGCCTCGTCATATCAGCCCTCAAATCATTAATCATCTCCCACTCCTGCTCCATATATTCCCGTCATTATTATTATTATTATTATTATTATTATTATTATTATTATTATTATTATTATTATTATTATTATTATTTAATAAACAGGATCACATACTTGACTTACAAGTTCAGAACGATGGATGCTGTGACGGGACCAACTAGAATGAGGCATATCATGGTGCCAAATCGGTTGTGGCGGTGGTACTGGCGGCGATGGTGCCGATAGTGAAGGTCTATCAATGGGTTCATGCGGTTCTTGACCGCCCACTGGTGATGTCGGGGTGGGCACGTTTCGGTGTAGGTCCCAATCAATGGGACCGTGACTTTGCCTTTCAACATACGATTGAATTAAATGGTCCAAACTCTCACGGAATCCACTTCTAAGAAGATTAGAAACACTTCTCCTGTTATTAACAAAAAAATCAGAAAAAAATAAAAAAATAAAATAAATTGCTAATGAGTTTAATAATCAAAAGTTACCTGCTTAAAAGCTCTCTTAATTCCATATTGTAAACGTTATCATCTTCTGGTGCGTGAAATCTGTTAGTTCTTCTAACGGTTTGTCGGGTTCTTAGCGGTTCAGAAGGTCCTTCAGACCATGTTTCATTGGCTACTTCAGTCCCTGAACTTTCTTGCCAATTACGATCAACATCTTCTGAACCATGGTCTTGCCAATCTTCACCTTCATCAACCGTTGCTTGCTGACTTGTAACTTGAACGGTTGCAGCGGTTTCCAAACTAACCGTACGGTTCGAAGCCTGATACATGTTTGCTTGAACCAAAGTTTGAACTTGCTCTTGATTACGATCAATATTTTCATGCACAATCTCGGTTGGAGTGTTTGCATGAGTCTCATCCGTTCTTAAATCGGTTGCGTTGTTGTTTGGTGAGTTTTCAGGTTGACTGCTTACTTGGCCACGAACAATCGTTTCTAGTCTGGACCGAAACCCTTCCCTAATTAACGTAAATATACAAATACATAAAAAGATGAAAATTATAAGAAAAATTCAACCTTTTACCCGACC
The DNA here is from genome assembly GCF_021521415.1 of Bidens hawaiensis. Classification (NCBI taxonomy): domain Eukaryota; kingdom Viridiplantae; phylum Streptophyta; class Magnoliopsida; order Asterales; family Asteraceae; genus Bidens; species Bidens hawaiensis. The sequence goes on along the minus strand of NW_027491862.1, from coordinate 523,278 downwards.
CGTTTGACCCGTACCTGAGACCAGAGACAGTGTGGCGTTGTCTGAGCTGGACTAACTCACTTGCTGCAACTGACGGAAGCCTCTCTTCCTCAACGGGTCTTTCGTTTCTTAAGAATCTGCCTCTCAGTAACGACTGACATAATAATATTTTATCAATAGATGGACACAAAATGATATTTTATCGGTTGTTTGAAACGTGTATAACTAAACTGACCTGAATTCGGTTTCTATGAGCGAAATCAGAAACCGCACGATGCTCGGTTAAGCCCTGAAGTTCCCTTTGTCGTTCCCTCTCGGCTCTAACAAGTAAGTCAAGTAACGCTTGCCTCCCACGCAACCGCAACATGTCCCGCCTAATATGCTCGGGTTGACCTTCATCTTGGTCAACACCTGTCCTATCATGACTTTGACCATCAACCGTTGCACCTTGTTCTTCGCTACGACTACCACGAGCCGCCCTCTGTTGGCTAGTCATTTGAACCCACTCCCTCACAATCCTAACCCGTTCACGCTCGGTTTCACCGAGCCACTCGGCCCGCGGGCCCGGGCTACCTACACTCTCGGGAACACCGGTTTCCCTCCATCCTTGAACTATTAACCTCACTCTTTCGCTCTCTTGTTCAGCGTCAAGCTCGACCGAATCAGGCGACTGCTCACGGGTTAAACCCGAAACCGACCCGTCGTTTTCTTGATAATCGGTCTCACTCTCGTGCTCACTCGCTCGGCTTTCTGACATATTTGAGTCCACGCCACTCTGTCGTCTTAGTCTTTCTCTAACCCGTTCTCGGGCCCGATTCAACACATGCTCGTCTTCCAATTCCCGCCACATCTGCAATATCGACGACGCGCGAGAACTCGGTCTCTCAACATTCCCCTGTCGTCTCGAACTAGGAGACCGAGACCTCGACTCCCTCAAAAACGAAGAATCAAGCATGGACACCGTCTGCAAACCCGCAAGCGCCATCAACTCATTCTCCCGGTTCCTCCTCTCAATCGTCGTAATCATCTCCTGCGCCTGTCTAGCCGCCCACCTGCTCAAAATCCGCGACTGCCGTCTCCTCGCAGCCGACGTCTCCGCCAAGTCATCACCTTCAAGATCCGACCGCCTTCTCCTTCTCGCAACCAGATCACCACCACCTTCACTCTCATCATCATCGTCATCATTCCGCGGAGAGCTGCACGACTCAAACGACATACAATCATCCAACTGCCCCCTCATTAATTCCTCTAAACCTCTTTCGAATTCGGAACACGAGTCAGTAGTACTCTCCGGCTTCGGCAGCCGCTGTAGCTCAACATCATTCATCTTCCCACTTAATATTATTATTACTACCTCAATTCAACATCTTTTTAACCTCATCAATCAAACCCATTAGTCCAATACTCCACCCCTAAATACCCAACAAAAATTAATCCAAGATCAAAGCTTTAACATATAAAAACGTACCTCTGAAGCTATGTGTTCAGTCTTTTCAAACCCTAGAATTTTCTTGGGCTAAAAAGGTGAAATTGAATCGATTAATAGGAATCAATTAGCAGATTCAGATGCAAAAGTGTGTTAACAGGGGATGGAATTTGTCACTTACATGATAATTTTGGGGATGAATTTAGCCCTAATTCCGGTTTTTAAGTATTGGAACTGACACGCCATCAGTAATCATGGACCACAGTGTGTTGCGGATGGTGCAGTGACACTTGTAATCTGTGCATTGGGCAGTGATATAAGACTAAGGGGTGTTGGGGCTCTAGTGGGGCTCCAGCAGAGCCAATAACCAATAATATTATGACGTGTGGCAGAGAGAGAAACTGGATAAGGGTGGAGCCCCTGGCCCCTGGTGGAGCCCCTGGTGTGGGTAGCGCCCCTCTAGCGCCCATATTAAAGCCCCACATCCTCTCTCTCTTCTCCCGCTACCATGCTCACGGGTGGTGTTTGCGTCTCGGTAGCGCCCCCTCTAGCGCCCATTTGGTGTGATATTAGCGTCTGGGGGCGCGAGCGGAGGGGCTCTAGCGCCCCCTTTGAAGCCCCCACACCCCTCAGTCTAAGACTTTTCTTTTTAACAACCAACAAACATATTATTATTCACGTAATCAAGTAATCAACACAAACTAGCAAGATGCCAAAAGCGTCAAGAACACAAATACAATGAAATAACATGATCCAACACCACCCAATTCCTTTATCCCACCCGTTACTTCCTTACATTTTATATAAAATTAGACGCACACCACCTTCCCACGTCAAACCCAGCCTCCTGGACCTATTTCTCACTGAAATCAGCATTCATCTTTTGGGTAAGGGCGTTCGGCAACCCCCTTCCGGGTTAACATAGTCGAGTGGTTGCACTATCGCAGTCTATTCGGGTAGGCCGGACGGGTAGCGCTCACGACTACTTCTTGTTGATGAAAGTTGTGTGTATTTGATGGAAAGAGCCGTTGCTCAACGCATATTAAGCCGTTAAAAAACAGTTTATCCAGGACAAGCTAACTTGAACAATGATAATACACATCTATGGTTACCATTTGATTTTTGGGATCATCTTGCAACTTTAAATCTTCCGCAAATTGAGGGGCGGGAAATAGTTTAATTTATATTCATGTATATTTTTATTTGATGATTTTGTATTCTTTTTTAGTTTGAATTTATGTGATTTTATATTTTTAATGAAAGATTATTTGTATGTTTTAAAAGTGCTATTTACTTATTATTTAAAAAAATAAATGGTCTAGAGTGCTTGAAAGTAGTTGTGTCACTAAAGACGGGGTTTCATGATAGTCCGATATAGTTGATGAGAAAAAGTGATGTGACAGTTCATGATTGGAGGAGTTCCAGAGTAGCCTGGAGAACACCCTGGTGCACTAATAACTTCTAATAAAAAATATATACTCTTATCACAGTCTCTCCTTCACTCTCACACTTTCACACTCATTTAAAAAAACAAATCTCGTATTGGTTTTTCAAGCGGGTTATTACCCGAACCGTGCATATTCAAATGGACCCTATATATTTGTTATAACCTGGATGACGATTAGTTCGACAAACCCTTACCCCATATTCTTCTTTGTCATCGTCTCCTATCGATCGTACTCGCTAAATACTTCATGGTAATTGGATGAATGGATGCACAAAAAAGATAAAATAATAAGGGAGTAATCCAGCCTCATCAACACACTATTCTTGCTTGGTTGTCATGGAAAAGTTCAATATCATGAAATAATCGGAAATAATCGGTGAAGGCATAAAACAAAGTCATAACATGTATGTTGTTAATGTCCATGACAACATGCGCTTTTATCTTGAATTACAATAAACAAAAAAATATTGAGCAAATAACACACACATAGACAATTATCATAAGTTAACACATATCCTTAGGTTATAACTAATCATGACAATTGACATTGGTCCATTACATTTGATAAAACTATCTTAAAATCCCAAAATTAGATTTGGTTTACCCTTTTTTTTAAAGCCAACTTTATAAAAAGAAAAAATGGACGACTTGCAAGAAGCGAGAAGTCCCAACGTACAAACAAAGGTACAAAGGAAAATAAAGAAGAAATATAGGAAAACAAGACCAATTACAAAGGTAAATTAACAAAATTGAACTTGCACCACTTCTCTCACTCAAGGCTTGAATGCTTGCATCGATGTTTAAATAATAAGAAAGATGAGGATTTGATGTCAATCACCAACTTGGACATTCTGAAAGGCACGTTTGGATTTGATGAGGATTATATTTGGTTTACTTGTTTATCAAGTTTTGATTAGTATAGATAGAGGGTCTATGGTTAATTGTAATGTGTCGCTTTCTTTTCGTTCTTATGATATTGAAAGAGTCGTGAGGAGTTCTCACAAACTTCGTGTTCTTGATCCAATTATTTCAACAATTGGTATCAGAGCACGTACGGTTGAAGGCATGTTGAAATCACCACCGAAGAAAACCGAACCTTTGACATGTTCAAGGAGAAGTTGGCATCGAACCTGCGACGGGTTTGAAGGCTGTTGGTTTGTCACAAAGTTGCTGAAATTCGAATTTTTAATTATAATTCATGTTCGATCATAGCTAAAAGTGAAAACAATTGATTGTAGTCTTACGCACGGAAATTGAGGTAAGAATCCAAGTAAAGAAGAAAGCAAAACTTTGTCTTGTTTCTTGATTAGTTTGAGAAAATATAATAGTTTATTAATTGGTTATTTTGGAGGACTTAAGTTGAATATAATAGCTTTTAGTTACCGTAAATCAAGGAGTTTTTTTTGGTTGTTTTGCAGCTGCGTTGTAACGTGAAACAAAGGTACGACAAATTTAAAATTCGTGTGATACGATTTGTGTTTGGTTGTGTTATACAATCAAATATCGAGGAGGGTTGTGCGAGGTAATTGCAGAACAATGATCTAAGCGACTCAGATTGTTTGAAAATTGATCACTTGTGACATGTGTGAAGTTTACCTGAGTGATTCAGGGTGGTACAGTGTGATACCAGTGTTTTATTTGAGTGATTCGGGTGGTGCGGTGTGATACCGGTGAAGAGGAAAATTCTCAATCCTTGATAGATTGATCAAAAATTGAGATCGATTATGTGAAGCAATCAAAGAACGAGGCGAGAAGTCAGCTGTGTGAAGCAATCAAGTTCGTTGTTAAAGCGGGTTCGAGAAGAAATGATATGTGACATATCAAAGTGAGAAATCGGGTGATCCGTAAGAAGAGATTAAGGCACGAAGCTGACTAGTGAGAAATAGATGAATACTTGTGTGAAACAAGCTGTGGAAGAGGGCATCAAGGAATAAACGTGTGAAGCGGAACCGATAAAATTGATTAAAGCATGGAAGAAGGCGATGATGGCAATGCGATTTACCAATCAAAGAAACGAGCAACATGATGCTGCAATGCCCGAAATTAACATCGACTAACTACATCACTTGGTCGATTATGATGGAGACAATTTGGCTGCTCATGGTTTACAAAAGGCCATAGATCCCGTGAAGGGAGGCGTAGTTGAAGAGAGAAAAAAATTTATGGAGAAGGCGTTTATTTATCAATCGATACCCGAAGTTGTACTTCTTCAAGTATCAAAGCATAAGGATTCGAAGGACGTGTGGGATGCACTACGGGTTAGATATTTGGGAGCCGAGAGTGTTCCAAAAGCTCGCTTGCAAACACTTTGAAGCGAGATGGAGGTGTTGAATATGAGAAAGACCGAAACTATTAATGAGACAAGTCAAGTAATCGACCAGGTTCAAGTTCAAGTAATAGCTAAAGGGAACCAAAAGAAGGACGAGAAAAGTCATGGGTTCAATGTTATCGATGTGGAGAGTATGGTCATTTTGCATATGAATGCACGTGCCGACAACCAGAAGAGGAAGAAGAAAATTTGGCTCGTGAAGATCCGATATTATATTGAAGATTAAGGAGTCGGTTTCAGGATTAAGGGGGAATATTGGAAGTTAATCCTAAAACAAGCTTAAAATAAAGTTGAAAGGGTTAAGTGAAAAGTTTGGTTATTTTAATTATTTTATTTGAGTTTGAGTTTTAGTAGGATTAGATTTGGTTGACTTGTTTATCAAGTTTTGATTAGTATAAATAGAGGGTCTAGGGTTAATTTTAATGTATGGTTTTCATTCTTAATAATACTGAAAGATTCATGAGGAGTTCTGATGTGCTATGAAATACACTTATTTTCGTACTTGTTTTTATCAAGCTTTTCGGTGTGTTTTAGCATTTGTTTAACCGTTTCCGATGATGTTTACATGTTTATGTTTGATGTAGGATCATGGGTGATAAGAGCATGGAAAACAAGTCTTAAATTGATGGATTTAGTTCATCCGAGGATTGGATCGACGATGCGCGTATAAGAGTTTTAACGAGTAAAATAAGCGAAAAACGATGACCCGAAGGCCTGCCCGTGCTACGCGACCAAGTGGGCCTTTCTAGTCGCGCACCGTAGCGTCCCACATGTCCCCAAGGTTGCCAAGAATGTTCAGGAATCAGCTACCCCATCTATTTTGTCTTCTAGTAGGTCTTGTGGGCTTGTTTTAACCTATTTATATTAGGAATGAGGTGTTTAAACACACACACACACATATAAAGGGTTTATACCCTATGAACGAAAGATGGACCATTACGGTGGTATCTTTTATCCTTTGGTTTTCGAGTTTGAGTATTTTAACGATTTCAAGTTCGTTTTTGGCTTTTAATCATTCAAGCCTTTTGTAATCAGATTTATTTGAACATGTTTATCGATTTTATATATCTTTTCTACTGTTCATTGATTATGATTGGCTAGATTGGTTAGAATCACCTAGGTTTGATGTTTAACGGTTTAATTTAACTAGTTTAGGGTGCTTAACAAGTGATTGATTGTTTACCTATTGTAAAGTTCATATTTTGTGATATTATTCCATGTATACCTGCTGCCCTAGATGTGTTTTAGGTTGCATGTGCCCCATGTGATTGATTATTTCATGAATTAGTTTCGTGTAGTTGTTAGTTACATCGTTCGGTTAATACTTTGTGTGTTGATTGAGTTTGGTCGACGTCACCATTAGGGTTAATGTTTCATGAGTCATTCAAGTCTGTGAGTTCACCACCTTTGATTTGGACCAAGACTTTATGTGTCGGCTTATATTGCTAGTTATTTTATCGGGTTAGTCGTTGCGAGACCACGTGCGGTTTTTCCATTGTCGGCTAGGTTAAGTTTGTAAATTGAGTTATTTTGTCCTTAGTATTGAATTACCCCTCTTATTTAAGGTTTGCAATAGCTCGAGCCTTAGTGAGATCTGTAACTTACACATGGACTAAGTGATGAGTTATTAGGGTACGTAGATTAACAACCACGAATTAAAAGCTATCTAGACGTCGTTAGGGTTTTCTGGTAAAACTGACCGTAGGGACCCAGTTGCCTTGACCTCATCTATGTTAGCCCGTCTTTAGAACCCTGGTTTCAACTACATGTTAGCACCTGTATCATCTTACGACCGTTCGGTCATCTTACCTAGATGATTCGTTTTCTTATTATCCTTAGTTCCGTTAAGTTCATTAGTTAAGTTTAGTTAGTTTAAATAATTAAGATAAATAAATATATTATTTAGGCAGGACTTAGATTAGGGTTACTTATCTTAGCCGTTCTCATGTGTCTTCGTGTTCGACATCCTGACTTCCCTTAGACTGTGCTACTACGCGATCGGTACACTTGACGTTTGTGGAAAGTTTAGTTAGGTTTATTTGGTTTTATAAATTTAAGACTTAATGTTGAATTGCGAGAATTAGTTATTAATATTTATATATAGCTTTTCGCACATCAAGTTCTCATAAACTTCATGTTCTTGATCCAATTATTCCAAAACTTTGCTTAGGTTTGTGTTGATTACAATACTTTTAAGTTGTCACAATAGTTTATATAATATTTCAATTTTCTATTGCAACAGATCTCCAGAAAAGCAAGATATTGCTATAAGCTTCTCGGATCACGGTTTTCATCTTCAGTTTCATCCATGGCTTCAGGTAATGTTATCTTACGGTTATAAATGTTTAACCTTTTGAAAGTAAAACAACATTTATACTTGGAGATAGAACAATTGTTTTGCAACAGTTTCATTGTCTATTTTTTTTTTGGTTTATTGGATTTTATTAATCCCAACTTTCACATTTTGGCCAGTAATAATCCCAACTTAAGATATTCCCTCTGACAATCCTAACTTGTAAACTACTTTCCTCCAACGAACCTTATCTAACTGGGGTCTAGCGCCGTTAGTTTTTGGTGATGTGGCAGGTGACGTGGACGCCTACGTGTAAAAAAATAAACCCAGCTCAAGTCTTAGGTGTGGCCTGAAGCTAAACATAGAAATTGTGCAAGGCACATTTATGCGAATTGACATAAGAAGTTCAAAGGTAATGGGTTGAAAGGAGTTTTCTAGAAAGCTGTAAGGGCTTATTGTGTGCTTGAGTACAATGAAGCCATCAAGGAGATGAAAGAGTTATCAGCTGATACACATGATGCGTTTTTGAAACAAAATCCTAAATGATTTTCAAGATGCTTTTTTAAGACACACACGAAATGTGATATTAATGTAAACATGTAAGCAGACACCTAAGACTTGAGCTAGCTTTATTTTTTTACACGTAGGCGTCCACGTCACCTGCCACATCACCAAAAACTAACGACGTTAGACCCCAGTTAGATAAGTTTCGTTGGAGGAAAATAGTTTACAAGTTGGGACTGTCAGAGGGAATTTCTTAAGTTGGGATTATTACTGGCCAAAATGTGAAAATTGGAATTAATAAAATCCAATAAACCTTTTTTTTCTTCATGATGTGAAACTATGTTTTTAATTTTTACACGATTATGATTTGGGTTGCATAAAAACATTTGTATAAAAATAGTGTCACACCCCAACCTACGGCGGAACATGTCGGGGTTCGACAATATTGTATCATAGCTCAAAAGACACTAATTGAAATTACACGTGTCAGTATCTAAATTATTCATTTCATATAACAAGTACGCAAAGAACAAACATTGTTCTCAAAATAATAATAATAATAATAACATTACAAACAAAACTTAAAAATAAAAGTTGCTCGTTATTCATCATGCAACCTAAAGTATCAACTAAGCTTCAATCACTTGCTTCATCCAAAAAACTACATGCGTCATGTGCGCAATATATAGTTTGTCAACATAAAGTTGAGCAAGTAATCACGGTTTTTGTATATACATAGTATTGAAAAAGACAATTCGTTGCGATAAACATGAACTACTACAATTAGCATAACAATAATATAAAAAGAGCCATTTCCCTCGTCCCAAACGGGCAGAGTTACTCCGACGGCGTATGATTATTCTAATGAGGATGAGATACCAACAGCCATAACTAAAAAATAATCACATAGTCACATTCGCACGTATAAACTAATTGAGCAATTGCGTATCTACGAAAAAATTGTAATTCTAGTGAAAATTAATCTATTTAAGTTGTGAACGCATAACATCCCCAAAATATAAAATGATAAAAAGAGGGATGTGAATTATTCACCTTATAGAATAGGATATAAGAATGAGATGATGATAAAAGTTAGGATGAAAAAGTTAAGCTCCTCGAGATACGTAAACAAAAGTCCCTAGTTGTTAACGACAATATTTAATCAATAAACGGAAAGTCTTATGACGGATTTGGGATTTGATCAGGTTTTAAATACTATTGTAAAATAAAATATTATTAATCAAATTATTATTATTATTAATTTTAGGTTTTGATTTTCAAATAAATAAAATAAATATTAATTGTTGATAAATAAATAAATATAATTATATACATTACGGAAATTTTATTTGAACATCAAATAGTTTGATTCGTTAAGCGAGAGTAGTAACATATTTTATTATTGAATTTGTGTTTTAAATAGAAAGGGGTTTTTTAACTAATTACGGGTTTAAAAATTACTAAAGTTAACCAAAACCGAGGTGCGGTTTATCAAATAATGCTTATATATATATATATATAGTGAGAGAGAAGATATGATACAATAATACCTAAACGTACAATAGGTACGCGAATACCATATATTCACGAAATCGATCTATGAAATCACATCCCATCATCTCGGAATCGTTAATAAATATCCAATTAATCATTGGTTCACCGAAAAAACAATTTTGGATCGTTAATCGATCAACTTTTTAATTTTTTTCACAAAACCCGTTTTTGAACGTTTTAGTTTTGGCTGAGCGTTTTAGAATTTTTTGCCTTTGAGCGTTTTTGTTTTTGCCTTTGAGCGTCTCGCGTACCTACCGTACATTAAGCAATTATTGTACAGTAACCTCACTATATATATATATATATATATATATATATATATATATATATATATATATATATATATATAGGATTGGGTTTATTTCAGAAGTGGTTTTTAGCGCGAGAAGTGCGAGAAGACATTTGAACCAATTACATTTTTTCTCTTTTATTTTTAATTATTTATATACAAGGGTACAATAGTAAAATGTGAATTGATTTGTTTTTGGTAACTAATGCTAATAGTAAAATGTGAATTGATTTGTTTTTAATAACTAATGCTAATTAAATTGAATGTAAGTTACATCTCATTAACTTTTTTTAGTAATTGGTATTAATTTTATCTTTAATTATGTTTTCATCATGAAGTTGAATTTTGTCATGACCATATTATAATTAAGCGTTGGGTGGTTCTGAATTAACTAATTAGGTTATAGGATATTTTTTTAAAGGTAGTTAGGTAATTTAATTTAGTTTTTGTTAATCTGGTTTGTTATATTAAACAACAGATACCTACACAAGCATATCCATATAAATACACACAATAACTAATGTTGGTTTGTCTGGTTTGTACATATTGTCACCAAAATAAATATCTTTAAACAATGTGTTTTGTTAGATTCACAAATCACATATTAACATTCACATATTATAAATTTTCCTACACATACTACATATTATAACACATATACAAACACATAAAAAATTTTACCCTACACAGATTGATTGTTATATAAACAAATTAATGGTCTATGTAAGTAAGAAAAATAATATACCTACACAATCTTATAGACCGTCTACACAGTTAATCTATAAGTCTATATTTTTTATACATAAAATGTGTACTTTTTATTGTTATTTATGTAATTGAAAAGATATTTAATAAAATTTAGAAAAGTGTAGGATAAATTAATTAGGTGTAACATCCCGAGATTTCTAAAATAATGTTAATTATATTATTAAATATTGGCGGGAAAGTTTACTCGGGAAAGCGGAGAAATAATTAAATAGAGTAGGAGTTAGTATGGGTCGGGCTAGTGTTGGTTAATGGATATGGGTTATGGACTTGGGTCGCGAAGGAAAGAAGGATGAGACCATGGGCTTAAGCCCATGATCCATAATTATATAAGCCTAAATTACCCATTTATCATTCATTTACACATATTCCATACACCACCAAAACACACACTTAGTTCTCTCTCATCCTACTTTCTCTCTAGCCGAAATAGAAGAAGAAACCGAGCATCAACCCGAGGTAATGATAGTATGATATTGTAGAGATACAAACCCGTTAGATTTAGTCACGAAACAACGAGCCGACACCGTTAAACCGTTGAAGTCACGAGATCTGGGTGGAATCGGGTATAAACCGAACCTAAGATGAGCTTAGGGATCACCCTAGCTCAGATCTGGATCGAACGGGACAAAAAACGGTGAAAACGGTGGCCAAAGGAGTGAGATCTCGCTTTTCCGGCGAGATTCATGTTTTTCCGGCAACGGCGGCGCCAGAAAGGCGGCGCCGGAGGTTGTGTCACATCAGATGTGACGTCTGACGTCTGACAAAACCCTAACCCTAATTTGTTACGTAATTTTAACGAATTAGCGGTGATTCGTTAACGGAAGGGTAGCCAGTTCGTTATGGCAATTCGTTAAGAAGGGAGGACGAACTAGAAGCAGCTCCCTAAGTGATTCGTTAAGGAGAAATGACGAATAAGGATAGCGAATCAGACCATGTTAGCTGATTCATTACTCGTCCATTCGTCATGGCAAGATAACGAATTAGCCCGCTAAGTTCGCTAAGTCAATATAACGAACTAGGCGGTGTTTTGATAATGAATTAGACAGTGTTATAATAACGAATTAGGCTTAATTCGTTATAGCAAACAAGTGGGTGAATTAAATAATAATTTAAAATCGTAGTGGAAAATGTGATAAGACAGTTAATAGCAAACAGCTCGACCCCAGCCAGGGGCTCTGCCCCTTGAACCCTGCTAGGGGCTGCCGCCCCTAGACCCCGCTGCCAGGGGCGCTGCCCCCGGACCCCCGTTCATTGTGGGTTGTATTTGAACTAGAAAATACGATATGGATAGAAATAGTTAATTGATATGTGTATTAAGCAGTTAGATGCGCACAGCTCGAGAAGGAGCAATCGTTAGCAGAAGAAGTAGCTGAGATCAGGTGAGTTTCTAGCCCCATGTCCTTGTTATGTTTTCGAGGCTGTGTGCATACTCGATGTGAAGTGTGAATACACTTACCTTAAGTGGTAAGTGTATGCTATAGAAGTCATAGGAGGTAGTTATCATATAATACTTGTCGGTGCGTGAACGATCTTCGGATATTGCACGTATCACCAAGGATAGTGATTTCCAAGAGGTTGTTAGTGTGTATGAATGCTATGATGTGACTTGTTTATTATGTAAATGATGTAATGATATGAAGTGTGTGGTAGACAAGTAGAGGTAGAGTGTGTTAGAAGTGGCAAGAGTCTAGTAAGAGTGTTAGTGGCATGACGGTAGTACGTGGTAGGGTAAGCCTATACGTGACTTCGTTATTAAAGTGGCAAAGTGGCATAACGTCATTCGTTATTAAAGTGATTAAGTGGTAGGGATAAATAAGAGGTTAAGTGGTAAAGTGAGTAGGTCAGATAGTGGACTACGTGTCTTCGGATACGTATATAATGCATGTAGTGGTTGTATGATAAGTTGCTTGATTAACTAGAACTCACTCAGCGTAGCTGACTTTTAGTATGCACGCAGCTGAGCTGATTAGAGAGTTAGCATGAGGACGGCACATGGCATGGATTGAACGGCTGGCATCTGAAGATAGAAGTAAAGATGTTTTAAATATAATGTTTTGTAATATGGTATCAAAGAAAAAATTTAATGTTTTGTAACGAATGGTTGATGTTTCATATCCCGAAAAAGTTTTTAATTAACTCTGATTTGTAAGAACTGTGTTTATGAATAAATCCGACGCTAAAGTAGGGCTACCGGGAACGGAGCCTTACATTAGGTTAATATTCTCCTACACGTACTAGATATACCTTATGATACAATGCATATACACAACAAAAAAAAATTCCCTACACAGATTAATTATTACATACACAAATTACCGGTCTTTGTAAGAAAAAAAATAATGTACATACACAATGTTACAACCCGCCTATACAGTTAATCCTACATAAGTCTGTTTTTTTTTTACATAAAATGTGTTTTTTTGTTGTTATTTATGTAATTAAAAAATATTTAACTAAGTTAATATTTTCCTACACATACTACGTATACCTACTGATACAATACATATACAACAAAAATTTCCCCTACACAGATCAATCATTACATACACAAATTAATGATCATTGTAAATGTAAGGCCCGTTACCGGTGCCCTATATTGGACGTTGGATTTACTTATCAACATTGTTCTAATCATCAGAGTTAGTAAAAACATTCGCGGAATATAAAAACTTTCATAAAATATTTCATAACAAACCATAACTTGTCTCAAAACAACATCTCGTCTTTCAAAATAAACAAAACATTAAACTTAAACGTCTTGAGTCTCCTGATGCCAGCCTCTTATTTAATGCCACGTGTCCCCTCAAGCGAGCCGCCTCGTCCTACTCACCTGCGTGCATACTAAAAGTCAGCTACGCTGAGTGAGTTCTAGTTAATCACACATAACATAATACATACACTTACCTTCCATTATGCATCCGAAGATACATAATAATTACTTTACTAATTTATTTTCATTTCATAAGTTCATACATACGTTCGTACTTTATTACTTTCATACTATATAAATTACCGTCCTTTTCTATCTCGGATATTATTAGGGTCCGATCTCTTCCTTTTCTATCTCAGATATTATTAGGGTCTGGTCCCTCTTTCCTTTGATCTCAGATATTATTAGGGTCTGATCCCTTTCTTGTCTATCTAAGATATTATTAGGTCTGGTCCCTTTTTACTTCTCTATCTCAGATATTAGTAGGGTCTGGTCCCGTCTTCTCTATCTCAGATATTATTAGGGTCTGGTCCCTCTTTCTTCATCTTCGTACATACTACCTTTACATACTCATAACATACATACTTTCTTTAATCATTCATACATATTTATATATTGTACGTATATCTATCATACACATTCATCTATCATAAACATACCTCCCTTGTTGGCACGTGCAATATCCGAAGATCGTTCACGTACCGACAAGCTTTCATTCACATTTAAGATATACATACATAGCATATAAACCATATAAGGCACACACTTACCAATTAAGGTAAGTGTATTAACTATCACATCGAGTATGCACACAGCCCCGAAAACATAACAAGGAAATGGGGCTAGAAACTCACCTGGATCCTGTTGCGTTCACCGTTAATCGTATCCCCTTCTTTAACTGAGCTCGGCTAACTGTATTTAAGTTATACGTATCAAAACTCGTCCTATCGTATCAGATGACTTTAACTTAGTGTTAAGCGAACTTAGTGTTAAGCGAACTTAACATTAAACGAACTTAACGTTAAGCAAACTTAATATCTAAGCGAACTTATCATTTAAGCGAACTTATCTTTTAAGCAAACTTATCTACAGTAGCGAACTTATACGGCGAAGTTGATCAGTAGGCGAACTTGCTTGCAAGTGAACTTGCTTGCAGGTGAAGTTGTACAGTAGCAGTTTCGGGTTTGGTTTTGAACCCATAAACATCTCAGTTTTAACGTGAAATCCTTTGATACGATGTTAATAATTCCCGTGAACATTCCCATGGTCATTTTGGGATAAGACTCGGCCCGAAAATGCATAAAGTTTGGACCTTTAAGCTCAAAACGTTTAAAACTAGATCTAGGGTCTATTTTAAACGAGCCGTTCATAACTATGAGTTTGTTAAGTCTATTGTAATCTTCAAGTTTGCAACTTTACGATTTATCTAGACCCGATCTATCATCCTACCAATTTTCATATAAATCCGTTCATGAAAAGTAAACCTTTTTAACAAAAAGTACCTTTGAGGTTTTTGTTTGAAATCACTCGAGATACTCAAAACCATATCAAACGAACTCCGATTTGAGTGATTCAAGCGGCCACAGAACCGTCTCGTCCCGATATACAAACCTGTCAGCTCACCTTCTCCGGAAACCACCGCTACAGTCGCCGGAACAGCTGAACAGTTGCCGGAACAGCTGAACAGTCGCCGGAATCTTCACTTTTGAGCTGCAGTGCTTTTACTGATAAAAATTGGACTTTCCAACCTCTGATCGAAGATCTTTTCAATGGAAAACTTCATTTATATGTCAGGAATACTCAGTTAAAATTTGAGACCGATCCGATGGCTAGATCTCCGGGAATCTTTGTGTCTTTGTGGGTGTTTTTCTCAAAAACGGGAATTGAGTTAAGTGTGTGTTTTGATGGTGGAGGCTACGGTGTAGAGATGTATGAAAATGGAAAGGATTAGGTTTTAAGGGGTATTTATACTCCCTTAAGCCCATGGACCTAAGGCCCATCTTTCCTTTTTGGTTCATAATTAACTCCATCTAATTAGCCTACTTATCCTTCCATCCTTATTATTTTATTAATTCTCTACTAACTCAAGTAAACTTTTTCATCATAAATAAATAATATATTAAATATTATTTTTAAAAATTTTGAGATGTTACAGTAAAAAAGAAAAATAATGTACCTACAAAATGTTACAACCCTCCTACACAGTTAATCCTACATAAGTATGTGTATATAGGAATTTTTTTTATTATTTATTTAACTAAAAAAGAATTTGCATTTAGAAAAGTGCAGGATAATTTAATTAAGTTATATAAGTTCATGAGAGTTATTTAAATTTAGTAACTTACAAAACACAAATGGTGATAATTGTGCCCTTTATCATTAAAACATTTCATAACTCTTTCCATTTAATTACACAATTGCCATTATAATTTTAGACCATTGATTTCACCAAATCAATGGTGTAAGATCACTTCTCGCACTTCTCTCTATAAATTCAATTCTCGCATGAACCATATCTATATATATATTGTAACATCCCCAAAATTTCGATCCAAATTTGAGAACTTAGGAAAGTTAAAGGATCAAAAATACTCTCAAGATATGTAATGAGAAAAATTTTAAATAAGAAAAATAAAAAGAAATAAAGGAAATAAAATATTCCATATATAAGTTCATCCCATATTAAGAAAATGGGAAAGGAAACTCCATCCCACATGGAAGGATGTAAGAAAATGGAAGCACTTTACTTGGATATAAATAAGGAATATAAATCTCATCCCATTTGGAAAGTGGTAAAGAAATGAAAGCTCTTTATAATGAAGAGATTTTCCATAGTTTTATTCTTTTAAGACAAGCATGCACCTAGCGGTCCTAGCGGAGGGTGCGTAGCACTCGACGCGCACGGGCTCGGGCTCGGGCGAGAACGATGGCGAAGGCGACGGCGAAGGGCGTTGGGCGCATTGTGGCGCTTTGATGACGCACGCTTGCATCGCCGCGAGCAGCTTTGAGAGCCGCCTTAGTATTTTTGGACAACGAGAGTTAGACCCAGATATAACAAGCTACTAAAGACAAATGACCAAAAATGAAAAATGATATCCAGGGACCCATCGCGATAGTCCAAGAAAAGGGGCATCGCGTATCGTGATGGTCCGTGATAACTCAGGGACATGTGTCACACCCAGGTGACAAGTGACAACATGGCATGACACGTGGCATGATCTCCGGAAAGGGGGTTTCGCGATACGCGACACAGGTATAGAAAAGGCCCATCGCGTATCGCGATGGGACCAGAAATCAGCTATAAAAGGGGAGGGGTACGACTCATTTCACACACACACTTTTCACTCTCTCTAGAATATTTTCTCTCACTACATCGTTTTACGTGCCATCGACCCGACAAACATCACCTCGAAGTGCGTGCCACCCAAAAGTAGCCCGACATCTAGTCTCGTAGTACGTGCACGCCCCGGTGACATCTGAATATCACCTCGATTTGCGTGCCAAGAAAGGTGGATCAAGAACGCCTCGATAAACGTGCATATAGAGTAGAAGTGCTGCCCGTATAAACTTAGGAATATCTAACTCCGAATACCCGTGCGAGGTAGGGGTTCTGTCTAAATTATTATTTTATTATTATAAATGGCTTAGACCATAGTCGGGGGTATAGCCCGAACCTTGATTACGATTAAGAATAATATAACTTTTCTTAAGCAAAAGTTATAGTTAAAATAGTATTTCTTTATGATTAAGAAATATAATAATTATACAAGAGATTATAGTTAAGAAATTAATGTTTCTTCTTGAAGAATAAACTCAGTATAGACGTTTCTTCTCGAAGAAGAAACGTAGAATGTAGTTGGTAAATAAACAAGAGGACTAAAGGTCCAAATGCTTTATATAAACAAATGCTTTTATCAAGGTTAAAGCTATACAAAACGGACTAAAGGTCTAAAGCTAGATCGATGATCTAGTTATTTATACAAAAGTTATTCTCGTACTACATGTCCGAGGTAACAAAACAAGAAGCAGAATCAGAAAACAGGAATCAGTATCAGAAACTGATTATAAACAGAAAAGGTGAATACGCCCTAAACCTTTACAAACTCTTTTAGAGTTAGAATGTTTGCATAGGATTTACGAATTCTTAAAACTTTGTGTTACAATAATAAGAAACAGACACTCTGATTAAGAGTATACATGTGTTGTAACATCCTAAAATTTTAATTATAAATAAAGGAAGTTATGTTTAGTGATTTCACGTTGTTAATTATTTAATGTCGAGTAAGGAGGGAGTTGGGCTTAGATTGCGTAAGATGGGTTAAATGAGAATGGGCCTCGGGTCCGTGGGCTTTGAGGGATATAAATATCCCATCCCAAACCCAATCTTTCATTTCCACCTTCTTTCTTCACACACTCAAAACACACACATTCTAACCGATCAAGATTCGAAGCCGAGACCCGAGATTTTGTTGATAGATCTGAGTTGGTAAGGTAAGAACAAATCCTCCAAAGCTAATATTACTGAAAATGGTTAGGATTGGATGGGTTAACCGGACCCGAAACCCAAACTGCCCAAATCGGACCCCTAAAACGTCAATTTTAGGCCGATTTGATGGTTGGGATTTGTGGGCGCCGATCATACGATTCCGTGGGTACCAAAATCGAGTTATTTGGCTAAGAAACGAAGGAGTTATGGGCAAACATATCTGCAGCGCGATAACTTCGCCTGCAAGATTAAGTTCGCCTGATGAACTTCGCCTTCAAGCGTAACTTCGCCTTCAAGCGTAACTTCGCCTAAGGTTTAACTTCGCCTGAAGCCAAGTTCGCCTAAGGATAACTTCGCCTACGGCCAAGTTCGCCTAAGGTTTAACTTCGCCTGAAGCCAAGTTCGCCTAAGGTTTAACTTCGCCTGAAGCCAAGTTCGCCTAAGGTTTAACTTCGCCTGAAGCCAAGTTCGCCTAAGGTTTAACTTCGCCTGAAGCCAAGTTCGCCCGAGGTTTAACTTTGCCTGAAGTGAAGTTCGTTTAGAAAATAAATTAAAAACCTAATGGAAAATGTGTTAAGGCAGTTATCGAAAATAAAATTTTTCCAAGCTGACCTGGCAGCTTAACCCCAGCCAGGGGCTCTGCCCCTTGGACCCCGCTAGGGGCTGCCGCCCCTAGAACCCCGCCGTTCGTTGTGGGTCATATATAGATAGAAATACAAAACGAGTAGTAGTAGTTAATTGATATGTGTAAATATTATACAGTTAGCCGAGCCCAGTTAAAGAAAGGAATTACGATCAACGGCGAGCGTAACAGGATCCAGGTGAGTTTCTAGCCCCATTCCTTGTTATGTTTTCGGGGCTGTGTGCATACTTGATGTGTTGTTAATACATTTATCCTAAGTGATAAGTGTATGCCATATGTGATATATGTGATATGTATGAATGATTGCTTGATGGTACGTGAACGATCTTCGGATATTGCACGTACTGTCAGGTTGTAACGTTATAAATATGGTAAGTATGATATGTATGTTTATGTGTATGAACGTAATAAAGTTAATAAAAGAAGGAAATGACGGTTGTATGGTTGTATGGTTACGAAAAGGGTACCGAGCCCTAATAATACTCGAGGTATGATGTATGGTTGTATGGTAACGAAGAGGGAATCGAACCCTACTAATATTCGAAAACAAGGGACCAGACCCTTATAATATCTGTGATGTTAGGGACCAGACCCTTATAATATCTGTGATGTTAGGGACCAGACCCTTACAATATCTGTGAGGATAGGGACCAGACCCTCATAATATCTGTGATGTTAGGGACCAGACCCTTATAATATCTGTGATGTTAGGGACCAGACCCTTATAATATCTGTGAGGTTATAGGGCGAAAGGCTCTTTAAAACGTATGATTATGAATGTAAAGAAAGTATGTAAGTAAGAAAGAAAGTATGTAAGTAAGAATGAAGGTATGAGCACTTATGTGTGTATGAAAGAAAGTTATGAGGTTAAGTACGTATGTATGTAATAAGGTATTGTATGGTATTGTATGATTAACTAGAACTCACTCAGCGTAGCTGACTTTTAGTATGCACGTAGGTGAGTAGGATGAGACAGATGGCTTGAGTGGAGGACACATGGCAGAAGACTAAAGCCTGGCATCTGAAGATCTGATATGTTTTATAAGTTATGTTTTGATTTTGAAAGACAAGAGGAATGTTTTAAGACATGATTATGAATTGATATGTAATGTTTTATGAAAGTTTTATATTCCGCGTAAAGTTTTTAATTAACTCTGATATTTAGAACTGTGTTTATGAGTAAATCCAACACGAAAGTAGGGTTACCGGTGACTGGGCCTTACAAGTGTTTGGATCCATTCATACATGGTGACTCGGAGTTCCCCGAGGTCATGCTTATCATTAACATGCCTCTGGAAGTCTACGGGACTGTTCAGAGATATGATATTGTGTATATAATTAATTGTACAAGGTACTTAGGCTAATTTGATCCCAATTTAGTTGGGTTCCTAATGAGTAGTCACAAAGGTATTATTGTTGGTTTCACAAAGGTATTCAAAAGAATTTTAAGAGTCAGCGTTATTCACCGGCTGTGTGCTGACGTATTTTCTAACCATTTTACCGGAAAACAAGAAAGGTTAGAACAGATAAACAAGAAGGAATAGAAGATTGGAGTTACAGTTATTAGATGCTATATGGTGGCTCAGATCTTTTATTTGAAAATATTATAAAGAAATATGTTTTCCAAAGAATAGTATTTGTATTACCAAACGGGTATTTAAACCCGAGTTTTCAATATAATAATATTTTATTAAAGACTTCCGCTAAAACAAACCTGCTACTCTGATATATTTACAAACCATGTACAAACCATTGGTCACACACCTAGGCCCTAAGGCGGGGTGTGACAGGTTGGTATTAGAGCCATCAATCTTAGCGAATTAGGTATTTAATTATACCTAGGCTTTGATTAAGGATAAGTTTTGAAAGCTTATTATACAAATACTGATTTAAACAAACTAGATACTTAGTTGAAAAGTATCAAGAAATTATCCAAACTGATACGGATAAGATATAAAACAAATAAGATAGGAGCGTCTCCCTATCCCCAAAAATCTAATCACGCGCAGATGTCCGATTGTCAATCTAGCCAAGGATCATGTCAGCGTTGATCAGGTAAAGGAAAAGGATTTATGGGAACGTCTTTTCTCTATATCTAGCGATGAAAGTACATGCCAAATAAAAATGGATGAAGATTCAGATTCATATGATTCTGACATTCCGCTAGCTCAGATAATTCCCAATCAAAACACTTATGGAGCAGGATCAAGTAGATCCAAGAAACCAATAATGCCATAGGAAAAAGAAGTAATGACTTATCCGAAAGAATATCCTCACGGAGAAGAATATTTTAATTTTCTGGCAACTCAAGATCCTTACTTTGCTCACACTCAAAATGAAGAATAGTATTTGTATTACCAAACTGGTATTTAAACCCGAGTTTTCAATATAATAATATTTTATTAAAGAATTACGCTTAAACAAACCTGCTACTCTGATATATTTACAAAACAGGTACCAACTATTGGTCACACACCTAGGCCCTAAGGCGGGGTGTCACACACACACACACTCACACACACACACACACACACACACACACACACATATATATAAATTGATTAAAAAAATTGTAAGGCCCGAGCTCGGGTGCCCTATATTGTCGTTGAATTTACTCATAAACACGGTTCTAAATATCAGAGTGAATTATAACTAAAACTTTTTGTGGGATAATAAAAGTCAACCATTTCTTACAAACATACGATACTTGTCTTTAAACATTACAAATTGTATCAGCATAAAATATAAAAATAAAGCATCATGTCTTCCTTCTTTAGATGCCAACCATTCAGTCTATACCATTTGCCATCATCAATCCAACTCCTTAAACATATATACCTGTGTGCATACTAAAAGTCAGCTACGCTGAATGAGCTCTAGTTACTCAGGTAACATATATTTCATACACATACTTACATATACACATCCGAAGATACATATTATGTACTTAACATATTTACCTTTCTTTCGTATATACAAACATTCATACATTCCTTCTTACATACATACCTTATGTCATACTTTCATACTACATGCATAACTATCATTACCATCTAAGATATTAGTAGGGTCTGGTCCCTTCTATCTTAGGTTTTAGTAGGGAATGGTCTATTATATCTCAGATAGTAGTAGGGTTTGATCCCTTCTTTCCATACAACCATACATCCATACGTACATTTGGTATATATATTTTTATATATACTTTCATACATACTCTTAACCTTTTCTATATCATTCATCAAACATTCACATATCATAAACTTACCACTTAAGGTAAGTGTATTAACTAATCACATCGAGTATGTACACAACCCCGAAAACATAACAAGGAAATGCGGCTAGAAACTTACATGTGTCCCGTGTCTTTCTGAGTTTATGGTTACAAATCTTCTCAGCTGGGCACGACCAATGTAACATCCTACTTTTGATAATAATAAATAAAATAATTTCATTTACTTAATGGCGGGCTATTATTTAGTTAAGTTAAATAAAAGTAACAGAGTGTGGGCTTTGACAATAAAAGATGGAATAAAGGATGGTGATGGGCCTTAGGTCCATGGGCTTAAGGGTATATAAACATCCTTAAACCTCCCAAAAACCCTAAAACCCTCATTTCATTCATTCAGCCTCCTCCACTCACTTAAAAACACACACAAACACTCTTCTACTATTCAGACCAAATCCAAAGTGAAGAAGGAGTAGACTTCAGCTTGAATCTTCATCACACGAATCAAGAAACATGTCTAGATTCACGTGTTGAATCTGAGCCGAAGCAAACAGAACCAAAAAGGTACATTTTAGACTAAATGTTAAGTTTTTTTTATGTCAGTTTGCCCTAGGATTTGATACTAAGGCGAATCAGGCCTTATTAGGTAAGAAAAATGTAAACTTGAGCGTAAACAAGTTTTTTGGAATGAAACGGGACAAGCGAGTTACGTTTGGACCATGTTAGAGTGAGCAAACGAAGTTTTTGTGGCCCAGAACTCGATTAGTCGGCAAAACAGGCAACATAAGAAAGTGATTTAGACTGGAAAGGCATGAAATGGATTGAATTGGACCAAACGAAATGAATCGAATGGAAAATGTGTTGAATCAAATGGGACACAAATCGAATCGTATAGGAAACGAATCGAATCGAATGGAAATGAATCTAATCGAATTAAGACTCGATTCGATTAGAATTTCAGACTCGATTCGATTAGAATTTCAGACTCAATTCGATCATAATTTTATACTCGATTTTATTAGAATTCATACTCGATTCGATTAGAATTTATACTCGATTTGATTAGAATTTAGACTGGGTTCAATTGGTTTAGACTTAACCCTGAATCGAGTCTGAAATTCCAATCGAATCGAGTCTGAAATTCCAATCGAATCGAGTCTGAAATCCAATCGAATTGAGTTTAAATTCGATTCGATTCGTTTCCATTCGATTCAATTCGTTTTATATCCAAATAAATTGAGTTTCTTCAGAAGTTGATTAAAACATGGTTTTCGTGTGTTTTCTTCCTAATCACATCCTTACATCCCGTTATGCCCGTTTTAAATGATAAAACGAGTTTCGGGCCATAACAACTTCATTTTCTCACTCTAACACAGTCCAAACGTCATTCATTTGTTCTATTTCATTTCAAACATCTTGTTTACGTTCAAGTTTACAATTTTTTTTACATAATAAGGCCCGATTTTCCTTAACATCAAATCCTAGGGCAAACCGACCTAAAAAGCTTAACCTTTAACCTAAAACGTACCTTTTTGGTTCGATTTTGCTTCAACTTGGATTCAACATGTGAATCCAGACGTGTTTCTTTAGTTGTTTGATGACGATTCATGCCAAAATCTACCCCTTCTTCACTTCAAATATGGTCCGAAGGGTAGGGGTGTGTTTGTCTGTGTTTTTGAGTGTGTAGAGGAGGCTGGATGAATGAAATGAGGGTTTTAGAGTTTTAGGGAGGTTTAAGGGTGTTTATATACCCTTGAGCCCATGGACCTAAGGCCCATCACCACCCCTTATTCCATGTTTTGTTGTCCAAGCCCACACTCTATTATTTTTATGGCACAAACTCAATCTTAATACTAATCTTGGCGGCTTTGTTTAGTAAAATTGATTAGGGGCTTGGTTTCGTGGTGTTACAGAGAAGATGTGGTGTCATTTAATTGCATTTTGATTGCGTTTATATAGCGTTTTAGGGTCGGTTAAGCCGCGGTTTTGGTATGAATCAAATTTGTTGTCAATTCGTCAATATTTTCTACAATTAAAACGTAGGTGGGATTCGTTTGTGATCAAAGAATGATTTGGTGACGCTAATTACCATGATTAATCCTTTAATTGAGGAGTAAAAAAGATGGGGGCTGGTTATCATTGGTGGTGACGGTGTTGAGAGGAGAAGGAGGGAAATGTTTGGTTAAACTGCAATTGAGTCTGTAGGTTTTGGTAGTGGTACATAAGTGGATAAATTGCCGGTTTAGGGTCGTTTTTGCACATTTCTCATAGTAATAAATAAATAAATATACTTAAACGAAAGTGAGATTTTATTGACTGAATTACCCAAGAACGAGCCGAATCGGGTAACAACTACAAACACACGAAAATGAAACCGAAATGTTACAACATTCCCTACTTTTGGAAATTTTGTCCCAAAATTAGAGATTAAGCCGTAACGAAAAGGTACGGGTACTTGGTCTCCATTTAGTCTTCTCGCTCCCAAGTGAACTCGTATTCACGTTTAGATTCTCAACGAACTTTGACAAGCGGAATACAGCTACGCTGTAACGTCCTATTTTTTATAATAATAAAAGAAATTTTGTTTATTTAATAATGTGTTATTATTTATTTTAGATAAATAAAATGTTAGAGTGTGGGCTTGGACATTTAAAAGTTGGAATAAGGGATGATGATTGATATACATCTATTTATACATCTCAAATCCCTTGTAAAGTTATGTATATTTAATTCTTTGAGTTCGGTTTAGTTCTTGTTTCGTTTATCTTTTATTGTTTAAGGTTTTGAGTCAAGTATTTTATATTTATCATGTTTTAAATATTTTGGTGTCTTGCATGTTAAACTCTAATTCTTTTTATCATTTCATGTGAAGTCTATGTTCGTTTATGCTCGTCAATGATTACATGATTACATCACTAATGTTTTGTTATTTTCTTCATAGATTTATGGCTTGGTGGTCAAGGAAAAGAAGTTCTAGAAGTTCCTAATCGTTACTTGGAGTTCAAGGAAGAGATTTAACACGTTATATAATAAAATAAAAAAGAAAATTCAGAATTCCCCTCCTGGTGTGCGCCGCGCCGCGCGATTGGGGAGGCTAAGGCCCGTCGCGTGGCGCCTAAAGACCCTGATAAGCTATATTTTGCAAGTTTAGGCCCAGCTCGTTTATATAAAGATGTTATGATACACCTAGACGAAAAAACACTTAATTCCAGCCGATTTTGGAGATAGAAGAGAAAGAGATTGAAGGTTTTTGGAGATTGATTACATTAGAGATCAAGGAGCTTTCATTCAATCAATCAAGGAAGGAGTTTTAAGGGTTTTACCGCTCTACTTTCCTCGTTCTTGTTATTTATCATGATTCTCTTTTGTTTCTTTGTTTGGATTTGTTTTTAAGGATGTTCTAGGTTAGACTCCATGTCTACCTAGGTTTAATGAACATGTTTGATGCTTGATTCTTGCTTTGGACTATTGTTTTGCTTATGGTTTTGTTGATTTAATAGTAAAGACTTGATTTTGCTTTCATGATGCATATGAGTGTTTGTTATCTTGATTGATTGTCAACTTTTGCTTCACATAGATCTTTTATCTCTTGATTTTGTTCTTTAGATTTAGGGTTTGTGTTTAATCATTACTTGGTGTTTTGATTATTGTGATTGAATAGGCCTATTAGATCATAGAAGCTTATTGATCGTTGATTAGGATTTTAAACTTTTTGCTAAATTCCAATAGCTTTAAGGTGAGGAATTGTTCATGTGTCTTGGTCAATCGCATTCTAGGTTAGATTAGTGAAAGTATTCTTGCTTGGTTATTGTGTTGATCCTTGTTCATGATGTCATGATAAGCTTATCAAGTTATCTAGGGTTTAGTGTTTTGTGAGATTGCTTGCTTTAGTATTTGATAACTGTGAGGAAATCAACCCAACCTATTTCTTAATAATCTAATAGTTATTCTTTGGGATTTCATTTGATTTGTTCAAGGGTCCTTTAGGGTTTGTTGGATGAATATATTTAGAAATCAGTTTCCATATCATGTTAGTTGTCCATTGCTTGATGATTGTTGATGCATGGGATTCTTAACTAGGTAGATTCCTTCTCTTACTGGTTTCGATCTTGTGAAATATTGCTTGTTTCTAGTTTAATTGTTTATTTAATTTCTTAGTTTAATATTAGTTTAAAATCCCCCCTAAAACATTAATAATAAATAGTCATGTTGTAAGTCGAGTCTAATTAGTTAATTAACGTAATTTATAGAGTCCTGTGGGTTCGATATTCCGGACTTACTTAGCTTTAGTAAAATTGATCGGTTCACTTGCCGGTGTTTTGTGTAGTTGAGTCTTAAGTCTAGTTTTATTACTTGTTTAATTTAGTTGATATTTAATTGACTGTTTTCAGCACACCAAGTTTTAGGCGCCGTTGCCGGGGACTCTTAGCAATTGCGTTATTTAGCTTTACTTGGACTTATCTGCTACATACGTGCTACTTGATTTAGTTTTGTTTGAGTCGTAGGAGTATAATTTAAGTTTTACTTTATTTTTGAAGTATTTGAGTCTACTCACTTGGTCTGTTGCGTTTTTCAGGTTTATGCAACATCTTCGTTCGCAAGGACCACTGCTGGAGAATCTGGAATTTTCCTTGTTGAAAAACGAGGCTAGTTCGTCCGCAGAAAAACAACCGTCAGAACCCGCATCCACACCAAATTCGTCACCACATAATTCACCACCAGAAAGTCTGAAAAGCCAAATAGAAGTTCAGATGGCCGACGATGGAACAATTGCTGCTCAAGCCTTCGATGGCTTAACCGGAAACCAATCATGCATCGTCGTCCCCGAGATCGACAATACCAACTCATGGCAGATTCCGTCATACGTCATGAACAATATCGTTCAAACTAATCAGTTTCATGGGTGTGATGACGAGGATGCACCCGCTCATATTAACCGACTTTACCGTGTTTTGAAAACTTTTAATTTACAAGGTGCTACTGACGATTCTATTTTCTTACATCTTTCTCCGTTTTCACTTGCATGTAAAGCAGCTCTCTGGCTCGACACTCAGCCACCCGACACGTTCACTACGTGGGAAGCACTACGTTCGACATTTATTAAGAGATATTTCTCACCGGCTAAAGCGGCTATTCTTCGTGATCAGATTCACTCGTTTCACATGGAGCCAGATGAACAATATTGCCATGCTTGGGAGCGTTTTCAGAACCTGCTTGCCCGTTGTTCACAAAATGGTCTTACACCATGGGCTCTAGTAAAGAAATTTTACAACGGGCTGACATATGAAACCCAAGTTTGTTTTGACACTGCTTCTGGAGGTAACTTAATAGCAAGGAAAAATGTCACCGAATGCAACGAGATGTTTGAGAGCTTCGCTCAATCAGACCTCGCCGAAAGGCTACATCGCGGGAATTTCACTCCTGTTAGCAGTACATACTCATCCGCTCGAGGTGTACACCAGGTTAATCTGGATACTAGTGTGGCTGCTGATTTGGAATCACTAACTAGAGAGGTTAAGGAGTTGAAGGCCAAGGTGGATAGGTGTGAGTTTTGTAGAGGTGGACATGGCACATTGGAGTGCCCGGTGATGAATCAACAGGTCGATTTTGTTGCTGGTCAGAATATGTTTCCCAACAATTACAACAACAACAATCAGAGTTGGAACACCTACAAGAACCCGAATCAGAATAATTCTAATTGGCGTCCATCCGGCGCACCACCCGGATTTCAAAATTCTTATACTCTAGGACAAGGTCAGTATTTTAATGATAATAATACCAATGGTACAAATGTTCAAAATAATGTGTAGGATTTGAATGGTGGAATTAGACGTTGGAAGAGATAATGAAGCAAATCCTGGAGAGAGACCAAGCTACACAGAAGAAGTTCTCCGAGCACGACCTCCTTTTTAAGAATCAACAATCTGCTATTCTTGATATTCAAATGACTGTTGGTGATATTGCTCATCATTTAGAAGAAAGGCCTCCAGGTCAGTTTTCGGGTATTCCTTAAACTAATCCGGCTGATCAATTGAAAGCCATATCCACTCGTAGTGGAAGGGTTTTTGGTCCGGAGAGAGTTAGTATAGAAGTTGAGAAAGATGGGAGAGATGAGTTGGTGGATGAGGAGATAGAGGTAGAGGCTCTGGGTAAGTCACACGGTACAACATCAATTATTGAGCCACCAGTTAAGAAGAAGCCGGTTGGAGTCCGGCCACTACCACACATCATTGACCCTGCCTATGTCCCGTATCCCGCCCGTCTAAAGCATCAAAGGTATACGAAAGATTACGGGCATTTTCTCAACATATTTAGCCAATTGAATGTCAAACTCCCGTTCGTCGAAGTCCTCCAGCATATGCCTAAATATGCCAAGTTTTTGAAAGACCTTCTTAAAATAAAGGATAAGTTGGAGGAGCTGTCGACTGTACTGCTGAATGGAGAGTGTTCTGTAGTAGTTCTTAATAAATACCCGACCCCGGTGTTTTTACCATTCCATGTCTTTTCGGAAGTGACACGACATGTCAAGCATTAGCCGATCTAGGAGCTAGCATAAACCTCATGCCATATTCTTTATACGAAAAGCTAAGCCTAGGAGAGCTCACCCCTACTCGTATGACATTGTCTTTAGTCGATCGTTCCGTTAAGTATCCGAGGGGTGTCGTGGAGAATTTTCTCATTAAGGTAGATAATTTGGTTTTTCTCGCTGATTTTGTTGTTTTGGATATGGAGGCCGATGAGAGAGTTCCTATCATTTTGGGTCGTCCATTCTTACGTAATGCTAGGGCAATCATTGATGTGTTTGTAGGCAAGATAACTCTTAGAGCCGGAGATGATAGTGCCAATTATTTGGCTAAATCCATGAGACATCCGAGTGGTCAAGACGGTCTTATCAATCCATGTCATCTAGTTTACTCGATAGAATCATTTATCTTGGGCATGGATCCACATCTTAACAATTCCCGTTCGGTGAGATTTAGTGTGGGTAAGGAGCGAGATATTTTGATGTCTCGAGAAATGGTGAAGTGTGTTGGAGAAAGAGGTGGTGGTAAGCGAAAGTTTGAGAAGGTTCGTGGAGCTAGGAATAAGAAGACCAAGATTGATGAATGGTCGGATCATGATTCAATATCTTTGAGGGAGTTGGAATTCTACCGAGGAGGAGGAAGCTCCACTCGGTCCGCCACGTGATTCGTATAACATGGGTTATTGAGTGAAAACTCAAGTGTAGAGTTTATATATTTTATTTTAATTTCTATTTTCTTTTTCTTTGAGTCACTAACACTAGTCTTTGTAGTTTGTGTTGCGTCGTCGAGTCGTTCCAAGGAATCATCACCATCATGGAGAGAAGAATTTATGAGAATTCTAGAGGTGCCAGGTAAGTTTTACACGTCAAAATAACATAAAATGGGCATAACGAAGACTTGGTAATTTTCTGGAAAATTTTCTAAGGCAAAAAGGCTTAAAAAACGTCAAAATATTATGTCAAAAGTGCCCGTCGCGTCGCTCGACGGGGTTCTTCTTTCCCCTCTGCACAACGCGGATGCAATGTGTGAAGACAGGGGCGCCGCGCCGCGCGGCCTGACCCTCACCCTATGGTTGCACGGTGCCTAGGGGGTTTTTCAGGCAATCTTTTTTATTTTTTGTTATTCCTTGTGTTTAGTTTGGTATTTCGAGTCATGTTTTAAGGTCTAGTTGTTCGAGTCTTGTTGAAGTCATCTAGTCACTAACGTAGTTTTGGTAGTTTGACTTTGTTTTCGCATTTTTAATTTTTACTAGTTTGAAGATTGAGTGAGCTAGAGAGAAAATCCCCAAGGAAGAGTATATTGAAAAAGACAAGTGTGGGGATGGAGTTGCAGTGGAGCCGTATACTTTATGTTTTATTATTATTTGCTCCTAATTATTCATGTTTTATATATTTGTGGGTTGATTGAAGTACTTTAATTGCATAATATCTATCAGCTTGATAAGATACATTTTTAGATATTTTTGTTTTGATTTTGCCGCTTACGTTCGTGTGTGACAGAAGGAGTTATCATTTGCTGAGAACGTTCGTAGTTGGAGGTCATCCATGGAAGAAAACCTTGGCATCATATTTCATGTGCATATTACCAGCTAAGTCTTTTCCATTATCTAGCTTATGAATTTTTTATTTTGTTTTTATTTTAATTTTAATTTTTAGTTTTTTAGTTTTTTGTAGCCCGACTTTATTTTTAATTTTATTTTTATTTTAAGTCGTCCTTATCCTTGCATTGAGGACAATGCAAAATTTAAGTGCGGGTCGTCTATAGGATATTTGAGTCGTAGTTTAAATTGAGTTTTTGCTTTAAAAAATAAAAAAAAATTAAAAAATTGAAAAAAAAAACTGAAAAAATGTTTTTAAAATGTCCCTTGATTATAGTTTTTTGCGTTAAAGTGGGAGATGATGATATTTATTGGAAATTGGTTTTTCAAACTACTAATAATATGAGATAAATAAAAGAAAACACAGTTAGGCTCAGCCTTGAAAATGAAAGGACAATTTGATAAAATGGTTAAAACGGAAATCTTTTATGGGTAAAGCGTTTTGTCCGTGGAAGATAAGTAATGAAAGGTCGGGCCAAACTCAAGCCTCAATTCTTTGTATGAAAAGTGGAAATATTATGAAGTTTAAAAATTTGAATACGCTATCATATGATTCTTGGGTAGGTTTAACGTTAGAGTATGCCGTGTAGCCTGTGATATAAATCTTAAACTGCTAGTTGTAGTGTTTTACACATCATTGGCGTATGGTTTTATAACATTAAATCTTGTATTGATGGGATACCCCAGGTCCGGAGACCATGGGTCTGTATGCAGTCTATTCATCTGGGTATTCACAATTCCAAATGGGGTTGTGAATATTTAAAATAAAGCTAAAAAAGAGCAAACCCGCAGATTTCTTCCACAAAAGTCTTTAAACATGATTACAAAAGTACAAAAGTACAAATGCATTACAGACTTGATCATCCACGCTGTTAGCCATGTGGGGTCCCCTTGCTCGCGTCTCATTACCATTAAGAAACAGACCACAAGGGACACGCTACATGTAAGCCCTACAGATGAAATTTTGCATACTCACCTATGGTGATGGTTCGATGTATTGCTTGATAACGGGGGTATGTCATGTTGTGGGGAACACTAGCTACTAATTAATTGTACCTTAATCGTATCTAATGGCTGCTTGGTAGACTTTGATGCTTAAGCTTAGGTGGATAAACAATACCCTTGATCGTATTAACTATTCATGTAAAAAAATAGAGAAACAAAAGTTTTAATCTGCTAATTTTGAGGTTTAAGTCAAGTTGGGGTGGTCTGGTCCAGTAAAAGCTGAAAATAAGCGGGTCTTAATTGTGTAAACCACTGAGTAATATTATTGTCGGATCTTATTTTTCCCGATAAAGATTAAGCCATGAGTTTAAGTGGACAACAATATCGGTGATCGCGGTTTTTGCGTTCTTCTAAACTTTAAAAATTAACCTATATGTTTGTAAGACTGTAATTTTCCGATTCTGATCCAACTGCATTAGACTTTTTCAGGGACGAAAAAAGAGTAAGTGTGGGGATATTTGATATACATCTATTTATACATCTCGAATCCCTTGTAATGTTATGTATATTTAATGCTTTAAGTTCGGTTTAGTTCGTGTTTCATTTATCTTTTATTATTTTAGGTTTTGAGTCAAGTATTTTATATATAACATGTTTTAAATATTTTGGTGTCTTGCATGTTAAACTCTAATTCTTTCTATCATTTCATGTGAAGTCTATGTTCGTTTTTGCTCGTCAATGGTTACATGATTACATCACTAATTGTTATTTTCTTCATAGATTTATGGCTTGGTGGTCAAGGAAAAGAAGTTCTAGAAGTTCCTAATCTTTACTTGGAGTTCAAGGAAGAGATTTACAAGTTATATAATAAAATAAAAAAGAAAATTCGGAATTCCCCTCCAAGTGTGCGTCGCGCCGCACGACCGAAGAGGCTAAGGCCCGTCGCGCGGCGTCTAGAGACCCTGATCAGCTATATTTTGCAAGTTTAGGCCCAGCTCGTTTATATAAAGATGTTATGATAAATCTAGACGAAAAAACACTTAATTCCAGCCGATTTTGGAGATAGAAGAGCAAGAGATTGAAGGTTTTTGGAGGTTGATTACATTAGAGATCAATGAGCTTTCATTCAATCAATCAAGGAAGGAGTTTTAAGGGTTTTATTGCTCTACTTTCTTCGTTCTTGTTATTTATCATGATTCTCTTTTGTTTTCTTTGTTTGGATTTGTTTTTAAGGATGATTCTAGACTAGACTCCATGTCTACCTAGGTTTAATGAACATGTTTGACGCTTGATTCTTGATTTGGACTATTGTTTTGATTATGGTTTAGTTGATTTAATAGTAAAGACTTGATTTTGCTTTCATGATGCATATGAGTGTTTGTTATCTTGATTGATTGTCAACTATTGCTTCACATAGATCTTTTATCTCTTGATTTTGTTCTTTAGATTTAGGGTTTATGTTTAATCATTACTTGGTGTTTTGATTATTGTGATTGAATAGGCCTATTAGATCATAGAAGCTTGTTGATCGTTGATTAGGATTTTAAATGTTCTGCTAAATTCCAATAGATGTAAGGTGAGGAGTTGTTCATGTGTCTTGGTCAATCGCATTCTAGGTTAGATTAGTGATAGTATTCTCGCTTGGTTGTTGTGTTGATCCTTGTTCATGATGTCATGATAAGCTTATCAAGTTATCTAGGGTTTAGTGTTTCAAGAGATTGCTTGCTTTAGATACTATTAATTAACCCTATTTGATAACTGTGGGGAAATCAATCCAACTGATTGCTTAATTTAATAATTATTCTTTGGGATTTCATTTGATTTGGTCAAGGGTCCTTTAGGGTTTGTTAGATGAGTATATTTAGAAATCAGTTTCCATATCATGTTAGTTGTCCATTGCTTGATGATTGTTGACGCATGGGATTCTTACCTAGGTAGATTCCTTCTCTTTCTGGTTTCGATCTTGTGATTTATTGCTTGTTTCTAGTTTACTTGTTTGTTTAAGTTCTTAGTTTAATATTAGTTTAAAATCCCCCTTACAACATTAATAATAAATAGTCGTGTCGTAAGTCAAGTCTAATTAGTTAATTAACGTAATTTATAGAGTCATGTGGGTTCGATATTCCGGATTTACTTAGTTTAAGTACAATTGATCGGTTCACTTGCCGGTGTTTTGTATAGTTGAGTCTTAAGTCTAGTTTTTATTACTTGTTTAATTTAGTTGATATTTAATTGACTGTTTGCAGCATATCAGTGATGGGCCTTAGGTTCATGTGGTTAAGGGTATATAAAACCTTTAAACCTCCCTAAAACCCTAATACTCTCATTCTTATCCTCTAGCCTCCATACACTCTCAAAAACACACACAAACACCCTCCTTTATCTCGGACCAAGATCCGAAGGAAAATACCCGAGCTCGAGGGTGTTAGAGCATTTTGACAAGCAAGACATACACCAAGACTAGATTGTGTTCGTCAAATCAATTCGTCTAAGGTACGTTTTATAACGAAAAACTTTTCGTTTATGCTCGGCTCGTTTAATATTCCTAGATCTCCATGAATGGTAAAGACTAATCAAACTTGATGATTCTCGTTGAAATTCGTTAACCTTTGATAGGTTAATTAATCAAACAAAAAACCGGTTATAAACATTGACCAAATACACCGTTAAAACTTAATGTTTAAGTGTTTTGTTGATTGGGGTTCATAGGCGCTGAGTATACGAGTCGATTGATGCCAAATTTGTGTTGTTTCATCGTGATTCATGGTTAAATCGCAAATCTGGTGCATGTTAACCGTTTATGCTCTTATCAATTTTGACTTTGACAATGGAAGTCTAAGTTGGATAATTTCAGATGCTTATTCATTATGATAGGCGAATGGCTGGTCATTCGTTGAACCCGTCATAATGAATAAGATACATTCGTGCGCTTTCATGACGAATGAATCCCTCATTCGTCTCCTAGAATTCACGAATGGTCTTATTCATTCATTATCTATTCATTTGTCATGATGAGACGGTGAATTAAACCATTCGTTATAAGATACACTCATGTTCTCTTGTAACGAATGAGCCTCTCATTCGTCTTATAGAAGTCACGAATGGTCTTATTCATTCGTTATACACTCATGCGTCTCGATAAGACTCAGATCAAACCATTCTTTATAACGAATGGAATCATTCGTCATAACTAATGAGATAGCGAATGATTCTTAACCAGAAACCATTCGTCATAACGAATGAGATAGCGAATCAAATTATCATTATTTAAGTATTTAATGAAATTTTTGTAAATGACTATTAATGAAAATAAAATTTTTCCAAGATGAGCTGGCGGCTCTGCCCCTTAGACCCTGCTAGGGGTAAAAATAACTTAGAAGTATTATATAGTTAGAAGTAGTTAATTGATACTATTATTGTTACACAGTTAGCCGTACACAGCTAAGGAGGGGTATTACTGTAAACTCAGCAAGGGACAAGATATAGGTGAGTTTCTAGCCCCATTTTGTTGTTATGTTTTTGGGATTGTGTGCATACTCAATGTGAATAGTTAATATACTTATCTTAAGTGGTAAGTGTATGACATGCGAATGTTTATGAATGATATATGCATGAGGTTAAGAGTATGTATGAAAGTATATAATAGAACATATAAAGAAATGTGTGTATAGTTGCATAGAAGGAAGGGACCAGACCCTAATAATATTTGAGATAGAAGAGACTAGACACTAATAATATATGAGATAGAAGAGATCATACCCTAATAATATCTGAGATGGTAAAGATAGTTGTGCATGTAGTATGAAAGTATGAAGTGTGAAAGTATGAGAGAATGTATGAATGTACGAAAGAAAGGTGACAGGTAAAGTATTTAATATGTATCTTCGGATGTGTATATGTAAGCAAGTGTATGAATGTATGTTGCCTGATTAACTAGAACTCAATTAGCGTAGCTGACTTTTAGTATGCACACAGGTTAATAGGTTGAGACAGTTCGCTTGAATAAAGACACATGACATTGGACTGAAGAGGCCGACATCTTTAGAAGAATGCTGTGATGTTTTACTATGACTTTTTATTTTATGTTTAAAAACAAAGTTTGTTTATTATGGAAAGATTCGAATGATTATGTAATACATGGTTGAAGTTTTATATTCCGTGAAAAGTTTTAATTAACTCTGATGTTTACACCTGTTTTTATGAGTAAATTCAGCATCCAATGTAGGGCACCGAGACCGGGGCCTTACATACACCTGGTCTCTTTGTCCATACGATCCGTGATTTCAATGGGTTTCTCGATAGCGCACATAGATTCATCATTTTTTACTTCGTCGAGAGGTATGTGGAGATTCTCCTTAGCTAAGAACTTCTTGAAATTGGAAACGTGAAAAGTCGGATGAAAATTGGAGAGCTCTTCGGGGAGGTCGAGATGACACACAACTCTACCATCTCTTTCAACGATCTCAAACGGGCCAACGAAATGAGGAGATAGCTTATTCCTTTACCAAAGCGAACTACCCCCTTCCATGTACTTTAAGGAGAACTTGATCACCAACGTCGAACTCAAGAGGTTTACGTCGCTTATCGGCGCAGCTCTTTTGACAGCTACAAGCAGCGAGAAGATTTTGACGAATAAGAGCGATCCGATCGGAAGTTTCTTGAACAAGCTTGGGACCGGTGGTTTGCGATTCACCAATCTCGTTCCAACAAATCGGGGAACAGCATTTTCAGCCATAGAGATCTTCAAAGGATGTCATGCCAATACTAGTGTGAAAACTATTATTGTAGGAAAACTCTAAAAGTGGTAACTGAGAGGATGTTTACTCGGGTCCTTGACTTCGTGTTTTGGACTTGAGAGGATGTGACCCGTGTTATGTGCTTAACAAAGGAAAATTATTTATTTATTTATTTTTATGGAAGTCGTATGCTAAATATCTTAGTCGGTCTTTAATAGATTTTATTTACAAAAACATGAACTCACTCAGCTCAAGCTGACTCTGCGTGTATGTTAGACTGATTTCAGGTTGAGTGTGGATGGGATTACTGCTTGGATGTGCTCAAGACTACCCGAGGTCCAGAGGCAGTCTTAGTCGATGCTCCTTATCGTTTTAATATTTTAGACAATTATAATTTACATTTTTGTCTTAAGAATAATATTCGGATGTTTTATTAATTTTCCGCTACAAGAATACTCTATGTTGAATTTTTTAAATTATACGAAACCGGCGTATCTTTTATATTTGAATTTGTTTGAAATGATTACCAACTGTAGGACTCCCGGGTTTTGGGGTCTTACAAGTGACTCCATATATCACGGATTTACGGGCGTTACCATAGGCGTGTTTTAATTTTGTGAAGCATCATGGCATATCGGAAGCTGCTAACTTGATCTAAATAATATGTGGATTGTGTATAGTTATTGTTGAAGGTATATTTATTGTTTTGTATAAAAGAATATCATTGGAAAATTGAAGGAAGACGAGATGGTAGGGAAAAAGTAAAAAAGTAATTGTTGTGATGGATTTTTATACTTGTTATGGAATATAAAAAAATTTACAAAAAATTGAATAGTGTACATCTGTTAATGAAAGTGTGTTTTTGTTCTTTGTTTTGTGTTTTATATTTGGATTAAAATTTGGTAATTTTTAAATTTTTATTTATAACACTGTAATATATCTTGTGATGTTCTTCGTGTTGTGTTATAAATTTGGATTAAAAAATGATAATTATAGATTGACAATGTTTCCATATATAAATATAACACACTGGACGATTATGACCCTGGAGTGTTATATAACAAGTTGTTGGTGCATGATGCCAGTAGTTCATTTATCCCGTGTTTATTGTGTCTGTAACTGCTACAATGTTCTTATCTTGTTGAACGTGTTAGTTGGCATTTTGTATTAGGAGAACTTGTAGAGTAGCGAAGTTAGGGACAACTGCGCCTAGCATGTTAGGCGAAGTTGTCGCACTATATAACCTAACTTCGGCTACCTTTAGACTAACTTTTTGACGGCTGAGTTTTTGTAACAAGTGGTGTTACGTGTTTGGTATCTTTGGTTCTCGATATCGCAATATAATAAGTATTCCTTTGTGTTTGTGTGTTTGCTTATGATTTACGTGTTCCTCGTGTTAGCTCTCGTACCGTATACGTAGGGGATTCTGCACCCTCGTGTTACGAGATACTCCTGTGTAGATCCGTTTGGGAACCTACAATTGGTATCAGAGCATTTTGCTCGTGATTGTGTGGTTCGGGATTATCACACGAGTGTTAAAATTGTTCCGTTAGACCGTTCACGGAATCGTTTTACGTTGAAACACCGTCCTTTTTTTTGTTTCTCACCATTACACCTTAATCTCTCCTTTCTGTTACTCCCACAACCCTCCAGATCAAAGAATCAGACTGCAAAAGGAAGCTGTACTTCCATCAAAGTTGCCGTCATCGAATTTAGGGTTTTGGCGAAGATACAACTCAGCGAAGTTACTATTAGGCGAAGTTAAACTTTCGCGAAGTTAGTAATACAGCGAAGTTGTCCCTGGTGAAGTTATTGATATTGTTGAGTTAGGGGCAAGCGAAGTTAGGGGCAAGCGAAGTTGGCCTGTAGCGAAGTTCTAATAACTTCGCTGTTCACTAAATAATTTATTTGGATTCTAGGTCTCGTTTTGTTTAAGTATGACTTCGATAAACATCACCGAACTGGTAAAGATGAAAGTTGAAGCTGGTTTAGCAACTAAAGCTCCAAAACTACTTAAAGGAACTGATTTCGTTGCATAGAAAGATAGGTTGAACAGTATGTGAAATATCAAGATGCAAAAATGTGGGTCTGTATTCAAGAAGGGTACATTCCACCCACTACTGAGTTCGAAGGTCGTGAGCAACTTAAGAAATACAATAAGATGGAGGATGATGAAAAGAAAATGTACGAAGCAGAAAGTAAAGCACTAGCACCCATAACAATGGCACTACCTCAAGAGATTCTTCATACCTTCAAAAAGTACAAGACTGCTAGAGAATTGTGGGAAGCACTAGAGAAACACTAGAAGGAAACGTTGGAATTTGAAATTCAAAGTCAAAACTGTTGAAAACTCAATTCTCAGTGTTCAAGTACCTTAAGAATGAATCACTTGATGACATAATCACAAGATACTATCACCTAATGACAGAGTTGAACAACTACAGCATAAAATACACAGAGGCAGGAATTGTAGAAAAACTACTGGATGCTCTACCATCCAAATGGGAAATATACACAGTCTTGATAAGAGATGATAAAGATTTTGAAACTTTTGAGTTGGAAACGGTAGTCATAAGTTACGTAATTATGAATTGAATATGATAAGGAAAGAGACTCATACTGATCAGGTTCAGGATCCGGGAATGTATGGTGCAAAAGGGTCTCCAAACTTAAGCTCTAAATCAGAATCGATTGCGTATTACTCAGGAGGCGAACCAAATTCTACTCAAGATGGTCATGTGGTGATGAATATGGATGGAGATATATGCTTTGTGGCGGGTGGAAGTAGTTCGTCAAAACCTCAATCCTCAGCTGGTAACTCCTCAGCCAATGCTTCTAGCAAGAATTACTCACAGATGCCTACGAGTGTGAAATCAGCTGAACAACAATTTGCTCTTTATGCCTCTTTCATTGCCTCTTATGAAAATTACATAAATGGAAAGATATTCGACCCTACAACCTTGGATGAGGACTATGATCAGATAGATGCTTATGATATGGAAGAAATGGATCTGTAGTGGCAAATGGCTATGATTGTAAGAAGGGTGAAGAGGTTCATGAAGAAAACTGGTAGAAAGTTCGTTGGAGAGAGACCGGGGTTCGACAAGTCAAAGGTTCGCTGCTACAATTGTCAACAAAATGGACACTTTGCTAGAGAATGTACAAATGAAAGAGTCGAGCGAAGTCAGAACAGGCCTACTCAACAGAATGGAAGTGGAAATGAAATCAAGGCTATGGTGTCTCAATAGAACGGTGGGTATAACTGGAATATACAAGTTGAGGAGGTGATTGAACAAGAAAATCTGGTAAACATCGAGACTGGAAGATGTGACAGGGAGTCAGTGGAAAATCAAGCATACATGGCAGAAATGAACGATCAGCTCTCTGAGGTATGTTCTGAATCTCATTGTGAATAATGTGAAAAACTATCTGATAAATTGAAAGCTTTAACCAATCAGTTTGTTAGTTTGGATATTGAATTAAAAAAATTAAAAGAGGAACATTATTATTCTAAAACTAAAGAAAATAGCTATTCGGTAAAAATAAAAGCTAGTGAAAAAGACATCAGAAGCCTTAAGGCTACTATAGCTGAAAAAATTTAAGTAATTGATCTTAGATATGAAGTTGTAGAAGAAAAGACCAAACTGATAGCTGAAAAGGATAAACATATAGCTGATTATCAAGTAAAAGTGGTGGTATTGAACAGGAAAATTGAACAATTTAGAAATTCTAGTGTTCAACGTTCCCCAAGCAACAAAGGGGGAATCGGATACACTGAAGTTCCACCACCTTTCAACAATAATTATACTTATAATCCTGTTAATCAGCCATCCATTTGTATTGAAACTGGTCAGACAGTACCAATTAAGGTTCGTTCGAACAACACCGATGTTGATATGAACAAGACTGTTCAGACAAGCTCTAATATCACAAGTCCTGTTTCATCAAACTCGGACAGAACCTTTGAATCCGTTGAGATGAAGGATGAAGTTGTGTTACTCAAACGAGGGGAGGATTACGAGTTTGACAAAAAGAAATCTTCCTTAAACCCGTTTGTTCCCCCATATGTGAGACAAACTGATAGTAACACAACCTCATCGTCTACAGCAACTTTCGATACGAACGTTCAAAGGAACACAAATAATTCTAACAAGGGTTGTTTTAGATGTCACAGGATAGGACACTTTGTCAATGACTGTCCTCTGAAACGGAGAAAATCTAGAAATATGAGGCCAACTAAATCTGAGAATAAAACGAACTCTAAACTGATGCTGGTAAGAATACTAACACATCCAACTTCAATCGTTGGACTAATCCAAGATTTCAAAGAAACCAGTCTCGTTTTTTCCTAGTTAACCACAAAACGGGTAATTATGAATCCATTAATGCTAGAAACTCAAGGATGTTTGGATGTCCTCATAGCCAGTCATCTAGAAATTTTCCTTTCAGATCAAATCGAAACTTTCCTCAAAAGAACTGTGGGCAACCAAGGTGTTGGATGCCGGTTAACAGGTTTGAGCAACCCAAGACCAGAAGGTCTTGGGTCCCCCGCTTCTAATTCATCTCTTTAATTGTGTAGGAGCAGTCGAGCAGGACTGTAAACAACATGTGGGTTGTAGAAAGTGGCTGTTCCCGGCACATGACTGGTAACAAGAAATTGTTACGTGATTGGAAGACTGTTCAAGGAGGAAGGGTTAGTTTTGCAAGAGAAAGTGGAGGGAGAATTACTGGTATTGGTACTGTTGCTAATGGGAGAATCAAGTTGGAGAAAGTTAATTTTGTAGAAGAGTTAAAGCACAATCTTTTGAGTGTCTCTCAGATCTGTGATAAAGAATATATTGTGCATTTTACAAAAGATGAGGCACTCGTTCTTTTTCCTGGTTTCAAGATTCCTGAAACCTGGGTTGTAATGAAAGATCCAAGAGAAAAGAACACATATGTAATGGACATGCGGTCAATCGATATAGCGACAGAAGAGTCATGTCTACTGTCAAAAGCAACAGAGTTTGAGTCATAATTGTGGCACCGAAGAATGGGTCATATTCATCTTCGTAATATGTACTACATTGTCAAGAATGGGTTGGTACTTGGGGTTCCCTTAAAGAACTTCAACTTTGAAGACCAATGTTTGTCATGCAAGAAAGGAAAGAAGCACAAGAAACTACATCACTCCAAGAGGGTTAACTTAATTGTCACCACTTTCGACCTTCTCCACATGGACCTTTTTGGTCCCATAAATGTCAAGAGTCTAGGAGGAACGTCATATTGGTTGGTGGTGACTGATGATTACTCGCGGTAATCATGGGTTTATTTTCTGAAGGCAAAAGATGAAACAGTTCAGTTGGTAATTAACTTGATTACCAAGGTGGAAAATATTGTTGGGAGAAAGGTAAAGTTCATCAGAAGTGATAATGGAACGGAGTTCAAGAACTACCAAATGGAGATGTTTTGTTTGCCGAAAAGGATTGAACATCAGTTTAGCGCACCATATACTCCACAACAAAATGGAGTAGCTGAAAGAAAGAACAGAACTCTAATCGAAGGCTCCAGGACTATGCTGGCAGACGCCAAACTTCCCGTGGTGTTCTGGGCCGAGGCTGTTGCCATGGCCTGTTATATCCTTAATCGTGTTTTAACTGTTAAAAGATTAAATAAAACCTGTTATGAACTTATGCATGGTAGAAAGCCAAATCTGAAAGGTCTTGAACCTTTTGGGTCCCCATGTTCAATATTAAATACTAACTCAAAATTTGGTGAGCAAGTTGACGAAGGTATTTTGGTCGGCTACGTAGTTGGGACACCCAACAGAAGAGTCTTTAATTTGCCGAACAAAAAGGTCGAGGTGGTTTGTAACACTGACATTACTAGTTACAAATCACCAAAGCCTAGCATGGGACCAGCAGACGCTTTCGACTATGATAAACTATTTAAATATTTTAATATACCTTACTTGGATTTTGCAGACATAGATGAGAGAATGGCCACTCAGATGCTATTCGATGAAGAATAGGCCATTGTGCATCGTCCCTAGTGTAATGAAAACTAACCTACCACGTCAAGTGCGGTTGAAACTCCAGCTGTCTCGAGCGACGATGACTTTTTCAATCCGTTTCACACTCAACACAACTCAGATGAACTCTCTTCAAATCTTGAAAATGATCTAGAAGTTGGTCCCGTTCAAACTATTAGAATCCACAAGAATCATCCTTTGGAGAATGTGATCGGTAATCCTTCTGATTGTGTGCGTACCAGAAGAAGTTTGGAGGAAAACACATGTGTGTATGCAAGCATTAAAGACACTGGTATTATGAATGAATGCTTATATGCCTGTTTCATCTGTCAGATTGAACCAAATAACTATCAAATGGCACTGAAGGATAGCTCATGGGTAGAAGCCATGCATGAAGAACTGGCTCAGTTTGACAAAATGGAAGTATTGCGTTTAGTTGAAAAACCACAAAATGTGAATGCAATCGGTACGAAGTGGGTATTCAAATGCAAAAGAGATGAGAA
This sequence comes from Bidens hawaiensis, assembly GCF_021521415.1. Lineage (NCBI taxonomy): Eukaryota > Viridiplantae > Streptophyta > Magnoliopsida > Asterales > Asteraceae > Bidens > Bidens hawaiensis. The sequence continues at coordinate 481,309 of NW_027491862.1, read as the reverse complement.
AGGGGCAATCATTCGTAACAAGGCATGATTAGTTGTCAAAGGGTTTAACCAACTAGAAGGAATTGACTATAATGAAGTGTTTGCTCCTGTGGCAAGATTGGAGGCAATTCGACTGTTCCTGGCCTTTGCTGCACACAAAGAGATGAAAGTGTTTCAGTTGGATGTTAAAAGCGCGTTTCTAAATGGAAAAATCGATGAAGTGGTATATTTCGAACAACCTCCGGGTTTCCCTGACCCAGACTTTCCTGATCATGTGTACAAGCTCAGCAAAGCATTATATGGACTTCATCAGGCCCCACGAGCTTAGTACGCAACTTTGTCAGATTACTTGCTGGAAAATGGGTTTGAGAGAGGAAAGATCGATAGTACTTTGTTTGTAAAGAGGAACGGGAGTGATTTTCTTCTCGTCCAGGTCTATGTGGACGACATCATCTTTGCTACCTCAGAAATTTCTATGTGTCAGGAGTTTGAAGCAGTCATGAAAAAAAGGTTTGAAACGAGCGCCATGGGTGAATTAACTTTATTTTTGGGCTTACAGGTAGATCAGAAGAAGAATGGTATGATCATTCATCAAACTAAATATGTTCACGATGTGCTTAAGCATTTTAAGATGAACGATAGTACCCCCGTTTGATCCGTCTGGGAACCTACACAAGTATAAATATAAAACACACCCCGAAAAAACACTACAACGCATCTTAACCATTAGATCACACAATCCAACTGTAACATCCCCAAAATTTCGATCCAAATTTGACAACTTAGTAAAGTTGAAGGATCAAAATTATTCTCAAAAAAAGTAATGAGAAAATTTAAATAAAGAAAATAAAATCATTTGAGAAGGAAATAAAAATATTCCTTAAATAAAGTCATCTTATGTTAAAAATATGGAATAAGGAAATTCCATCCCACATGGAAAGATTTAAGAAAGTGGAAGAATTCCACTTGGGTATAAATAAGGAAAATGGAATCTATCCCAAATGGAAAGTGGTTAAGATTTGGAAGCTATTTATAAAGAGATAAAATTCCATAGTAATATTATTTTATGCCTAACATGCACCCAGTGGTCCTAGCGGAGGGTGCGGAGCACCCGACGCGCACACGCACGGGCACAGGCTCGGGCGAAGGGTGATGGGCGCAATGTGGCGCTTTGATGGCGCACTTTGCACTTCGCACGCTCGCATCGCCGCGGGCCGCCTTAGTATTTTTGGAAATTGGTTGTAAGACCCGAATGTGACAAGTTACCAAAGATAATGGATTAAAAAGGAAAAATTGAATTTAGGAAGCCATCGCGCAACGCGATGAGCCCGAAACAAAGGTCATCGCGTATCGCGATGGACCTTGATTACTCAGCATACACGTGTCAGCTTGTGGTATGGCGGCGGAGAAAATGCGGCGCCGCGATATGCGACGGGGTTTCCAAGACCCATCGCGTATCGCGATGGGCTGAGAAATCAGTTATAAAAGGGAGGGGTCACGGCATTCACTTCTCACACCAAATATTTTCTCTCTCTAGAAATACTCTCTCACTACCTCGGTTTCCGTGCCCCAACCCGAAATCGTCACCTCGTAATCTGTGCCATATACCGATGATACCTCGAAGTGTGTGCCACCCAAAAATAACCCGACATTCTATCTCGAAGTACGTGCACGACACGAAGACCACCATATGCTGCCTCGTTTTGCGTGCCAACCTCGAAGCTCTAAGGTTTCGACAGTTTAAGCTCTAGTACGCGTTATAGAATAGAAATACTGCTCAATCAATCTTAGTAATCAAACTTCAAATACCCATGAAAGGTAGGGGTTCTGCTTAAGTCATTATTTTATTATTATAATACATGGCTTAGACCATAGTCAGGGGTATAGCCCAAACCTTGATCATAATTATGATTACATACAAAGGATTATAATAGTATTTCTTTACAATTAAGAAGCATCATTTTTACATTTATAAGGATATATAGTTTCTTCACGATTACGTAACATTCTATACACAAGGAATATAGTTAAAACATTGTCTCTTTATGATTAAGAAACATAAGATTTCTCATACAAAAATAGCAGTCAATGAATGTTTCTTCTTGAAGAAGAAACATATTATAGATGTTTCTTCACGAAGAAGAAACTCAACATATGATTTGGTAAATAAATAGAAAGACTACAGGTCTTTATATTTTATTCAAACTAATGATCAATCAAGGTTTAAAGCTATTAAAACCAGACTAAAGGTCTGTAGCCAGATCAAGAGACGATCCGAGTATTTATATAAACCTATTTTATAGGTCAATCATCAATCAATCAATCATTCACAGTCAAGGTTTCAAATGAGATCACCATATCATTTAGAACAGACAATCATAGGTGAACACGTTAACCTTTTCAATCAGTCAAAACATATCTATACTCAATAAAATGAACGGGTGTTTGTCTTAACGAGTCAGTCAACGTTTACATGAGATTACATGTTCTCTAAAAACGTTATAATACAATATAGAAAATAAAAGCAAACTCAGACCGAGTACACATGTGTCTGGATCCAAACATAACTGTTCAGCCTAATCAGTCAAAGGGCGGGCTAATGGTCATACCTAGTTCTCCTTGCAGGGACTACATGGCTCGGGGAACACTAGTGTATGTGTAGGGTAGTGGTACAAAGCCCAGAAGTAGCAATACTTCTGCTGAGTGTACAGAAAACTATAATTGTATTGTAATCGTCATTCAAACATTTTATAGAGTCATACGTGACCAGCATATCGCTGACGTATTTTTCCTCACATTTCAGTGAACAGATTAGCACAGATAGCAAGGAATATAGTCATTCATGAAAATAGACGCTCTCAAGGTAGAGATGACTCAGTTTTAATTCATTATAATATTATAAACAAGATTTAATTATGATTTATAAATCAAACACTCGGGTATTTATTATCCTAGCAAAGTTTCAAATAAATTAATATTTTATTATAACCAAAGTCTTCCGCTAAAATAAACCGCAACTCTAATATGTTTACAAAATTGGTACCAACTATTGGTCATACGCCTAGGCCCTAGGTCAGGGTGTGACACCAACGCACCAGATCACTTCCTACACTTCTTAGACACACTTCACTTCTTCTTTTAAACTCACCCTATATATATATATACATATATATATAAGGGTAGAATCTAGAGAGAACTCCTACAAATGAAAGAACTAGAAAACTCCTTCAAATCTATTGATTTTACTAATTAAAGTAGTGAAAAAAAATGAAAAAAATAGGGGTTTTAAAATAAAAGGGTAAATTGGGCATACAAAATATATGTATTCTCTCTCTCTCTCTCACCATCTCCCCTAATCTAGGGTTCATCTTATCTACCTGCAAAGTTTGTCTGATTCATTGCGAAATCAGTCATTTAAACCAAAGAACCCCATCAAGTAATCGTTCCTACAAGGTCTTATCATGCGTTTCATGTGTATATAATTTGTATTATAGTGATTCAACAAAAATAGTAGTTGATTCTCTGTTTATGTGTGTTTTTTTTGTGTAATTGAGTAACAATGTGTTGATACCAGCTCGTATATGTTTGATTGCACATATATAGTACAAGAATCATAGGTGTATTGCACGGAATTGGCTCAATATACGGTGTTATTGTGTGTTTTGTTTGTAAATTGAAATTATTGCGTTTATATCAGTTCACATATGCAAAATACTCTGTTGTTGTGTTTTTTTTAAATCGAATTACGGGTGTTTTTTTGTGTAAATCAAGTAACAATGTGTTGATACTAGCTCGTATATGTCTGATTTCACATATGTAGTACAAGAATCATAGGTGTATTGCACAAAATTGGCTCAATATACGGTGTTATTGTGTGCTTTGTTTGTAAATCGAAATTATTGTGTTTATATCAGTTCACATATGCAATATACTCTGAATTTTTTAAATCAAATTATGTGTGTTTTTTTTTTGTATAAACGAATAACAATGTGTTAATACCATCTCGTATCTGTCTGATTGCACATATGCAATACAAGTATCACAGGTGTATTGCACGGAATTGGCTCAATATACTGTGTTGTGTTTTTTTTTTTGTAAATTGAAATTATTGCGTTTATATCAGTTCACATATGCAATATACTCTGTTTTTTGTGTTTTTTTAATCGAACAATAATATATTGATATAAGCTAGTATTGTTTGATTGCATATACATAGTTCATGATGATGTGCTTGATTGATGTTTTTTAGATGTGTTTGTCAGAACACGGTAATGTTACCTTATACGAGCATATCGGTATACATTGCATATATCTATTACATTACAGTATGGCCAATTTGATGCAACAATATGTATTTGTGTTTATTGCACGTATGCAGTGCTTGTTTGTTTTTAATTTGAATGATAAATCAAGTCGAATTTTGAATGTCTTGTTAAACATTGCGCGTGCGCAATACATAAATCTTATGCCCGATTACATAGCTTTCCAATTTATGTTAGTCAAACATATAATTGTTTATGTTATCGAGCATATTCGTTTAGAATGGATATACACATCACGTTATAATACAGTTAGGTTGGCGTAAGACGTGTACTTGTGTTTATTGTATATATGAATCGTATATTGACAAGAATGGTATGATGTTTGTTTAGGTACACATATATGCAATATATGTAATGTTTAGCCTGTTTGTTAACACTTAGTTATAATATATATAGGTAATAACAAAAGCAAGATGAAATCTCGAGAACATATTGTTGATGAACATTACTTTTTACATCAATTATTGACAAAAGTTATAAAAAGGCGGATATGCACTATTAGACATCGATATCAGTTTAGTGGGTTTAAACGACTAGTCGAATATTATATATGCAGTTCAAAATGATGTATTTATTTTCATATATGAAGTGGTGAATGTAGTACTAGATTGATGACAAGCATTAAGTTGTGCGTTGATCATAAATGAAAGCTATGAACGATGCATGTATTAATGATATGGACTAAATTATATATAAATATTATAACTATTTCCTACACTTTTGAATGACTTTATGGTTGTTTTTATTAAATGGTTCGTATTTAGATTTTAATGATTTCAAGAGAGAACACGCTATATGAAATATTTTTAAACTTGAGACCGACAAATATTAATACAATTAACCAACTCAGTTTATACTAGAAATTATTGTCACGTGAGCAATATCTAAAACCAATTCTTGTGATTTAGTTACATGTTGAGGAGCAATATCTAAAACCAATTCTTGTGATTTAGTTACATGTTGAGACAGGGCCCATCTCAATTGTTAGAATTCAACGATGAATTATTTGGACTTAACACAATTGTGGGCCGGAGCAATTAGAAAAGAAAATAAAGTCTCTTTTAACAATCTAGCTTGGAGGTCACGAAAGAGAAGTGAGGGTTAGAGGTGGAAATAAGGCTTAAATAAAAAGAAATCATGAATTAATATAAAAAGGGGGTTTTGTTGGAGATTGGGACGCGAATCAAAGGGGTCCCCCCCTGTTGATGCTACTGCTCAATTGGAAAACAAGAAATAACAATCAAGCAGCCAGCCAAGCTCGTCAAGAAAGTCCATCGCAATAAGAATTAAAAAGCAAGCTATCACACAGCTCAATAATTTAAGCTTCCAGGCTAGTAGCTCAACTATTTATATATATTTTACGATGAACCGCACTTTATTTTTTATCTTTGTTTCATCAATAATTATGATTGGCTAAACTGTTATACTGCCTGGGTTTGAATGAATACTTTTTAGACTTGTTATATTTTCGGTCTTGGATTATTATTAAATGGTTTATGTTTTGGTAAAGTTTTTATTTTATTTGGTTGTAATGCATATGCGTATTTGGTATTAATTTATGATCAATTTTTGTTCCATATGCGTTTTTATGAATGTCTTTAATGTATAGATGCATATGAGGTTGTATACTGTGTGTTTACAACTAGTTTATGGTATATTGTTAACGCATTCCATAGGAGCAATAATTGAGAATTTATAGATACCTTATATTCTGTCACTTGAGAGACGAGAGGTAATTAAGTGTCGCATGTTTTGGTCTTTTGCGGGTTTGGGTAGTGATTTCACGGGAGTGAGTTACCCTAGATTCCTTTAGATTCTTACAGATCCGAATTATAACCAAATTTAATAAAAATACCCCTTTACGCCTTAGGGTGTTTTGTGATTAGAGAGACCGGGAGGTAATTTAATCTTTGGGTACCTTAGCATAGTTAGGTAATGTGAGACCGGGAGGTGATCCGAACCATTAAACCGTTGAGCTTACATGATATTTAGGGTTCTTAGGTATTGTTGGTGAGACCGGGAGGTGATCTAGCTTACTATAGTTATTCCTTAAATTTCATATTTTTAGAATACGATACCAATTATAAATCCAATTCTGAGAGTTTACGAGTTGACTAGTAGGATTCTTTGCCTAGGTAGTTGTTTCCCCCTATTTGAGTTTTAAACCGATTTGTCCGTGTCTAGTTTAGAGAAAGTATTATTTATTTTATATTTATTAAAAAAAACATAAAAATCAATTAATTAAGTTTAGTTAAGTTAGAGTATTATTAAAAACACAAAAACAATTAAATCTATTTATTTATAGTTAATAATTAAAAACACAAAAACAATTTATTTTATAGTTAATAATTAAAAAAACACAAAAACAATTAAATCTATTTATTTAAGTTATAGTCAGAGTCTAGTTTAGTCGTCGCTAGTGTCCTTTGGGTTCGATATCCGGACTTCGTTAGGCTTTACTACAGTCGATAGGTACACTTGCCTGTCCAGTGGTCTAGCATTAGGAGAGTCTAGATTTATAAATTTAAAACTAGATTGTCTAGGTTAAGTTAGGTTTTTAATAGACCGTTTCGCACATCAATTGATATCATTTTTTGTATTTTACATGATTAGCCAAGTATTACATATATGTAGTGCACAATTGATTCATCACTTATATATATATAGTACATATATAGTTGGTTATAATACATGTATGCAACATTTATATATCATACGCACATTTAGTAAGTTGTATTCCATGTATATTATGCATATCCATTAAATGAATATGTGGCATGTTGTATTACATATAAGCATCACTTGTATATTATGTTCATGTAGTATAGCCTATTGTATTACATATATTCATCAATTATCTGTTACGTATATGGAGCACCAATGCATAAATGTCACAACACATTGTTGTAGTATACATGTAATGCATTAGTATTGCATATTGTAATACATTATGTAATATTGCTAGTATACGCATGTATGTAAAAGTTACATGTATATTTAGTGTTAATCGCAAAACTGAACTTGTTGTTAAATATGTTATGCAGGAAAGATATAGTTGCAATTGGGTATCGTCTAGAAACGAGGGCATCTATTTTTGAAAGGGTGCTTTCAAACAAAGAGTTCTATGGCAATGTTATTGACTGTTGGGAAAAAATATAGAAGCCCATGATCAAGTCACTGTTTGTTCTGTTGCGCGAGGAAATCAACAAACAAAAATTAAATGCGAGTGCACCTAAAAATATATTTGTTTTTCAGTTCATGGACAGCAAATAGTTGTTATATTATCGATTGTACGGACGTGTTGATAAACGTGATAGTTATTTGGTATAATATGTAAAATTTTGCGTATTGGTTGTTAGACCAGTATGTCTTTATGTGGTATGAAAGTGAATATAAATATTACAGTACTTATTATGAATGGTATCAATCGTTGTTTCAAACATGTATTTGTATGTTACAGTTTAACTAAACCTGTAATCATAGGCACACAAATACACAAGTTCTCTATTTTATGAGTGTAGAATCTTTTTGACATATGTCATACAATTATATAAGGTTGAATGTAATACAAAAAATATGGGCGCCAGTACGGCGTTTTAAACATTTTCGTTGGGACATGTAGCGAATAGAACATGGTCAAACCCATGGAAATAGAACCCAACAAATTGTAAAAGGTTGTTGACCCTACCATGTTCATAATTAAACTATTGTATCAGTTCTTCACTTTATTAATTCAGTAAAAACAACCCTCTTACTATTCTCTTTATGAAATCCAACCTTTTATTTGTGCATAAACCATACTGCCTCAAACATGGCTTACTGTATCTTATGATTTCAGTTTTTATTATCATTATGAAGTCTGCAACTGCTAATACATATCTATAGTACTATACATAGTATACATGAGATCACATATTCGTTTATATGGAAACAACTACACATACGTGATCATTAGTAAAATATTCTCAACAAAAGCTCTATTTACATGAATGATACATGAAAGAAAACCGATCATAATTTACACATTAAAGTTACAAAAGGATAATATGATGATATAATGAAGATAAATGACAAATTACGTATGAACATGAAGAAAACTGATAATACATGAACTTCGACTACACAACAGTTTTATAAAATTATGATGCCGATGAACTTCAATTACACATATGACAGACCTACGAATAACCAACCTATAAATATCCAATCAAAATTTATTATGATCAATGTAAAAAAGTCAAAATCAAATCAAATTACAAATCTTGATTTTGACTACTTATTTTTTTTAAATCTCATATATCACCTGACAAGTGACTTCATCAGAGTAATACAAAATTTAATGAGCCAAGCCTTCAATATCACCTGACAAGTGCCTTCAAGCCATTGTAGCTACAAGCCTAGTGCATCCTAATCCATGTGTTGCTATAAGTCCATTCATCAACCCACAACTAGAAGTCCAACTGAAAGCCCATTCCATATTCTACTCACGTAAAGTCCAACAGATGAGAGAAAACACAACAAAAAACAATTATAAGAAAATAATAATACGTATTTATTGATTATTGAGCTGGATTATTTATTATTTTCAACATATACAAATATTTAAAAGTAAGATTATTCAAAGAAGCTGTATTATTACAAAATATATAATAATAACAGTATTACGTACATGCAATACTCGGTATTACACATTATTGCATATATGCAATACTCAAAACTCGGTATTATACATATGTAATACACTGCATTAAACAAAGATGACAATGTAATATTGCGTATCAAAGAATTTCATTTATTTTATTATGGAAAATATATAATACTAATAGTATTACATGTATGCAATACGAGCAGTCTTACGTATATGCAATACTAAGGGTATTACACATATGCAATAGTCTGTATGACACATTATTATCCATTTGTAATACTCAGTTATCTTCTAATAATCTATAAACTCATGATTAATTAATACATGAAGGAAGCAACTTATGTATTTCTCCTCGAGTAATAGCCCGTTTTTGACCTAGCATCTACAAAATAATGGCCCTTTTTTACCTAGAATCTACCAATTATGGTTGTTTTTCACCTAGATTCTTTAAATTCAAGAATTAGAGTACATTAACTGATTGTAGATCTTGCAAATACAACAATATCTAATTATTTGTAACACCCTGAAATTTCTAAGAATAATATTTAATATATTATTTAATTTTGGTGGAGAAGTTTACATGAGTTAGTAGAGAAATAATAAAATAATAAAGTTGGAAGGATAAATAGGCTAACTAGATGTAATTAATTATTGACCAAAAAGAAAAGATGAGCCTAAGGTCCATGGGCTTAAGGGAGTATAAATACCCCTTAAAACCCTAATCCGTTCCATTTTCATACATCTCTACACCTAAGCCTACACCATCAATAACACACATTTATCCAATTCCCGTTTTTGAGAAAACCACCCACAAAGACACAAAGATTCCTAGAGATCTAACCGTCGGACCGGTCTCAAATGTTAACTGAGTGTTCATGGTATGAAAATGAATATTTCCACTGATTAGATCATTGATAAGAAGTCGGGTAGTCTGGTGTTTATCAGCAAAACCATAGCAGCTCAAAAGTGAAGATTTCGACAACTGTTCAGTTGTTCTGGCGACTTTATCGGATGATTCCAGCGAAGGTGAGCTGTTGGGTTTGTAGATTGGGAAAATACGGTTCTGTGGCCGCTTGAATCACTCTATTAGGAGTTCGTTTGATATGGTTTTGAGCCTCTCGAGTGATTTCAGATAAAAACCTCAAATGTACGTTTTTGTTAAAAATGCTTACTTTTCATGAACGGATTCACATGAAAATTGGTAAATTGATGGATCAGGTCATGATTATTCATAAAGTAATGAACTTGATAGTAAACGGGGTAGTTGGTTCGTTTCGGGTAAAACGAGTAGTGTTCGGTTTGTGAAAAGAGCGGGTAAACGAAGTCGGTTTTGCATGAAACTTAGTAGGATAGTAAAACGGACCTTATTATGTGATAAAGTTGCAAACTTGATGTTTAAAATGAACTTAACGAACCCATGGGCATATACGGCTCGCTTAAGAAACGCTAGATCTAGCCTTAAACGTTTTAGCCATAAAAGTTCAAACTTTATGGTCACTCGGGTCAAGTTTTGGCCGAAAACGGTTAGGGAAAAGTTTATGGATTAATACCGAAAAATAATAAAGTGTTAAGGTCATAAAATATAATAATAACGGTGAAAAATGGGTCCAACTGTTCAGCTGGTTCGCTTACAACAGTTCTTCGATTACAATGATGTATTCGATTACATCATTAAGATCGATTACGACTGATAACTTGAATACAAGGAAGCAACTCGAATACATCGGTATAACTAGCATAAAATGGTCATTTCTATTACAATGTCCAGGTCAGTTACATTGGGCTTATTCGCTTACAATGTGATTTTCGATTACAACCTAATGACTCGAATACATTCCTTATGCTCGATTGCATAATCCTAGTCAATTAAAAGATGAAACTCGAATACACCTTGTCAATTGGTTACATGTTGGACTCGATTAGAATGAACAGATTCGCTTACATTGGTATAATCGATCACAATTAGACTCGGTTACAATGTTAGGGTCGATTACATTGATAAGTTCGATTACATGGTCCAGGCTCGAATACAAGTCAGAACTCGATTAGATTGCAAACTTGTGATCGATTACAAGGACTTGTTCGCATACGATAAACTAATTCGAATACAAACCTATAATCGATTACAAGTCTACGAACGATTACATAAACCAATCGATTACATGGGCCCAATAGATTACCTTGTGCTCTTTCGATTACAATTATACCGTCGGATACATTGATGTTATTCGATACAAGGTAAAATAGATTACAAAGAGATTACTCAAATACAAATACAACGTATATTCGATTACATTGAGAGGGTCGATTACAAGGAACATTTGGATCATATTAGATAACTCAATTACAACATAGAAACTAGAATGCAGTGTAGACTCGATTGCATGATTGTATTCTACTTCTGCAAAGAAATAAAGGAAATAAAAGAATACTAAAATGATTGAATACCTTGTATTCTAATACCATTCAAATACAAGGAATGAAATATTCTAAGTAAAAGTAATCTAAAACAAAACCATTAGATTAGACCAGACTTAGCCATTTTGGCTGAACTTGAATAATGTGATTAGGACAAGTATTGATACGTATAATTTATATACACCTAGCAGAGCTCAGTTAAAGAAAGGATAAACGATAAACGAAGAACGAAACAGGATCCAGGTGAGTTTCTAGCCCCATTCCTTGTTATGTTTTCGGGGTTGTGTGCATACTCGATGTGATTAGTTAATACACTTATCCTAAGTGATAAGTGTATGCCATATATGATTTATGTGAAAGATATGAATGATTGCTTGTCGGTACGTGAACGATCTTCGGATATTGCATGTACCGTCAGGTTATAATTGCAGATATGAATGTTATATATAATGCATGAATGATATATGTATGTTATAAATATGAGAGATGGCTAGGTACAGAAGAAAGGGACTAAGCCCTAATAATAGTCAAGGTAGAAAGAGACCGGACCCTAATAATATTCGAGGCAGAAAAGGGACCGAGCCCTAATAATACTCACGGAAGAAAGGGACCGGACCCTAATAATATTCGAGGCATATAAGGGACCGAGCCCTAATAATACTCGAGGCAGTAGGGCGTAATGCTCTTTAAAACGTATGAGCATGTAAAGTATGAATAAATGTAAAGTAAGTAAAGAAAGAATAAAGGAAAGAACGAAAGAAAGAAAGAAGGTATATACTCATGTATGTACGAAAGAAAGATAAGAAAGTTAAGAATATACTATGTATCTGTGGATGCGTATGTATAAGTATGTGAAAATATTGTATGTTACTTGATTAACTAGAACTCACTCAGCATAGCTGACTTTTAGTATGCACACAGGTGAGTAGAATGAGACAGCTGGCTTGAGTGGGGCACATGGCAGATGAATAAGAGACTGGCATCAAGTGGTTTTATGTTTATTTATGTTTAATTTGGAAAGACAAGGATGTTGTTAAGACGTGTTTATGAAGTTATATGTAATGTTTATTGAAGTTTTAATATTCCGTGAAAGTTTTTATTAACTCTGATATTTAGAACTGTGTTTATGAGTAAATCCAACGTCCAATGTAGGGTACCGGTAACGGGGCCTTATAAGTTGGTATCAGAGCATAAGTTCGAGAGAATTAAGCATCCTACATGCTTAGACTCGAACAGAGAATGAGATTTAAATAAGAAAAGAAAGAAGATGGCAGTTCAAGGAAGCCATGTGTCACTCAAGAAAGCTCGGTAAATGTAAAGTATATGATTAATGTCATGTATAATGTAAGAATGTGTAAGGAAGTTGGCTTAATTTCTATAGAAAGAATATCTGAATGTTAGCTTAATTGCTAAAGAAAGAATGCGTGTATGCTAGCTTAATTGCTAGGGATAAGAATGTAGGTTATATGTATATTATGATTGTGTGATAAGTAGAAACTAGCACAAGTGAAATCACAAAGGAAAATATGTAGAACCTGAGGAGTAATGTAAAGAGTTAATTACACTTGGTCACTGTCATTAACTACTTACCTTACAAATCATGTGCTAAATAATTCCTAGAGTGATAACGTTTGTGTTTCCTTAGAGATAAGATAGATGACTGATACAAAGGAACGAGCGCGAGGAGGTCGTACTGGACGTTGTGGTAAGACACGTGCCAACCAGACACCTGTTGAAGAAGGCGTGAAAAAGCTATATACGAAAGCAGTAGGACTTCGACTTTAGGAAGTAATGAAGAAGGATCACGCATAGAGCTTGCAGTCATGTACACTATGGAAGTTGCTCAATTATTTCGAAATACAATGCCAACAATGTTCGTTGAAGCATCAAAGGTAGCCCAAACTAGGGAATCCAAGTGGAAGCAACATGAAAGAAATGGAGATAAGCCAACTAGCATGAATCAAGACATGTAGTATGCCTGCAATAGTTTTCTCCATAAGGGAAATTGCTGGGATCGGGAGTAACGAAGTGTCACACCCCCATCTTAGGCCTAGGAGCGTGACCCAACAGTTGGTACCATAGTTGTAAATAAATCAGAGTTTCTTTAATTTGCGGAAGACTTATAAAACTTTAAGGATCAAAAGTGTAACATTTATATATACATTCAAAAGACGGGATTATAAAACACCCGTTAGAGTTGTTAACAAAATATTACTTGTTTATGTTTACAAACCACCATTTTAAACTTATACAAAAATGAATCAGAGCCATCGGATATTAGTAGCACTTCGTCATTCCAAGCGCTATCATTGTTCACCTGCAAAATGTAAGAAAATACGTCAGCAACGAATGCTGGTGAATACGCTGACGCAAAATATCTTCTTTTACTTAATTATCCCTCGAGACTACGCCTGCCTCGGCCCAACGTGGCTTAGGAATAACAAAGTCAAATAACACATTATAAACTAGAGCCTCTACTCTAGGTCACCTCAGCAAACACCGCAGCGTTTGACTTAGTTAAATACCCGTATATATACACAATGGTCGTACTCCCTGCAGGAGAGCATCCTACGACCAAGGGTGGTGCGATCATGCCCATACATCGCATAGTACCACCTATGTAAGGATCCAGACATACGTATACCACAGCCTGAGGGCTAGGTTCATACCCTTAGTTATAACGGTTTTAGGAACACATAGTTCCTTGTAAACAATTTCATATAAAAAGTTTGACTCATTTAAAAACAAGTTTAAAAGTTTGGGGGCGTATTCACCTTATCTCTTTAGGATCGGCTTCACTCACCGTCCAAGGGTCTTTCCCTTCTTTAACTCGCACCTATAGTATGAGTATAAATATTTGTTAGTCAGAAACACGATCCGGCTTAAGACCTTTAGTCTTATTTTATATCTCAACCTTGATGGACCTTTAGTTCATTTTCTTTTACTTGAAAACCTTTAGTTTAAAAGTAAATTATAAACTTTGAGTTTATAATAAAAACCCGACGTTTCTTCTTCTCTAAGAAACGTAATCATTTTCTTTTATTATTTAAGAATACTCATTATTCATTAAATAATATTTTCATAACAAAGAATATAATCATATATACTTACACACATATATATGTATTCACAATATTAATAATCAAACTTTCATTCATTTCTTTGTTATGTTTTCTTTTCTTTTATTTTATCGAGGTATCGAGTATAACCTCGACTTAGGGCTTAAGCCTTGAATATAATATTGAACTATATTGAATTCATTATTACGCCTAACCTTAGTGGCGTATTGGAAACCCTACGAAATTGAGCAGCACTCCGACGCTGCTTTATCTTTTTGATAACGCCAAACTTCAACACTCGTCGACACGCTTTACGAGGTTCATCATCGTTACAACAAACACTTTCTTGTTATGTGGGTGGAGGGTGGCACACACTTCGAGGAAACGTTGTACACAAACGAGAGATCGGGGCACGCTTATCGAGGCAAATCGTTTATATGATTGTGGGAGTGTAGAGAGATGTTAGAGAGAGATTTGAGAGCTGAGTTGTAGTGTGAAAATATGAAGACCCGGACTTGCTATTTATAGACATAAATTTGGGTCCCATCGCGTACCGCGCCCGATCCTCTGGCAAGCCCGTCGCGTACCGCGACGCAGGCTTGCTGAGTCAATGTATAGGCTTGCCACGTGGCGACACGTGGTAGCCGTGGTGACACGTGACGACACGTGGCGGCAGTGTTGCCACATGGTGACACGTGGAAGTAGGTGATGCCACTGTGTGCCACGTGGCACACGTGTCACTCTGTGTTAGAAGCCCCATCGCGTATCGCGATGGGTCTCTCTGATGATCCATCGCGTACCGCGATGTGTCAGAATATCAGAAATTTCATTTTTAACCCTCGGGTTTGGATTTTGGCAGTTTTAGTCCCCCGACTTTGGAAAGTTTATCATTTTGAACTCGAAATTTTCACGATGTTACCCGAAGCGAACGATGAGGAAGTGGAGATGATCGATAAGGATGGGTGATTGTCAAGATATCCTAATTGAACATGCATGAAAGGATGAGACTACATAGTGTAGCAAATATGAAAGAAGACACTAAGAAGAATGTAGTTGTGTACCTGAGACCTTATGGAAGAGACCACTAGCGATACTTTTGTTAAAGTACGAGAATGGTTAGGAATTGAAAGGTAGAACTAGAGAGACGTGAGTTCCTTGCTACTATTTATGATTGACCTTAAGAGAGTTCGATGTCATTTGGGAATGGATTTGACGTTTGAGTTTAAAGCTCGTATAACATGTAAGAGTAAGTTGATAAGGTTCAAGTCTTTGGATGACGGTACAGTGACAGTTTATGGTATTAAGGAAAGTTCAAGGCTTAACGTCATTCCAATGATAAAAGCTAAAGGTTTGTTAAGGCGATGGTGCAGTGCCTACCTGGCGTATGTTGTCAAAGCTACGGCCGGCACGAAAGGAATAAAAGGCGTTACCGTAGTGTGTGTGACTAACCAGAAGTGTTCCCAGAGGACCTTCCGGGGTTAACACTGGAACGAAAGGTAGAATTCTAGATTGAATTAATATCAGGAGCACAGCACGTTGCGAAAGCACCTTACTGCCTGGCGCCGTCCGAGATGAAAGAATTTATGTCCAACTACAAGAACTCCTCGACGAAGGTTTTTTTTATGCCAAGTATTTCCTGGCAGGGTGTACCGGTGATGTTCGTGAAGGAGAAAGACAGAAGTATGAGAATGTGTATAGATTTCTACGAGTTGAACAAGCTTACTGTGAAGAATAGATATTCGTTGCCACAAATTGATGATTTGTTTGATAAAATGCGCGGTGTAAGTTGGTCCTCGCAAATAGACCTTAGAGCAGGCTATTATCAGTTGAACGTGAAAGAGGCAGACATCCCTAAGACAACGTTTCAGATATGAACACTAAAAGTTCTCGTGATATCGTTGGGATTGAAGAATGCTCCAACAACGTTTATGGTTATAATGAATAGGGCATGTCATCCGATATTAGGACAAATATGTCATTGCCTTCATAGAAGATATTTTTGATAAGTCCGACCATGCTGAACACTTGAGAAAAGTGTTGGAAACGTTGAAGAAGGAGTAACCGTATGCTAGGTTTTCAAGGTGTACCATTAATACATGTCCTAAGAGTTTGGATATCTCTTGAAGCAGAAAGAACGGAATACGAGGCAAGAAGATGGGTATGGCTGATAAAGGATTATGATTGTGAAATCAAGTATTATCCTGGTGAGGCTAATATGGTTGCTGACGGCCAGAATGTGAATAAGATATCACGACAATTAAGTAGTATAAATTAGTTAGTACTTCGGATTGCATGAGTGAGATCCATGAGGCACTAAATTAA
The DNA here is from genome assembly GCF_021521415.1 of Bidens hawaiensis. Lineage (NCBI taxonomy): Eukaryota > Viridiplantae > Streptophyta > Magnoliopsida > Asterales > Asteraceae > Bidens > Bidens hawaiensis. Next base: position 464,561 of record NW_027491862.1, on the reverse strand, counting down.
AAGTTATAAAGGATGAGAGCAAGATGAAAACAAAAAGAAATGAATTCTCTAGGTACACATAGAGTTGAAAGATAATACTTATGATGTGAAAATCATATTTGGTCGGCTGAGGATTTCACGTCAGGATATCTTTGAGGCCAAATCCTAGATGAAGGTTATAAGTCTAGATACTCGGTTTACATCGAAGCATCAAAAGGAAAGATGTCGATTACAATGAAGGTAGATAATAATGAAAGTGAAACGCTTAAGTAGAATTCAAATGAAGATAAGTCCAGGGTATGTGATAGTTGTGGATAGACATGATACTTTGCCTACACTGATAAGAACAACCACAAGTGTTACGAATTTGGAGCCGAAAGTCACACCGCAAGAAGATGCTAGAAACCAAGAAAAAAAGATGGAAATACATGCTCGGAAAGGAAGTCGGTTAAGACGATTGGTTTTGATATATGAGACGGCCTGATATGCAGCAGCACACAACAATCGATTCATAGGACAATGTGAGAATTTATTAGTCAAGAAAAAGAAGATGTATCACCATGGATCATGATCAAGCTAACTTAGACAGCTATAACTCATGAACCCTGTGTGCTGATACAAAGCTGAGAATGAAAGAAGGTTTAAGTGTTAACTTAAGGAGTTTTTCGACAAGTTATGCCAATGGATGTGCTCAAGAATTACAAGAAGTGTTCTATCTCAAGGAATAGACAAAGGGATTTTAAGAAGTAATCCTTTAGGAGAAACTGGAAGAGTTTCCTTTTTGGAATTAATATGTTTTAAACATATTGCAAATCGGTATATTTGCTAAAAGTTGTAATTGGACAGAATGGTCATCCAGAGCTAAGTGTTGTGATAGTAATTGCAATATTTCTATTCAAATGAAAAGAAGAGCATGCATGTGGAACTAATATGCACTTTCAAAGTCTGGATAAGGAAGCGTATCATCGAGGACTTCATGGAAATGCTACCTAAGAAAGCTAAAACTAATTAACATCACTCGATGATTGTGAGACAAAGGATAAACTGGTAAGTTAGGAAGCTAAGCTGGTTCAAGAAAGAATGTGAATACAAGAAGTAATCCTTTTACAAGGACTAAGCAGGTTTCAAGGACGAAACCTCTTATAAGGTGGGTAGACTTGTAACACCCCGAAATTTCTAAGAATAATGTTTAATATATTATTTAATATTGGTGGAGAAGTTTACTTGAGTTAGTAGAGAAATAATAAAATAATAAAGATGGAAGGATAAATAGGCTAACTAGATGTAATTAATTATTAACCAAAAAGGAAAGATGAGCCTAAGGTCCATGGGCTTAAGGGAGTATAAATACCCCTTAAAACCCTAATCCGTTCCATTTTCATACATCTCTACACCTAAGCCTATACCATCAAAAACACACACTTATCCAATTCCCGTTTTTGAGAAAACCACCCAAAAGACACAAAGATTCCCAGAGATCTAACCGTCGGACCGGTCTCAAATGTTAACTGAGTGTTCATGGTATGAAAATGAATATTTCCACTAATTAGATCATTGATAAGAAGTCGGGTAGTCTGGTGTTTATCAGCAAAACCATAGCAGCTCAAAAGTGAAGATTTCGGCAACTGTTCAGTTGTTCTGGCGACTTTATTGGATGATTCCAGCGAAGGTGAACTGTTGGGTTTGTAGATTGGGAAAATACGGTTCCGTGGCCGCTTGAATCACTCAAATAGGAGTTCGTTTGATATGGTTTTGAGCCTCTCGAGTGATTTCAGACAAAAACCTCAAATGTACGTTTTTGTTAAAAATGCTTACTTTTCATGAACGGATTCACATGAAAATTGGTAAATTGATGGATCGGGTCATGATTATTGATAAAGTAATGAACTTGATAGTAAACGGGGTAGTTGGTTCGTTTCAGGTAAAACGAGTAGTGTTCGGTTTGTGAAAAGAGCGGGTAAACGAAGTCGGTTTTGCATGAAACTTAGTAGGATAGTAAAACGGACCTTATTATATGATAAAGTTGCAAACTTGATGTTTAAAATGAACTTAACGAACCCATGGGCATATACGGCTCGCTTAAGAAACGCTAGATCTAGCCTTAAACGTTTTAGCCATAAAGGTCCAAACTTTATGGTCACTCGGGTCAAGTTTTGGCCGAAAACGGTTAGGGAAAAGTTTATGGATTAATACCGAGAAATAATAAAGTGTTAAGGTCATAAAATATAATAATAACGGTAAAAAATGGGTCCAACTGTTCAGCTGGTTCGCTTACAACAGTTCTTCGATTACAATGATGTATTCGGTTACATCATTAAGATCGATTACGACTAATAACTTGAATACAAGGAATCAACTCGAATACATCGGTATAACTAGCATAAAATGGTCATTTCTATTACAATGTCCAGGTCAGTTACATTGGGCTTTATTCGCTTACAATGTGATTTTCGATTACAACCTAATGACTCGAATACATTCCTTATGCTCGATTGCATAATCCTAGTCAATTACAAGATGAAACTCGAATACACCTTGTCAATTGGTTACATGTTGGACTCGATTTGAATGAACAGATTCGCTTACATTGGTATAATCGATCACAATTAGACTCGCTTACAATGTTAGGGTCGATTACATTGATAAGTTCGATTACAAGGTCCAGGCTCGAATACAAGTCAGAACTCGATTAGATTGCAAACTTGTGATCGATTACAAGGACTTGTTCGCATACGATAAACTAATTCGAATACAAACCTATAATCGATTACAAGTCTACGATCGATTACATGAACCAATCGATTATATCGGCCCAGTCGATTACCTTGTGCTCTTTCGATTACAATTATACCATCGGATACATTGATGTTATTCGATACAAGGTAAGATAGATTACAAAGAGATTACTCAAATACAAATACAACATGTATTCGATTACATTGAGAGGGTCGATTACAAGGAACATTTGGATCATATTAGATAACTCAATTACAACATAGAAACTAGAATACAGTGCAGACTCGATTGCATGATTGTATTCTACTTCAGCGAAGAAATAAAGGAAAGAAAAGAATACTAAAATGATTGAATACCTTGTATTCTAATACCATTCAAATACAATGAATGAAATATTCTAAGTAAAAGTAATCTAAAACAAAACCATTAGATTAGACCAGACCTAGCCATTTTGGCTGAACTTGAATAATGTGATTAGGACAAGTATTGATACGTGTAATTAATATAAAGTTAGCAGAGCTCAGTTAAGGAAAGGATTAACGATAAACGAAGAACGAAACAGGATCCAGGTGAGTTTCTAGCCCCATTCCTTGTTATGTTTTCGGGGCTGTGTGCATACTCGATGTGATTAGTTAATACACTTATCCTATGTGATAAGTGTATGCCATATATGATTTATGTGAAAGATATGAATGATTGCTTGTCGGTACGTGAACGATTTTCGGATATTGCATGTACCGTCTGGTTATAATTGCAGATATGAATGTTATATATAATGTATGAATGATATATGTATGTTATGAATATGAGAGATGGTTAGGTACAGAAGAAAGGGACTGAGCCCTAATAATACTCAAGGTAGAAAGGGACCGGACCTTAATAATATTCAAGGTGCAAAAGGGACCGAGCCCTAATAATACTCGAGGAAGAAAGGGACCGGACCCTAATAATATTCGAGGCAGAAAAGGGACTGAGCCCTAATAATACTCGAGAAAGAAAGGGACCAGACCCTAATAATATTCGAGGCAGATAAGGGGCCGAGCCCTAATAATACTCGAGGGCGTATGGTGTAATGCTCTTTAAAACGTACGAGTATGTAAAGTATGAATAGATTATGTAAAGTATGAATAAATGTAACGTAAGTAAAGAAAGAATAAAGGAAAGAAAGAAAGAAAGTATATACTCATGTATGTACAAAAGAAAGATAAGCATGTTAAGAATATATTATGTATTTACGGATGCGTATGTATAAGTATGTGAAAGTATTGTATGTTACTTGATTAACTAGAACTCACTTAGCGTAGCTGACTTTTAGTACATATGCACACATTTGAGTAGAATGAGACAGCTGGCTTGAGCGGGGCACATGGCAAATGAATAAGAGACTGACATCAAGAGGTTTTATGTTTAATTTGGAAAGACAAGGATGTTGTTAAGACGTGTTTATGAAGTTATATGCAATGTTTATTGAAGTTTTAATATTACGCGAAAGTTTTAATTAACTCTCAAATTTAAAACTGTGTTTATGAGTAAAAAAATTTATTCTCTCTCCTGATTCATTTTTTAATTAAATTTAATCTCATCCACACATTCTATACTCATTTAATTAAATGTGTGGTCCATATTGAGTTTTTATAGTTCTTACAACTCATCAGGTTCTCCAAATATCACTCCCCTATATATATAAGGTTGATTTTTTTTTGAGAACCTATATGAATTCTAAGATACTCAAGAATAATGGATCATATTTAACCACATCACTTACTCCATCATAATAATTAAGAGTGTTATGATCTTTTCAACATCACGCAATCTCTCTCCTATGTATACATCACCAACTTTTAAAACATTATACGAATTAATGTGCGTATTGGATTTATCAATAATAAGTTAAAGTAACTACAATAAACTAAATAATTTTATTTTGTTAATATATATATAAACACATAATTTAAAATAAAAACACAGTTTTTTTTATTTTTAAAATATGAATATGTGGTTTTAAAAATATAAAGAATCGATTAAAAGAAAACTCATATATGAGAACATAAAAATTTAGTTTTGAACATATTCGCTTAAGAATATTGTATTACATGAAAACCCATATCTTTTTTTCTATTTTTCTCATGACACAATTTTGTATAAAGATATTTAATTATATTAGTTGCTGATCATAATTCCAAATATAAAAGTCTTTTTATAAACTATTACAATTCATTTTTAAAGTGTACACCATGTTGAATTTCTTTCGTTTCAGTCAAGCCGAATAGTAGTTGGTTAAATATTTATAAGTGAATATCCAACAAAACAAATTTAAAATAAAGCGTTTGTGCGTACAAAGTTTGAAATTGATGATTGCATAGCAAGTTTATGGTTTTTGAAAATAAAACATCAAGTTATACTTATTAACATGACCCAGCTTAAAAAAATAAGTTTTAATTTGTGTATTTTTATGTAATATGTGTATTAGTGTTGTGTAATTTGTGTATTTCACGTAATATGTGTACTTATGAACCTTTTGTAACATATGTAATTGATAATTCATGTAATTTTGTGTAGTTTGTGGTTGAGTAATTAATGTAATTTGGGTAATTTGTGTAATTGGTGAAGATTTTGGCAATTTATATCATTTGTGTATTGTGTAGTAACTTGGGCAAATTTGTGTATTTGGGACAATTTTTGTAATTCTAAAGTTTTTGTAACTTGTGTGATCTAAATAATATATGTAATTTGTGTAGTATAAGTAAATATAAAATTTTTAAATTTTACTATTTTTGGTTTTGAGTAGTATGCGTTATAAGATTATTATTAATTGCATAACTAAAAACAGACGTCAAGTTTGATTTGTCTTAAATAAAATCTTCAATCATTTTGTTTAAGAGAATTAGAATATTTTATTTACAAAATTTTTTAATACTTAAAAATCTAGTCAAACTAGAAAAAATATAGAACTTAAAAATTGATGAAAAATAAAGTAATGTTAATTATTTTGTCTTTTCTTCTTGGTATTTCTACCTTTATATATATTTCCTATATAATAGTATTTTCTCTCTCATATATAAATATTAAATTATGATTTAATCCAACCACAAAATATCAAAAATTTAATTAAATGTGTGGCTTCAATTGGCTCTTAAAAGTTTTTAAAGCTCACTTGTTTATTAAAATATCTCTACCTGTATATGTATACACACACATACATACATACATGCATGCATACATACATAGAAAGAATATATAAGCATATAATTTTATCAAACCTTTATTATTTGGTTTAGGTTGGTTTATCGATACGTAAGTATGAGGTGCCAAGAGTGGTAAAGTCATTACCTGGTTGAGTACCAACGGAAAATGGTTTTGCAAACTGATTTTTGTACAACATGTAGTCGTTCGGACATGCTTGTATACTTTCAACCTCTAATTTCATTGGACACATCAATTTCTTAGCTTGGTATATGGATATAGGTAACTCGTTGTTTTTGGGAGGCATGTCATGCAATAAAACTAATAGACATGTAAAACTCTTATCGCTCCAACTGCATTTTGTCTTTAAGTTAAAGAGTTTCAAGACGGCATTAAGCTTAGAAATGCTTTTACAACCATTATATAACCTTTTTTTCTGCATCGGCAAATATTTGTTGTAGTACTTATTTTATCAAGCATTTACACCTTATCATCATACATACACTAAACACATATTAAATTATTTGATTTAGGTTCGATCTTAAGATTTGGTCAAGTCAATAATCCATCGAAATCCCAAGACTTCAAGGTGAGTTTCATAGCCCTTTTTCACTTTTGTTTTGGGGGTAGAGGAGTTTGCATTCGCACTCATGTATATTTTTTTACAATTAAACAGTTATAATAACAAGTATTCATTTATCTGCATTATTATAAGAATTAAACATGATAATGTTTGAAACGTTTGCAATCATTAACTTGACCTTCAAGCCAACGGTAGTACACTAGTACAAAACTACAAATATAGGCATTGGATGAAAACCGCATCAAGCCTTATTGACAACTCTATGTAACATCCCAAGTTTCGTCGATATTTAAAAGGAATTGAGTTTAATTAAACTAGTGTGTTCCCGACGCGCTTTGCGCGGGGAACTCGTCGATGGACCCGAATATTAAAACGCAAATATGCAAGCACATCGTAACGAATATCACTTCGACACAACAAAATAAAAGTTTATCTTAGTATCAAAAGAACTTCATTGTTATTGTCCCGGCTCATTATATGGTTTACAATACGAAAAAGTATATATTTTTATTGTGATTTCAACTTCGTCTTCATCTGAACGTATATAACTTATTGCGAATACAAGTTTGTTTTAACGGCATGATATAGATAAAAACATGAGCATTTCGTAACGAAATACTAAAAGTTTTTGAAAATAGTGTATGTTAAACGTTACAAAAGAATCAATAACTTCAATGTATAAGTAATAAAAAAACTATTTAGGAAGAAAAACACATTTTAAGCACATACTAAAACCACGAAACTTTGGGAGGCTAAGTTGACACAATCTAAAACACAAGGACTTATGTTGCAAAAGTAAACAATTACTGTACATTGCAACATGTATTGTTACAGTAGATATCTAGGTTTCCTTTTATATATAGATAAATTATAGAAGTGTAAGGCCCCGTTGCCGGTAGCCCTACATTTGGTGTTGGATTTACTCATAAACGCAGTTCTTAATATCAGAGTTAATAAAAACTTTACGCGGAATATAACTTTCAACCATAACATATTGCAAAACTGTCAAATCTTGTCTTAACAAACATTCAAATTTATTTAAACGTAAAACATAGTCTTTTAAAACATCATGACATTTTCTTGTGATGCCAGTATCTGCAATTCTATGCCATGTGTCTTCAGTCATGGGAGCTGCTTCAACCTATTTGCCTGCGTGCATACTAAAAGTCAATTACGCTGAGTGAGTTCTAGTTAATCACATAACTTACTTTACATACACATATACGTGCCCGAAGGTACGCATTACATACTTAACCTGTCCATCATTCATCATACACAATCATAACTAGCCTTATGCTATAAAGAGCATTCACCCTACATACCTCGGATATTATTAGGGTCCGATACCCTCCATCCTCGGATATTATTAGGGTCCGGTACCTTTCATCCTCGGATATTATTAGGGTCCGGTACCCTTCATCCTCGGATATTATTAGGGTCCGGTACCCTTCATCCTCGGATATTATTAGGGTCCGGTACCCTTCCTTCCATACCTCTTTAACATACTTACTATATACATAATCGTAAGTTTCACACATACATACATCATTCATTCTTCATCTTACAACATACATATAACATCAACCATTTCCTGGCAGTACATGCAATTCCGAAGATCGTTCATGTACCGGCAAGAAACCATTCATACATTTCACATAATACATATATGGCATACACTTATCACTTAGGATAAGTGTATTAACTAATCACATCGAGTATGCACACAGCCCCGAAAATATAACAAGGAATGGGGCTAGAAACTCACCTGAAGTCGGTTACGTTCACCGTTAATAGTTATTCCTTTCTTCAGTTGGGCACGGCTAACTGTATAATAATTACATGTATCAATTTAACTATTACTACCCATATCGTATTTCTATCTTCATACAACCCACAACGAACGGGGTCCGGGGCAGCGCCCCTGGCAGCGGGGTCTAGGGGCGGCAGCCCCTAGCAGGGTCCAAGGGGCAGAGCCCCTGGCTGGGGTCGAGCCAGGATTTTATTTTTATTAACTGTCGTAACACATTTTCCATTAGGATTTTAACCCATTATTTAATTCGCTAACTTGAAAGTCCAAGGGTTTCTTTGTAATTAATTCAATCTTTTTCTAAGTCCAGTGACTGTTCTGACTTTATATTAAACTTCTAGTTCGTTACTTGGTTCTTAACGAATTGGTTTGTCTTAAAGAACTGGTCATTTGTAACGAACTGAACCCTTTAACGAACTGGACCTCTGACGAATCCGTCCATGTAACGAACCAGTCCACATAGCGAATCAGTTCAGGTAACGAATTGGACCTACTAATTCGTTATCTCCTTTAACGAATGACTATAACGAAATGGGGGTTAATTCGTTATCTTTTCCGTAACGAATCTGGACGCGAACTAAGGCTAGTTCGTTATCTTTCATCAGCGAATCAATTTAACGAATTACCCCTAGTTCGTTAACTCTCCGTTAACGAATTAGGGTTAGGTCAGAGAATGTCAGAAACATTCTCTGACATCATTAAATGTTCAGCCGCCTTTCCGGCGCCGCCGTGCCGGAAAATCGCAGATTCCACCGGAAAAGCGTATTTTCACTGCTTTACACCATTTTTCATCGTTTTTCGTCCCATTCGATCCAGATCTGAGCTAGGGTGATCCCTAAACTCATCTTTGGTTCGGTTTATACCCGATTCCACTTGGATCTCGTGACTTAAACGGTTTAACGGTGTCGGCTCGTCGTTTCAAGACTATATCTAACGGGTTAAGCTTAAACTATCATTACCTCGGGTCGGTGCTCGGATTCTTTCTTGGTTTCGGCTAGAGAAGGTGGGAACTAGAGAGAAAGCTTAAGTGTGTGTTTTGGGTGGTGTATGGAATGTGTGTGAAATGAAATTAAATGGTGATTAAGGGTACATATATTTAGGGATCATGGGCTCAAGCCCATGGACTCCCCTTCTTTCTTTCATAACCCAAGTCCATAACCCATACCCATTTACCCAACACTAGCCCAACTCGCATTCTATTTATCTAAGCCGATAACGACCCACTATAAAATAGACGAAATTTATTTTATTATTATAACCGAAAGTAGGATGTTACAAGAAGATATATGAAATTATCTAAAGTATGAGGAGAATAAGTGTCATTAGATGAACAGTTAAACATGAAACCATACCATCTTCCTATAAATATAGTCACCTCTTATTCATACCCATCCTAGCTTCCAAACTCATTATTTACCAAATTCCCGTTTTTGAGAAAATAACCCACAAAGACACAGCGATTTCCGGAGATCTAACCGTTGGATCGGTCTCAAATTTTAACTGAGTGTTCATGGCATATAAATGAAGATTTCCATCAATCAGATCTTCGATCAGAGATCCGAAATTCTGGTTTTTATCAGCAAAACCGTAGCAGCTAAAATGGAAATTTCCGGCCGCTGTTCAGATTTTCCGGCGACTATATGTAACATCCTATTTTGTGGATAAAAATAGAATATTTGGAATCTATATTTCAAATATTAGTAAACAAGTGAGTAACGAGTAAAACGACTCGTTAAAATATGAGATGTTTATACAAGCTCGATGCTTTCTGAAATTGTTTAAAATAATACTAATAAAAATACATGCTTAATTATAATATATAAGTATTATTATTATTATTATTATTGTTATTATTATTATTATTCTTATTAAGTTTTAGAAAGTTCCCGTAATACTGTTTTAATAATAGTATTACGCCTGAAATTGGTATCAGAGCCATGCAAATTTCTTTCGTGGGGGCTCTAGCCGATGAATTTAATATACATGAATACGATTTTAATAACTTAATATACTTAGATTTTAATTTTATAAATAATACTTTTATAATGCAAATTATAAAAGTTCCAATAATACTGTTTTAATAACAGTATTACGCCTGAAATTGGTATCAGAGCCATGCAAATTTCTTTCGCGGGGGCTCTAGCCGATGAATTTAATATACATGAAATAGATTTTAATAACTTAATATACTTAGATTTTTAATTTTATAAATAATCTATTGTGTCTTTTAGTATAAAAGACACAATAGATTTTCCCTTTTTATTTAATGATGTGTGTCAGATACAAACGCCTACCTTACCTAAAATAGAAGAAATAGATTCAAGACCATTAAGTCTTGATTTACAAGATAAACCGTTATTATTATCTAATAATGTTTCTTCTAGATTATCATTTTCTAATAAAAGTGTAATTAGTCACCATTTAATTAGAGATACAAATTCTAATAGATTCTCTGACATAATTAAAGCAAAAGAAGATACTATAAAAAATTACAAAATACAAGGAGAATACTTTAATGAAAATAAATATTCTCATGTAAACATTTTAATAGATACAGGTGCAAATGGAAACTATATAAATTTCAAACTTTGTAAGAATTTACAAAAATATCCATTAGACGAACCTCACCAGTATACTAATTTTAATGGTGAACTACATGAGATTAATGAAGCTGTGGAAACTATGATAAAATTTGGAGATGAAAAAATTCCATTAAGATTACTAATAAGTAATGAGGATGAAAACGACACATTAGAAATTATGTTAGGATTGACATTTTTAGAAAATGTTAAACCATATCAGATAACCTCCTACGGGTTAAAAATAACACGATATGATAAACTAATATATATACCAAAATGACAAGCCCTAGAAGTATTTATATTCCAATAGGAATCACTTATAAAGATTATAAAGCCGAGTATTTTGCAGCTTACATAGATAGTGGTTCAGGATTAAGTATTTGTAAATCAGAATGCTTTCCAGAAGAATACCATGAGGATTTAACACCTTGTAATGGTATTAGTTTTTCTAAGGATATAGTCTCTTTAAGAAGAGGAATAAGAAATCCAATAATATTGTTAGGATCATATCTAGTTAAATGTCCTTCATTCTACTTTTATGATTCAGGATCAGACGTATTATTAGGAAGTGATTTTTTAGAAAGGTTTAATAAGATAACTTTTGATATAATAGCATATCAAATAATATTAAAAACACCATGCCACCACTTAATAGTTGTTAAAAGAATAAAAAATGCATACGGAAGAAAATTTCCAATTAATTTTACAAAACGCGTCAGCAAGCGTGGTGATATAGGCTACAAACCATGCAAATTGGTATCAGAGCCATGCAAATTTCTTTCACGGGGGCTCTAGCCGATAAATTTAATATACATGAATACGATTTTAATATGTGGTTTATAAAATTCCCGTAATACTAATAAAAATACATGCTTAATTATAATATATAAGTATTATTATTATTATTAAGTTTTAGAAAGTTCCCGTAATACTGTTTTAAAATAATAACAAAATAATAATAGTTATAATATAGAATAATGGTGAAGCATGACATTGGTACTCTTAATAAGTAAGTAAGTTTAGATATGAGTGCCACGAAGAAATAAGAAAATAAAGAGAATATTAGAGATAAGATTGAGGAATCTTTGTTATTAAGTAAACTTACTATATTACGTTTCATTAAAATAAATATAAATAATTCTTTTATGTGATGGATAATATCAAGGAATCTTCAATCTGAAGATTTATCTTGCCATCCATATATATATATATGTCACGCATATGTGCGGTTTGTTCTATAAAAGAAAGAAAAATATAATAGAATATCTCTATCAAATAATAAGTGGAGTGAGACACAAGAAAATTGAAGAATTAGTTAAGTAGTGGTCATCATCCACGGGTGGTGTTAGCGGTGACCAGATTACTTCATCGACCAAAGTGTTCACTAGGAAGTCAGGTTTCATATAAGTATTGCCCAAAGTGGAGGGAAAGATAAGTACACGGACCATAATCATGTTAAACGTTTCATATATGTTTATTTTGATATACATATATATATATATATGTGATTATTTGAGAAATGATTGTGGGTCAAAGCATGTGAATTAATGTGTGGCTTAAAAAGAGGCTATAGTTTTAAAATAAATATGGTGGTATGCCTCTAATAAAAATACGGGTTACAAGTCCCGAGGGTTTCGGTAGTTGAAACCCCAAAATTTAAATACTATATATATAAAAGATTTCGGGGGTTGAAATCTTAAGGGGTTCGGGTGTTGAACCCCAAAATAAAAAAAGGAGAGTTAATAACCCTCATGGGTTAAAAATGAGCTCATAAGAAATTCGGGTGTTGAATTCCCAAAGAATAAAGGAGTAAAATTAAGGATTTGGGTGTTGAAATCCCAAGGAATTCGGGTGTTGAATTCCCAAAGAATATTATGGAGTAAATATATAAGGAATTATGGTGTTGAAATCTCAACGAATTTGGGTGTTAAATTCAAAATAAAAATAAAACATATTTTTTATAAAATGGTGTATTTACTTAGAGAAAGCTAATAAAAAATATGTATTAAAATGTTTTCAGGAAAAGCACCCGTAGATGGTTGAAGCTTCATGGACGGGAATGGACTGACAAGAGAACCCTACTCGTGATAAAAGTTTGTATAATAAAGTTTATTAAATAAATTTGTTTTGTTGTAAAATAAATATTTAAATAAAAATTAGATGTCACCACGAGTGACATATTTTGGATGTAAACTGGGACCTACTCTGATATATTTTGAGAAAGTATTATTTATAAAAAATAAAATAAATAGGGTGTTTCACTATAGCAGCTTTTTCCGGTGAAGGCGAGCTAATGTGTTTGTAGATCAGGGCGAGAAGGTTCCGTGGCCTCTTGAATCACTCAATTTCGAGTTCGTTTGATATGGTTTTAGTCTATCGAGTGATTGCGAACATAAACCTCAAAAGTATGCTTTTGTTAAAAAAATTTACTTTTCGTATATGGATTTGTATGAAAATTGGTAGGATGATAGAACGGGCCACGATTATTGATAAAGTAATGAACATGTGAGTAAACGGGTTAGTTGGTTCATTTCGGCTAAAACAAGCAGTGTTCGGTTTGTGAAAAGAGAGGGTAAACAAAGTCGGTTTTGCATGAAACTTAGTAGAAATCATTTATCCTGGCTGACCCAACATTATAGAACCTGACACCGCAGCCCCGTGATGCTGAATGAGCCGTTTGAATCTAGATATAGATTTAATCGGGTGTTTAATCTATAAAAACGAGCTTAAGGGCCAACTTAGCTTAGATCTTGACACCCCGAAGCTACCTGGATTATAAACGAATAAATGATAAATTAACACATAAAGGTAATGATTAAAATGAGCACGACTTATAAAGAAAGACAGATGCTAGAATATGCACGTATGAGTACAAAAGTAGTAGTTAACTAATATGTGTTGAACAGTTAGCCGTGCACAACTAAGGAAGGGAATTAATATTAGCTCTGAAGGATCCATGTGAGTTCATAGCCTCATTTCCTTGTTATGTTTTCGGGGCTGTGTGCATACTCGATGTGATTAGTTAATACACTTACCTTGAGTGGTTAGTGTATGATATGTGAATGCTTTATGAATGATATACGACTTATATATGAATGACATAGAAAATGCTAAGAGTATGTAAAAAATTATATATAAATATATATAAAGAAATGTATGTATGGTTGTATGATTGTATGGTTAAGAAGGGAACAGACCCTAATAATATTTGCGAATGTAGGCCATCCTAAGTTTGCTCCCTTCTTAACCATACAATCATTAGGGTCTGTTCCCTTCTTAACCATACAATCATACAACCATACATACATTTCTTTATATATATTTTTTTATACTTTCTTACATACTCTTAACATTTTCTATGCCATTCATATATAATTCGTATATCATTCATAAAGCATTCACATATCATACACGTGCCATTCAAGGTAAGTGCATTAACTAATCACATCGAGTATGCACACAGCCCCGAAAACATAACAAGGAAATGGGGCTAGGAACTCACATAGATCCTTCAGAGGTAATAGTAATTCCCTTGCTTAGTTGTGTACGGCTACAGGTTTGCTAGTTGAAGATTTGGAAGTTTGAGAAGACTAGATAGTTTAGCTTTAAGTTATATCATTAAAAAGATTATTGTATAATTGTTTGATTTTATATTTAGTGTAAATGTGTACTTGAATATTGTTAATAAATTAAATAGTTATTGTCACTTTATACCAGTGTCTTTTGAGCTACTACTGAGCAATCAGCGTTACGCTCTGACATATTCCGTCGCAGGTCGGGGTGTGACATTATATTTCATAAGCATTGGCCATTTAATATGTGTCATTTATATCTCACCTACATGATTCCACGGCTAAGATTTAAGAAATAAAATTTCAGGATCTGACCATTAAGACGACTAAGTTCATGATCCTTGTCTTTCCTAAACAACCAATAAGAAACGCTCACACCACCTATATATACGTATGGGATATAGCTTGATTTCAACCATCTACATTTATCTAAACTTTCTTTTTTCGTTATGCCATTGAAAATGGTACCAAAACCTTTGATCTCCAAAGACGGAGAGGCTCCCTCAAAAGGAAAACTAGTAATGAAGAAAAGGGAAAAGAGGGGGGAAAGAAAAGAAATCATATAAGTCATACAAGCCGTATATTTTTAAAGTTTTGAAAAACATACACCGTGACATCGAGATCTCCAATAAGGCAATAAGTATAATGGAGTCGTTTATCGTAGACATAAAAGAAAAAATATGCCTTGAAGCTGCTGAATTGTCAAGGCACAACAAGAAAAGCACAATATCTTCTAGAGATATTGAATCGGCTGTGAAACTGCTACTGCCTGGGAAATTGGCTAAGCATGCTATGCATCAAGGCGCTGTTGCGCTAGAGAGCTTTAATAAGTATTAGATATATTAGGTTTCGTTTTATGTTCATGGCTATTGTAAGAAACCTTTTTAATGAAACTAAATAAAGCCATTTCATTGTGAAGTAATACATACAACTCGGTTACATTAATATTAAGTAGATACAATGAAATAAATACCAAAATTTATATCCTTAAGATTTTGTACCTATACAAAAAGAGTAGTTTGGTTTCGAAATTACATTGTCGTTAACTTGGAATAACCTGCTAAAACCATCCACAAGGTTTGGTTACAATTGACACTTTCATCAAAAAAAGTGTGTGCGCGTGTTTTTTTCTTTTTTGCATTCTAGAACCCTGAGGTGCTTGTAATTTCCATCCCAATCGCTAATCCCGTCTGCATATTAACATTAAGTCATAGGCATTTTTGTCTTTTTACATATAATAATGTATAACGAGAAGTTACATTTATTATTTAAAAATATCCAAATACTTTTTTATTATTCTTTTTATTCTTATGACCGAAGTATAAAAGTTTTTTTCTTAGAAAAATATGTTTAGTAAGAATTTAATATAATTTAAAAGTCAAGTAGACGTTTTCCAACAATCAGGATCAATTGTGTAATTATTTGGACTTAACTGGAAAATTTAATGACGTTAGTTGCTAAGGACCATCCATGTTATGAAAATGCTAATATCGGGCCCATTGGTGAACATTTTTTCAACCAACAGGATTAACTATGTAATTATTAAACATTAAGGACCAACAATACAAGATCTGTAAAACATAAGGACCAACCAAACAATTGACTCTAAAAATAATCTAGTTATACTATTAAAACAATACAAGTTGTCCACATGCCATTTAAACACTCCATATAGGATGCCAAGTAGATGCCATGTTACAATTTCCTATTATATCATGACACATGACACATTTTCCTATTGTAACCCATGACCCATAAGGCTTAATAAAATTTTGAAAAATGAATTACTGTGTGATACGGGTTTCGAACCCAAGACCTCATGTTTCAAACCAAAGATGCTTATCAACTCCACTAAAGTGATAATTATGTTAGATTTTTTACTTAACATATATAAATGTAATTCTCTTCAAGTATAAAACCAAAATTATATTTAATTGTTAACAATTCTATAATTCACAATATCACATTGTCTTCTCATATCTCTTTAACACAACCATTTAAGAAATAACTGAGTTTAAGTATTACATATAATAATTTTTTTATTTTTATTATATTTTCCACCTGTGTGAAACACGAGCTCTAACCTAGTATTGAGGATATAACTGTCTACGTTTTGGTAATTAAATGGCATGATATGAGGTTTTAGACGTTAAATTGTAAGTAAATGCTATATTGTGTACTAATCGTAACTTGAAAACATAATATTTCGCGTCCATTGGAAATGTTAGAAAACATAATTCTATGTTAGAAATAACGTGTTGGTAAGAATGCATCTACATATTCTAATAAAGTAAAATAACTGTAGACACGTATCAGTTTGTGGTTAATCCTCACATTTTTTCCCTCCAAAACTAATATATGACATAAATCAATAATTATTCACTTTCCTTTTACACTTCAGTTTTGTTATATCTAATTAAATTATTCACTTTTCTTTAAACTATATTTATATTATATCTATACAATTTTATAAAATAAATATTTACATATTATACTAATATACATTGTTAAATATATTTCATAACATACTTGGTGAAATCCAAAAATCAATAACAAACCATGTTTATTAAATACTGAAAAAAATTTAATTTTAAATGTTATTATTAACATATTATACTATGTATATTGTTGAAAATTGGAAAAAAAATTAAAAAACAAAAAAAAAAACAAAAAGAAAAACACTAATATGCTTTCAATTTACAAAGTAACTTATTAAATTATTAACCTATAACTATATGCTTAAAGTTGATCCATTTTTATAAAATTAATCCATTTATCTATTTTTTTGTACATTGTCATATAAATTTATAAATTATAAATATATGATTTAAATCTTTTTATTTATTTTTTGGTTAATTTAGTAATTATACATATATGTGTTAAATTGTCAAGATAGTATATACAAATAACTTTTAAATATAATATAATTTATCATATTTAGTTTCTTGTTTTTTTTATCAAGAATTGCTTCGGTTTATTTGTGAAACTTAAATTTGATTGTTACGGGTTAAAATATCGTTTGGTACAAATTAACTACATTGGCTCAAATTTGTTACGCGTAAAAAAAGAGTAATCCGAATACTTTTAAAAATTTGAGAATGCAAATAGATTTATTGTCAAACTTGTTACGGGTCAAAGTTTTGATTTGACAATGTAAAACAAAGAAAGTTAGAACTTTAAATGTAATTGAGTTTCGAATTTATTTTTAATGAAATTTTTGGAAATAGCAAAAAGATTCGGAATTTTGCACATTGAATAATTTTCACATGACTATTAAAATTTAAGAAAGAATGACAATCACTTCTGGCATGTCACCTCCAGGCCTATCAATACTTCTAACTTTTATCAAATTAGAAACATTTGTGTCAACATTGACTTTCTATTGAATAGCGATCAATACTCTGTATGTCGTACAAAATTATGCTAAACTGAAACAAAACATTCATAAAATTGAACAGGTTAACCCGTTATTTTTTTTGTCAATTGGCAAAGTCGAGAAGCCTCTCAAACTTATCAAAAAAAATTTTCATGGTGTAGCTTAAAACTATTATTATATGAGAAGTATTCTCCGAAATTGGTTCATAACCAAATTATCCAATTATACATACATGATACTGAGATTAAATTTTCAATAGATGGAGTGTTATTGGGTATGTTTTTGCACATGCATTATTTTTTTATTAAGTTCATTATTTTTTTGAAAAAATCATTTTGTCATAAATAAAACCAATTTATGTATAATGATACAAGCCTATGTAATACATTTTCCTATATGCATTATGTATTGCTTTATTTGTAACTTATTTATATCAACTCGTATGTTACACGGGCTCTAAAGCTAGTGAAGGTAATATTGCATGGTTATTAGTAATTAAGATATGCTTTATTATTTTTTTTCATTGCTTGTTAAACATTAAGATTGTATTGATGAGAGTAATTAAAACATTAAATATAAAATAATTTTTTCACAACAATAATGATAATTTTGCTAGAATTCTTGTTAATATTAATGTGATTATAATGTCAACTCACACTCTCCTTTGATGTTAAATATAATATAGTATAATATAATGTGATTTAATATAAATATTAAATAATATAGTTGCAATCATGCGATGATATGTAATGTAGCATAATATAACATAAATGTAGTATAATGTAATGTAATATAATATAATGTAGTATAATATAGTATGGTATAATATAATATAATATAATATAATAAAATATAATATAATATAACGAGTGGGGTTATTATACAAAAATTGCTTAACGTACGATAGGTATGCGACTCACGCTCAAAGGCAAAAACAAAAACGCTCAAAGGCAAAAATGCTAAAACGCTCAACCAATACCTAAAACGCTTAAAAACGGTTTCGTGAAAAAAAGTAAAAAATTGATCGATTAACGATCCAAAACTGTTTATTTTGGTGAACTAATGATTAATTGGATATGTATTGACGATTTTGAGATCTTGTGATGTGATTTCATGGATCGATTTCATGATTATAAGTATTCTTGTACCTAATGTACGTTAGACAATTATTGTATTATATCTTTTCTCATAATATAATATAATATAATATAATATAATATAATATAATATAATATAATATAATATAATATAATATAATATAATATAATATAATTATACTCTCTAATACAAAGCTATAAGTTTTACGGGTTTGACCTGAAACCGATGCAAACACATTTGGACTAGACCCAACCCAACCTTTAATTTTAGGTTTGTACCGTGCTATAAAGTCTCAACCCATCTACAAAACAAGTCACTTAAAAAACCTTTGACGATCCAACTTTTTTACGTGTTAAATAGTAAGAACTAACTAGAAATTTCAGGTATTTCAGATGATTTTCAGATACTTCGAATATGATATTAGACTTCTATCCGAAACTCCAGATATCCGAATTTGAAAATCCATAGTTAACTTCCAATTAAATAAACAATCATTTAAACTTAAAGAGAGGAAAGTGAAGTGAAATCAATAATGTAGGTACCATTCATGTAACTAAGCAAAACTGAAGAAGGATAAACAGAGGAAATGGAGTTTGTTGTAGCCGCAACTGCAACTGCAACTGCCTGAACTCAATCACTTAGTCAAGTATAATACAATACAATATGATTAATATTCGTTATCATATTAAGGAATATTGGATTTAATAATTACTATTAAATGGTATTGGCTGATAATAATTCATATTTGTTTTATAGCCATTGACGGTCCCAAATTCAAAAAAGTTGGCCCCCAATGGTTCCCCGTTAAAAATGACTTAACGGCGTTATAGTTTTTTATGAATTTTAAACCAATGTTTTAGGGATTTTGATCGTTAGGAGGATACGATTCGATTGGTGTAAAACTTAGCTTGAAACAATGATCCAAACGACTTGATTTTAGTTAATTGTAACTTCAAACACCCGAATTGAAGCATTGTTTCTTCATTTTGAAGCGGAATATTGGATTTTAATAATCCCTATTAAATGGTATTGGCCGATAATAATCCCTATTCGTTTTATCGCCACTGGCGGTCCCAAATTCAAAAAAGTTGCCCCCTAATGGTCCCCCGTTAAAAATGACTTAACGACGTTATAGTTTTTTCTGAATTTCAAACCACTGTTTAGGGCTTTTGATCGTTATAATGATACAATTCGATTGGTGTAAAACTTAGTTTGAAATAGTGCGTCAAAATGACGAAACAATGCTTCAATTCGGGTGTTTGAACTTACAATTAACTAAAATCAAGTCGTTTGGATCATTGTT
Organism: Bidens hawaiensis; assembly: GCF_021521415.1. Classification (NCBI taxonomy): domain Eukaryota; kingdom Viridiplantae; phylum Streptophyta; class Magnoliopsida; order Asterales; family Asteraceae; genus Bidens; species Bidens hawaiensis. The sequence goes on along the minus strand of NW_027491862.1, from coordinate 444,342 downwards.
TCAAGCTAAGTTTTACACCAATCGACTCGTATCCTCCTAACGATCAAAAGCCCTAAAACATTGGTTTAAAATTCATAACAAACTATAACGCCGTTAAGTCATTTTTAGCGAGGGACCATTGGGGGCCAACATTTTTGAATTTGGGACCGCCAGTGGCGATAAAACGAATATGGATTATTATCGGCCAATACCGTTTAATAGGGATTATAAAAATCCAATATTCCTTAATATAATAACGAATATTAATCATATTGTATTGTATTATACCTGACTGAGTGATTGAGTTCAGGCAGTTTCAGTTGCAGTTGCGTCTACAACAAACTCCATTTCCTCCGTTTATCCTTCTTCAGTTTTGCTTAGTTACATAATGGTACCTACATTATTGACTTCACTTCACTTTCCTCTCTTTAAGTTTAAATGATTGTTTATTTAATTGGAAGTTAACTATGGATTTTCAAATTCGGATATCTGGAGTTTCGGATAGAAGTCTAATATCATATTCGAAGTATGGGAAAATCATCTGAAATACCTAAAATTTCTAGTTAGTTCTTACTATTTAACACGTAAAAAAATTGGATCGTCAAAGGTTTTTTAAGTGACTTGTTTTGTAGATGGGTTGAGACTTTATGGCACGATACAAACCTAAAATTAAATTTTGGGTTGGGTCTAGTCCAAATGTGTTTGCATCGGTTTCAGGTCAAACTCGTAAAACTTGTAGCTTTGTATTAGAGAGTATAATTATATTATATTATATTATGAGAAATGATATAATACAATAATTGTTTAACGTACATTAGGTACAAGAATACTTATATTCATGAAATCGATCCATGAAATCACATCACAAGATCTCAAAATCATCAATGCATATCCAATTAATCATTAGTTCACCAAAATAAACAGTTTTGGATCGTTAATCGATCAATTTTTTACTTTTCTTCACGAAGCAGTTTTTGAGCGTTTTAGGTTTTGGTTGAGCGTTTTAGTATTTTTGCCTTTGAGCGTTTTTGTTTTTGCCTTTGAGCGTGTGTCGCATACCTATCGTACGTTAAGCAATTTTTGTTGTTGGTGCATGATGCCAGTAGTTCATTTATCTCGTGTTTATTTGTGTCTGTAATCGTTTTTCATTGTTCATATTGTGTTGAACTTGTTATTTTATGTTCGCTATGTGTTTAGGCGAACTTAGGTTGAGCGAAGTTAGGACAACTTCGCCTAGTATGTTAGGCGAAGTTGTCGAGTTATATAAACTCTAATTTCGGCTCCTTTTGATATAACTTGACCGGCTGGCTTTTGGTGACTTGGGTGTCACGTGTTTTTTCTTGGGTGATTATCCTTTGCAATATAACAAGTATTATCATATATATACTCGTGTGTTTTGTCTGTGATTTACTTATTCATTGTCTTAGCACTCATATCGTATACGTAGGGGATTCCGCACCCTCGTGTTACGAGATACTCCTGCGTAGATCCGGCTGGGAACCTACAATTGGTATCAGAGCATTTGCTCGTGATTGTGTGGTTCGGGATTATCACACGTGTGTTAAGATTGTTTCGTTAGACAATTTGCGGAACTGTTTTATGTTGAAATACCTTTCTTTTGTCAGTCGCTCCTCAACACTCATCAAATACACCTTCCCATCACTCCCACAACCTTCGAAATCAGCCGTGCAAAACCTGCAAAACAGCTTCGTTCTTCTGGCGAAGTTGCCGACCCTCAAACTAGGGTTTTAGCGAATATATAGGGTTTTGGCGAAGTTAGGAACCTGCGAAGTTAGTGGGCTGCGAAGTTATTGACCCAGCGAAGTTGTATTAACTTCGCTGTTCGCTGTTCACAGAATCTTGTTTTTGATTTTGAGTCTCGTTTCTTTCAACTATGACTTCGATAAACATCACAGAACTGGTAAAGATGGAGGTTGAAGCTGGTTCAGCAACTAAAGCTCCAAAACTGCTTAAAGGTACTGATTTTGTTGCATGGAAAGATAGATTTGAACAGTATGTGAAGTATCAAGACGCAAAGATGTGGGTCTGCATTTAAGATGGGTACATTCCACCAACTACTGAGTTTGAAGGTCGTGAACAGATTAAGTACAGTAAGATGGAGGATGATGAAAAGAAAATGTATGAGGCAGAAAGTAAAGCACATGCAGCCATAACAATGGCACTTCCACAAGAGATTCTTCATACTTTCAAAAAATACAAAACTGCTAGAGAACTATGGGAAGCACTAGAAAATCGATATGAAGGAAATGTTGGGATACGTACCTCCAAGACAAAGCTACTGAAATCTCAATTCTCTGTATTCAAGTATCTGAAAAATGAATCACTTGATGACATCATCACACGATATTATCATATGATGACCAAGCTGAATAACTACTCCATTGAATACAAGGAAGAAGAGATAGTGGAAAAGCTTCTTGATGCTCTCCCACCAAAATGGGAGATGTACACAGTTCTGATGAGAGAAGATAAAGATTTTGAGAAAATTGACTTGGAGAAGGTGGTAAATAAGTTACGTAATTTTGAACTTAACATGGCTCGAAATGAGACACCTACTGATCAGGTTCAGGATCCGGGAATGTATGGTGCTAAAGTCACTCCAAACTCAAGTTCAAAAACATAATCCACTTCCTACTACTCAAGGAGGGAACCAAACTCCACTCAAGATGGTCATGTGGTACTCAATATGGATGGTGACGTATGTTTTGTGGCGGGTGGAAGTAGTTCCTCAAAGTCTCAGTCCTCAGCTGGTAATTTCTCAAACAGTACGCCTAATAAGAATTACACACAGATGCCGATGAGTGTGAAATCAGCTGAACAACAATTTGCTCTCTATGCCTCTTTCATTGCATCTTATGAGAATTACATCAAAGGAAAAATAGTCGACCCTGCAACCTTGGATGAGGACTATGATCAGATCGACGCTGATGATCTGGAAGAAATGGATCTGCAGTGGCAGATGGCTTTGATAGTAAGAAGGTTAAAGAGATTTATGAAGAAAACTGGTAGAAAGTTTGTTGGAGAAAGACCGGGTTCGATAAGTCAAAGGTTCGTTGTTATAACTGTCAACAAAATGGTCACTTTGCTAAAGAGTGTACAAATGAGAGAGTGGAATGAAGTCAAAATAGGCCTGCTCAACAGAATGGAAGTGGAAGTGAAAACAAGGCTATGGTATCTCAGCAGAACGGTGGATATAACTGGAATATACACGTTGAGGAGGTGATTGAACAAGCAAATTTCGTGAATATAGAGACTGGAAGATGCGACCGAGAACCATTGGAGGACCAGGCATACATGGCAGAAGTAAATGATCAACTCTCTGAGGTATGTTTTGAATCTCATTGTGAACAATGTGAAAAGTTGTCTGACCAATTGAAAGCTTTAACTGATCAGTATGTTAGTTTGGATACTGAATTAAAAAAATTAAAAGAAGAACATCACTATTCTAAAACTAAAGAAAATAGTTACTCGGTAAAAATAAAAGCTAGTGAAAAGGATATCAGAAGCCTTAAAGCTACCCTAACGGAAAAAATACAAGTAATTGATCTTAGCTATGAAGTTTTAGAAGAAAAGACCAAACTAATAGCTGAAAAGGACAAACAGATATCTGATTACCAGGTAAAAGTGGTGGAATTGAACAATTCAGAAACTCTTCTGTTATTCTTGATCACATTCTAAGTGTTCAACGTTCCCCTAAGATCAAAAGGGGAATAGGATACACTGAAGTTCCACCACCTTTCAATAATAACTATACTTATAATCCTAGTAATAAGCAATCCGTTGGTGATGAAATTAGTCAGACAGTTCCAATCAAAGTTTCTACTAAAGAAACTAAAGTTAATTAGAGTGAAGCGAGTCAGACAGGTTCTAATGTTACAAGTTCTGTCTCGTCAAATTCGGACAAATCATATGAATCGGGTGAGATAAAAGAAGAGGTCGTGTTACTAAAACCGGGGGGGAGGACTATAAGTTTGATGAAAAGAAATCTTCACTAAATCCATTTGTTCCACCATATGTGTGGCAAACTGATAGTAACACAACCTCATCATCTACAACAACTTTTGAGACAAATGTTCAAAAGAACACAAATAGTTTGAACAGAAGTTGTTTTAGATGCAACAAGATAGGACATTTTGTCAATGACTATCCTCTGAAACAGAGGAAATCTAGAAATATGAGGCCACCTGAAACTGAGAATAAAACGAATACTAAATATGATGCTGGTAAGAATTCTAACACATCAAAATTCAATCATTGGACTAATCCAAGATTTCAAAGAAATCAATCTCGTTTTTTCCCAGTGAATCACGAAACCAAAAATTATAAGTCCATTAATGCTAGAAATTCACGAAGGTTTGGATGGCCTCATAGCCAGTCATTTAGAAATTTTCCTTTCAGAACTTATAGAAACTCTCCTCAAAATAACATTGGGCAACCAAGGTACTGGATGCCGGATAACAGGTTTAATCAACCCAAGACCAGAAGATCTTGGGTCCCCAGATTTTAATCTATTTCTTTAATTGTGTAGGAACAGTCGAGCAGGGCTGTAAACAATATGTGGGTTGTTGACTGTGGCTGTTCCCGGCACATGACTGGTAACAAGAAATTGTTATGTGATTGGAAGACTGTTCAAGGAGGAAGGGTTAGTTTTGTAGGAGAAAGTGGAGGAAGATTGGTGACGTGGCAGTGCAAGAAGCAGACCTTTGTAGCCATATCCACCTGCGAAGCAGAATACATGGCAGCATCGAACTGCTGTTCCCAGGTTTTATGGATACAACAGCAAATGCGCGATTATGATATGAATTTCACTCAAACTCCTATTTGCATTGATAACACTGCTGCAATCACAGTAACTAACAATCCCGTTAAACACAGTAAAACTAAACATATTGGCATTCATCATTTTATACGGGATTGTGCTAAGAAGAAATTAATTATGCTTGAAAAGGTTGATTCACTGGATAATTTTGCCGATCTTTTTACAAAAGCATTTGACCGATCCCGTTTTCAAAACCTCGTTGAGCTAAATGGGATGATCAATCCCGAGTTACCTTGTTTTCTTGTTATCATAAAAAAAAATAAAAAAAACATCACTATCGCTTAAAATTATGTCGGTTGCTCAAGTCTGAAGGAAATATTCCACGAATATGTTTGGTCCTTACATCTACGTGTAGATTATAAGGATAGCCATTAGCCAGATGACTAAAAGCGACCGGGGCGGTTTATGATGGGTTTTTATTCTTTCGCTTAAAATTAGTCGTTCATACTTAGTCAGAGGGACACATACTCGTATGTGATCAGTCCGGCTGATCCACTGGATCTTCAGGATTGCCATTACCTAAAGACTTTGACTTGATCGGGGCGTCTGAATTATTTTTTTTTGGGGAAATGATATAATTTTTCCAGTCTATAACTTCGCAAGAAGTTTTAATATTGGTGTTAAAATGAAAATTGATCCAACCTTGGAAAGTGATAAATAAACTGATTTTGTGTGCTTAACTGGTGAAGTTATTAGGCCTAAAAGACTCTTGAACAGTTATTGTATGTTATGGTAGCTTTCTATGGTACGTAAAAGTAGACGTAATACAAACTAAATCTTCTCGATTTACTGTGGAGGGTCATTTTGAGTTGTGTATGTCTCCACATACATCTTTCCGAATGATAGGCAGAAAAGTGATTACCCAGTCATACACGAGACCGTGAGTGTTCTGATTTCCGCGAAAATAGTGTTATGTTTCTACAGTGTTCCAGTGTCACAGCCCCCGACCCCTATACCCCGGGAGGGAAGCCGTGAACATTGATTGGTGGTATCGGTGTTTATTAAATTATTTTGCAGCGGAAAATTTCATCAGAACCGTAGTTAGGAAAAACGATCAGAGTTATAAAAACACCATGATTATTATTATGATAAACCGGGAATTTAATCCCTTTTTATACAAACATAAGTTTTATAGGGTTAAACCTTAATTTACAAAACACGTTTCTTTATTCTGGTGACAAGCCACTTATTTAAGCTGGAAGCCCGCATGCATCATTCATTTGTCTCTAACAAGTCACCTGAAACATGTTTAAAATATCTGATCAGCAAGAAATACTGGTGAGTACATTCATTTGTAAATGACACATTTTACAGTTACAACATTAAGATGCTTTTCACCTGCCTGCTTACAAATTACCGAAAGGTACTTGTCACTCAACCGTATCTATGACTGTGGTCATATTACTTATTGGATAACACTTGTCCAATAAGTAACGTGTAATAGCCCAGTAGGCAAGCCTTGTATACAAAACCCCACATACCAGTAGTAACCATCCCGTAAGTCTACAGAGACTTAATCACTGTAATGTATTTAAAATACTTTTAAAAATATATTTAAAAACATTTAGACCATTTGCCATGAGTTTTATAGGTTTTGAAATCATCATGACAATGTCGGAAAAATAGTTGTCTCACGCAAATGTGAGTGATACAAAAACTTGAATGTCTCACCTTGCAAGTTTACAATTAAAGAACACCTCCTGGTATTAAGCACCTAGGATAAACACAATGTAGTATGTCTAAGTTAGTAGAAAACCAATAATCATAACGATAATCACGAGATTAGAAACTTTACACGATGGCACAACGTCATACCTTAACAGGCAGAGCTTTTGGATTCGCGTTTAAGTTTCTTTCGATCGGATAGGATATCGTTAGGATACTCAGGTATTATACCGTTATCTTAATATATATAATATGTGTGTGAATTCAGAGAGAAAGAAGGTTTTGAGCGAGGAAGAATGTCTCACTGCCAACCTATTTATAGTAAGTTTTGGCCCCCATCGCGGTACGCGATGGCCATAAATAGAAAGCCGTCGCGTACCGCGAAGCATCTTATAGCTTCGCTGAGTCAGCCCTAGGCCTGCTACGTGGCACGCCACTTGGAAGGCTACGTGTCCACTGCGTAACCTCCACGTCGCGGTACGCGATGGGTAACCCAAACCCGTCGCGGTACGCGATGGAAGGATTTTTATTTTATTTTAATTTCGAACAAAAATACTAAGGCGGCCCTTAATGTGGCTCGCAGCGATGCGAGCGTGCGAAGTGCAAAGTGCGCCATCAAATCGCCACATTGCGGCAATCGCACTTCGCCCGAGCCCGTGCGCGTGCGCATGCGCGTTCTGGTGCTTCGAACCCTCCACTAGGACCACTGGGTGTGATAAGTCTTATAAGAACATTAACATAGGAATTTTCTTCCTTATAAAGTGCTCACTAGTTTTATCATCTAGCGATGTGGGACAAGAAACTTACAAACCTATTTATACTAAGGTGGGAGCCTCTCCATTTATTTCCTCCACCAATGTGGGATGGAATTTTCCTTCTTTCATTTCCTTACTTTTTCCTTCTTTTGTTCCTTTATTTATTTTTATGGTTTGTTATAGTCTCCCCTCCTTATTTTGAATCTCGTCCTCGAGATTTGGTTGGAATAAGTGTGGGTACTTCCGTTTCATTTCGGATTCCAATTCCCAAGTATATTCTAGTCCACGCTTTGAATCCCACTTCACTTTGACCAGAACTATTCTTTTATGCTTGAGATTCTTGATCTTTCTATCTTCAATTTGGAAAAGTTTCTCAATGAATTTCAACTTTTCATTTACCTTTATATCTTGAAGGGGTACTTCAAGTGTTTTGTCAGCTAAACATTTCCTTAAGTTACTCACATGAAATACATCATGTATACCTGACATTTCCTCTGGTAATTCTAGCTGATAGGCTACTGGTCCAATTCATTTGAGAATTTGAAATGGTCCAACAAATCGTGGACTTAACTTTCCTCTCTTACTGAATCGGATTACTCCTTTCCATGGAGATACTTTCAGTAGCACTTTGTCTCCAACTTGAAATTCCAATGGTTTGCGTCGATGATCCGCATAACTTTTCTGATGATCTCGTGCGGTCTTTAATCTTTCCTTAACCTGATTTATCTTATCAGTACTTTCTTGTATGATTTCAGGACCTGATAATTGTTTTCCTCCTATTTCTGCCCAACACACTGGAGTTCTGCACCTTCGTCCATAAAGGGCTTCAAATGGGGCAACGTTAATACTTGTATGATAGCTGTTATTATAGGAGAATTCTATTAGTGGTAAATGGTCATCCCAATTTCCACCAAAATCTATTACACATGCTCTTAGCATGTCTTCCAATGTTTGTATGGTCCTTTCACTTTGACCATCAGTCTGTGGATGGTATGTTGTGCTCAAGTTTAATTTTGTTCCCATAGCTACTTGGAAACTTTTCCAAAAATGAGAAGTGAAACGGCTATCCCGATCCGATACAATGGATAATGGAACTCCATGTAATGAGACAACTTTGTCTACATACAGCTTAGCTAATTGTTCCATTTTGAAAGTTTCCTTCATTGGTATGAAATGAGCTGATTTTGTTAATCTATCCACAATCACCCAAATTGTGTCATTACCTCTTCTTGTGGTAGGTAATTTAGTAATAAAATCCATTGTTATTAATTCCCATTCCATTCTGGCATTTCTAATTATTGAAGTAACCCTGATGGCTTTTGATGTTCTGCTTTAACTTGTGAACAAGTTAAGCATTTTGAAACATAACTGGTTATGTCCTTTTTCAGTCCTATCCACCAATAGATTTTCTTCAAATCTTGATACATTTTATCTCTTCGGATGCATTGTGTATTTGGAGTATGGGATTCTTCGAGAATCTTTTCTCGTAATCCTCCTATAACTGGTATCCAGATCCTGTTCCCCATTCGGAGAATTTCATCATTTCCTTTGACAAGTAGATCAATGGTACCATTTCTTTTTTCACCAGCAATATTATTTTCTTCTATTGCTTGTTTCTGAGCATTCTTTACTTCATCAATTAAATTGATTTGAAGTTCTAACCTTAGAGCTCGCACTCTTTTAGGTTTCTCATGCTCTTTTCTGCTTAATGCATCGGCTAATATATTTGTCTTACCTTCACGGTATAGGATTTCACAATCATAATCGCTATGAATTTCCATCCAGCGTCTTTGCCTCATGTTAAGCTCCTTTTGCCCAAAGATATATTGTAAACTTTTATGATCTGTGAATACGGTAAACTTACTACCATATAAATAGTGTCTCCGGATCTTTAAGGCAAAAATTATTGCTCCCAATTCTAAGTCATGTGTTGTGTAATTCTCTTCATGCTTCTTTAATTGCCTAGATGCGTAAGCAATGACTTTCTCACGTTGCATTAGTACACATCCCAATCCTGATTTAGAAGCATCACAACAGACTGTGAAATTCTCAGTTCCTTCTGGTATTGCAAGTATCGGGGCATTTGTTAACTTTTGCTTCAAAGTTATAAAAGCTTCTTCTTGCTTCGGTCCCCATTCAAACTTGACATTCTTACACGTTAACTTGGTTAACGGAACTGCTATTCGGGAAAAATTTTGAATGAAGCGTCTATAGTATCCTGCTATTCCTAAGAAACTTCGAATTTCTGTAGGAGTTTTAGGAATTTCCCAATTAGTAATAGCTTCTATTTTGGAAGGGTCCACGTGAATACCTTCATGGTTAATCAAGTGTCCTTGAAACTGTACTTATTGTAACCAAAATTCACATTTTGAGAAGTTAGCGTAAAGCTTCTCTTTTCTCAATAGTGTCAAAAGTGTATGAAGATGTTTAACATGATCATCACTGGTTTTGGAATAAATAAGTATATCGTCTATAAAAACGATTACAAATTTATCCAAATATGGTTCACATATTCGGTTCATCATATCCATGAATGCAGCTAGTGCATTGGTTAAACCAAATGGCATAACTGTAAACTCATAATGACCATATCTTGTCCTAAAAGCTGTTTTAGGAACATCTTCTTCTTGCACTTTTAATTGATGGTATCCTAAGCGTAAATCGATTTTAGAAAAATATCGAGCTCCTTGGAGTTGATCAAATAAATCATCAATTCTCGGTAAAGGATACTGATTCTTAATTGTGACTTTATTCAATTCTCTATAATCGATACACATACGCATCGACCCATCTTTCTTTTTGACAAACAGTACTGGTGCTCCCCAGGGTGATGAGCTAGGTCGTATGAAACATTTTTCAAGCAATTCATCTAATTGCTTCTTTAATTTTAACATCTCTGTTGGCACTAATCGGTATGGTGCTTTAGCAACTGGCACTAATCCTGGTATTATATGGATTCTAAATTCAACTTCACGATCAGGCGGTTGTCCAGGTACATCTTCTGGAAAAACATCAGGATATTCCGATACTACCGAAATTTCTTTTAGCTCTTTTCCTTTGGCGCTAATGATTACAGAAATCATATATACTACGCCTTGTTTCCTTAGATAACTTGCCGCTTTCATTATTGATATGAACTTTCTAGGCTTGAGCATCTTATCTCCTTGGATTGTAATAATTTCTCCTGTTGGGGAGCGAATTTCAACAGAATTTGTATTACATAAGACTCGAGCATGATTGGCTGCTAGCCAGTCCATTCCTAATATAACATCGAATCCAGCCAGATTCATTGGGAGTAAATTTGCTTTAAACTGGTGGCCTAGTAAGTTTATGTTTTCTTCTTGGAGTACTTCATGAATATGAATGGAATTTCCATTTGCCGTCTCTACCGTGCAGACTTGATGGAGTTTGGTTAATGGTTGATTTAAGGCTTGGCAAAACATGTGTTTATAAAACTTTGGTTTTCTCCGGAATCGAACAATACTTTAGCGTAAACGTTATTGATAAGGAACGTACCCGCAATGACGTCCGGAATCATTGTTGCTTCTTGTGCAGTAAGTTGAAAGGATCGTGAATTCTTCTTAGGTCCATCTGTGTTCTTTGCTTTGTTGTCAGGTGCCTTTATCAGCTTTGGGAATTCTGGACGGATGTGGCCAGGTTCTCCACAGTTGTAGCAAACACGACTTTCCTTTCTTCTACATTCTTCATCCGTATGTCCAGCCATTTTGCAATAATTGCAATATTTAGTTTTCTTAAAAGCGCATCTCCCTGAATGCCTTTTTCTGCAAGTTCTGTAGAAAGGATGAGCATAAGATTGCCCTGTTCCTTTCTTCCGGAATTCTTGGGTAATCTTCTGGGCTAGATCTTTCTTTTTGTTTTCTTCCTGAGTTCGGACTAATCCGTCTGTCAGGGTATTTGCTAGCTCAACTGTTTCTTCAATAGTTTGAGGTCTAGCTGACTTTACGAGATCACGGATTTCACTTACTAATCCCCAAATATAACGAGAAATTAGTACTGATTCTGGCGAAGCCAAAGCCGGCACCATTCTCGCATATTCGAACAATTTTGTCGTATACTCACGACACTTCACACCCTCCATCTTGTGGTTTAAGAACATAGTAGCAGTCTTTTCTTGTTCATGAGGAGGACAAAATTTACTTTCTACTATTTCTTTAAACTCTTCCCAGGTTATAGTATAAACGACGTTGTTTCCCTTTGACTGGAGGATTGTGTTCCACCATTCTATTGCTTCATTAACTAAGAGATTAAAAGCATATAATATTTTATCTTCTTCAGCACACTTACTGATTCTTATAATGGCTTCCGTCTTTTCTAACCAGCGTAATGCTGCAATTGATCCTTCGTTTCCAGAGAATTCGGTTGGCCTACAAGCCAAGAAATCCTTGGAAGTACAACCGCGAACTTTTTGCTTTTTGGGTAGTGGGTTTCTGCCTCCTCCATTCACACTGTTACTAGCCACAGTGTTAGACTTTCGCTTATTACTCTCGGTCTTATGCCTAATTACAGAAATGGGTTGCTTAATAGCATCAGCAATTAAACGAATTGCTTCCGCGATTTTCTGAGCTATCATATTTTCAATAGCATTCATATTCAGACGAGTTTCTTGATTGGAATTTTCATGATTATTCTCATTTTCGTGATTGTGCTCGTTTTCGTGATTAGAACTAGCTTCGTTTGACATCTGAATTTCATATAAGAATTAAAGGAATTATTAATATCGTGATCAAATAATAAGGTAAACAAGATTTCAATAATACATAAACACATAGGCACAAAATATGTCAAAATCGTCGATCTTTGCGACATTTACTCTTTTTATATATATGCATCACTAGATTTTACATCTACACACTATATATATGTGTCACTACACACCTTTCTTACACTCTTTTTTTATCAAAGAAATTATGATAATGAACATATAAATATTATATATATATATAGCTTTATATATAAGGCTCTCGGTCGTAGAACTTCCAGAGTAGGGTCTCCCCAACATCCCTCAGTCTATTGACGTGATCCACCAACTCTTCCCCATAGTGACGGAGTTCTGTCGTCATCTCCGGTGTCATGGTGGGGTAGTTTGCGGTTTCAGCTTGGAATGGTGCATAAGGATTTGACATCATTGTTTGATATTTCCAATCATTCGTCCACCGTTCTTTCATTTGAGCTTGACTGATAATGTCGTCAGGGAGCAGTGTATTATTTGGGTCATTGGGTGGCATATTAGGGTTGCTAGGTATTGCTGCACCCATATCGTTGAATATTGGTTGAAAAACTTCACATTCATCTAGGCATCTGCCTAGTCGCTCCTCCATTGGTATTGTTGACATGGGTGGTGGTAAGGTTGGTGGTGGTTCAATTGGTTGTGGTTGTGTTGGTTGTTCAGGTTATGGTTGAGTTGGTTGTTCGGGTTGTGGTTGAGTTGGTTGTCTGACTATGGTTTTTCTTTTCTTGTTTCTTCTCAACCCCCGTTGCCAGTCCTTGAGTCTTCTTCTTCTTTTAGGCTTTGGTTTTTCTACAAGTAGGGCTTGAAAGATCATAGGTTCAGGTTGTTGTTGACTAGCTTCTCCTTCTTCTATATCCGTGGAGTTAACGGATATGTGTTCAAAAGCTTCAACTAGCTCACTCATGCTGTTAATCAAAAACAATAAAACACCAAACTCCAAAAGAAAGTTGTTTTTATTTTCACGTGTGATTAGAATCTTATCTTTATAGTTAACACATAGGTTAATGCATGTATTTCCTAACCTTAATTTTTAAGATAAGGTATTATTAAAATACCCATATTGCTTATACCAGTGGCTCTGATACCACTCCAGCTGTCACAGCCCCCGACCCCTATACCCCGGGAGGGAAGCCGTGAACATTGATTGGTGGTATCGGTGTTTATTAAATTATTTTGCAGCGGAAAATTTCATCAGAACCGTAGTTAGAAAAAATGATCAGAGTTATAAAAACACCATGATTATTATTATGATAAACCGGGAATTTAATCCCTTTTTATACAAACATAAGTTTTATAGGATTAAACCCTAATTTACAAAACACGTTTCTTTATTCTGGTGACAAGCCACTTATTTAAGCTGGAAGCCCGCAGACATCATTCCTTTATCTCTAACAAGTCACCTGAAACATGTTTAAAATATCTGATCAGCAAGAAATACTGGTGAATACATTCATTTGTAAATGACACATTTTACAGTTACAGCATTAAGATGCTTTTACACCTGTCTGCTTACAAATTACCGAAAGGTACTTGTCACTCGACCGTATCTATGACTGTGGTCATATTAATTATTGGCTAACACTTGTCCAATAAGTAACGTGTAATAGCCCAGTAGGCAAGCCTTGTATATAAAACCCCACAATACCAGTAGTAACCATCCCGTAAGTCTACAGAGACTTAATCACTGTAATGTATTTAAAATACTTTTAAAAATATATTTAAAAACATTTAGACCATTTGCCATGAGTTTTATAGGTTTTGAAATCATCATGACAATGTCGGAAAAATAGTTGTCTCACGCAAATGTGAGTGATACAAAAACTCGAATGTCTCACCTTGAAAGTTTACAATTAAAGAACACCTCCTGGTATTAAGCACCTAAGATAAATACAATGTAGTATGTCTAAGTTATTATAAAACCAATAATCATAACGATAATCATGAGATTAGTAACTTTACACGATGGCACAATGTCATACCTTAACAGGCAGAGCTTTTGGATTCGCGTTTAAGTTTCTTCGATCGGATAGGATATCGTTACGATACTCGGGTATTATACCGTTATCTTAATATATATAATATGTGTGTGAATTCAGAGAGAAAGAAGGTTTTGAGCGAGGAAGAATTTCTCACTGCCAACCTATTTATAGTAAGTTTTGGACCCCATCGCGGTACGCGATGGCCATAAATAGAAAGCCGTCGCGTACCGCGAAGCATCTTATAGCTTCGCTGAGTCAGCCCTAGGCCTGCTACGTGGCAGCCTACGTGTCCACTGCGTAACCTCCACGTCACGGTACGCGATGGGTAACCCAAACCCGTCGCGGTACACGATGGAAGGATTTTTATTTTCTTTTAATTTCGAACAAAAATACTAAGGCGACCCTTAATGCGGCTCACGGCGATGCGAAGTGAAAAGTGCGCCATTAAAGCGCCACATTGCGGCAATCGCACTTCGCCCGAGCCCGTGCGCGTGCGCGTTCGAGTGCTTCGCACCCTCCGCTAGGACCACTGGGTGTGATATGTCTTATAAGAACATTAACATAGGAATTTTCTTCCTTATAAAGTGCTCACTAGTTTTATCATCTAGCGATGTGGGACAAGAAACTTACAAACCTATTTATACTAAGGTGGGAGCCTCTCCTTTTCTTTCCTCCACCAATGTGGGATGGAATTTTCCTTCTTTCATTTCCTTACTTTTTCCTTCTTTTGTTCCTTTATTTATTTTTATGGTTTGTTATATCTAGATTTGGGACTTGCAGTTTGTATTATTGTCATATATAAAAAAAAACTTCGTTATTATCATTAAGCCTTATGAAGATTATCTGATTACAAATATCAAGAAAGGGGCAAGAAAGAATATTTCGAAATATAAGAAAGTTCGGGAAGACGAATCGGAAGGTCGACATGCGAATATTGATTGATCAGACACTACGGGTCGAAGTCAACTCAGGGTGACTTGGGGAAAGCCAAATACGCCTTGAGAATAGATAGGAGGCATCACAATCTCTCATGTGATGTCCATCTAAATTTTGAGCTTAATTGAACCTAATCCGTATCACAGAAGCAATGAAAACCATACTAAGTTTTATACCTACCTACAACCTGTCTCTCTATGTCATAATACCGTTGAACATGGATCTGTGTGACAGCCTCTTAATTAGTATGATTCCTGTTAGGATCTTTTCTAAAAACATGCTGGGTTTCTGCAAGACTGAAATTTGATCCCGTCCTTTTATTTAACTTTTGTTATGTGTGTTGCTTTATGGTTTGACTTCATAAACACTTGGTTACTTGTTTCTTTGAACGTTTATTTTTTAACCTTGGGCGAAGTTAACTAAAGGGCGAAGTTGACTTTTATTTGACTATGGGCGAAGTTAACTGATGGGTGAAGTTAACTAATGGGCGAATTTAACCTAACTTCGCCCCTGGGGTTTTTCTAAACTATATAACTGGTCTCGGTGGTCAAACCTGGTCAAAATTTTCAAACACAAACGCTCGGCGAACTTACTCACCTGAATCAAAAATCATTATAATCTGTTTTTCGTCTGTGTTAAAGGTTCGTCGCATCATTGTGTCTCATAATTCTTATTTATCGATTGATAATCTAGTCCGCAATGTATGGTTTTGGATTCGCCTTTCAGCAAACCCTATACACACATGGTTTGATCGATTGAAGGATGTTTAAGTAATAACGAGTCATCCATCATCTTAATCGCATACTTATCCTCCCTCGTCTACCCTCTGATCACACCGCGTTTTGATAAATCAAATGGTTGATTTCTTTGTTTAACAGGGGTGAAGTTAGGTTTGGGGCGAAGTTGCACTTAACTTCACCCACTTTAAAACTGGTCATTAAAATTCTTTCTATCCAATAAACTGTAACTTTGCTTGGTTAGTGTTGACACTGGTACAATCTGCGTTTGAAATTTTCTCGTCCAGCGAAGTTCCTTACCCGGCGAAGTTAACAACTTCGCTACAGCATAACTACGCTTCTAGTAAACGGCGAAGTTATGACCTGTTGATGCTGAGATCTGACTTAGCTCGTTTGTTTTACAGATATGGCTGCAGTGGCTGGTGCCGGTGGAACTGGTGGTGATGAAGGCGGAGGTGATAAGAGACAGTTTTTTCTGGGTCACAACATGTATATCACCTTGGATCCGGATGGTCGTGGAACTAATGACTTCCGTGAGATCATTACGTTTCTCATTAGCTCACGTATTTTTCATTCCATTACTACTACTCTTCCGATCTCACTACCTAACATTGAAGATTTCTGGAACACGGTTGAGTTTGACTGTCGCGTTGACCCACCTGTGATGCGTGCTACTGTTAACAATCAGGTGGTACAGTTTTTGGCCAATCAGATCAGGGAAGCTTTACAGTTTGGGGTTAAGACTACTGACGACCCACTGACTTTTCGGCCACTTTCCGAAATGGTGCTATTGTTCGAATGGGGTATTCAGGACCATTGGCAGACTCTCAGAGAAGGAAGGGGTTTCTGTTAGATCAGTGGAGATTTCTGATGCACGTGATGATTGTGTGCTTGTCTGGTCGCAAAGCTGGTACGGATGGTATGGGTGCGACAATGCAATCGGCGATGACTGTGTTGACTTACAACAAGCCTTACAGTTTCAGGCAGATAATATTCTATGAGATCGATCGACAGCGACGCGCAGTGGCACGAGAAAGGTTTTTGATGTACCCGAGATTCTTACAGATGATTCTAAATCATGTAGCTCCCAATCTACCACAACGACGTCCTATTTCGTATGTGGAGAGTGTTTCTAAGAGAATTTTTGCTCAGTGTCGATCATCGAGTGCACGTAGCAGGGAAGAGCTACCTCCTAGGCAAAAGGCATTGTTTGGGTACTTAGTGAATCCTGCTTATGTTGCTCCTCCAGGTGATAAATTTCTTGATCCGGCACCGCAACAGGCTGATGTCCTTCAACCACCTCATGTGGTTCAACCACCACCCGTGGTACAGCAAGCACCTCCTACTGATCCTGTTGCAGCTCCTGAAGAACAAGTTGATCTTGAGATTTCCTTTGGAGGGCAAGGGTTCTTTGATATGGAAAGGATTGATCCAGCTGTTGAAGTTCAAGCCTCAGTAGTGTCGGTACATCTGTGGCGGATTCTGAGGGAACTGTCTCTGATTCCTCCACTGACGATATAGTTGAAGCACAGCAAATACTTGCCAGACAAGAAAGAATCCATGGCAAACAAAAGAAAGACTCAGATGATAGTGAATCAGATTATGAGGAAGATTTATATCGTTTGGTTCGAAGATCAAAGATTGCGAAATTTGGTGAAAGTTCAAGGGTTGTCCATTTTTCCCCACCATCATTATCGGGTATGTCTATCTTACCTGCTTCTTCGGCAGTTACATTATCGGTCACCTCGAGTGTACCTTTGGTGACCATGTTATCATCATTTGGTATTCCTCCGACTACGTTCCAATTTACAGCACCGAAGATTGTTTCATTACCGCCTCCTACCCTTACTGCATCAGAGGTGGTCGCTAGATTTGTTGAGTCGACGCTGGTAGCGACTAATAGGTTACCTGTCTCTATACCACCCACGGTTACTATTCAGCCTACCTCTGATATTCTGGAAAGTTTGGGAATTCCACCGCCGTATGCTCAAGATATTTCTCATATGCGGTTTGACTTTGATGCTACTTTGTCTGACTCTGAGAGGATTACGGCTCTAGAACGGGTTGTTGCTGAACAACCGCAGATTAATCTCATTCAGACACAAGCTATTCAGCGGCTTGTGGCAGAGAATCAGATACAATCATCACTTCTCATTGAACACGGTAAACTCTTTGATGCTCTTAAACAGTTCTTAGCATCTCAGGGGGAGACGAGTTGCAAGGGTGATGAGTTGAGGACAAAGAAGAGGCAAGACAGAGACGATGATCCCAATGCATCGAAAGATGCAGGTGGTGAGTTGCCAAGAACTGAACAAAATCTTGGGACTTCCACATCTCAGGGGGAGTCTGCTGGTCCGTCAGGCAGTACAGGTGGTGAGACTGTGGTGGTTGTAGACGATGAGGAGTTGTTGGGTAATGATGAGGATGATTTAGTTGATGATGTATTGACGGCTAGTGAGATTGAAAAGATTGAGGAACAGATAGAAATTGATAGTGAGTTAGAAGAAGGAGAGATAGTTGATGATGGTGTGGATCATGATATTCCAAGTGTTGATGAGGTAAAGCTAGGCCAAGATGAAAATGTGTCGGGTGATTCTGAGTGGGAAGAACAGCCAAGATGGAAAGAAGGATGTGCACAATGGTTCTTCAAGACAAAGAAACCTGCGGTACCAACAATGTTCAAGAAAAGTTACAATATCAAGGGCTATGCTGAATCAAAGAAAGGTATTATCTGTTGGTTGTATGATGAACAGCTAAAATTGTTTTTGATAAAGCGATATGATGGGGTTCAGTATTTTAAGAAGGCTTTGAGATCGCTCAACACCTTGCCTGAGTGTGAGGTGAAAGATTTGGCTCAGTTGAGATTGATTAATAGAAGTGATGACAACATTGCGAGATGGGTTGGAAAGATTGTGTGGAAGGAAAGTGTGAAAGAGAAAAAGTTTGAGTTGTTGAAGCCTCAGAAAGGAAAGTTGGTTGAAGACAAGGAACGAGATATGTGGGCTGATGGTAAGCCCTGGATGGTGATGAAATACAAGCCGATTCGATGTTTGAAAGAGGTTCCGATGAAGCTGATGCCCAAGGATGTGTTGAAGGATCTCAAGTGGTGGTATGTTGACTGCCAGGCTGCTGAAGCCGTGATGGAAGATGAGGATGAACAGGAGATCCTGAGAGTGTATGATCCAATGCACTTGGTTAATTTGTCTCAAGCTGATTTGCAGGTACTTAATGATAAGAAGATTTTCTATATTCCTACGTGGAAGGATGAAGCAAAGAAGTACCAGAGGGTGGTCTCTGTCTGTGTGAGACAAGGCATTCATGCTTGAAGACGGTGGGTACGTGATTTTTGGATTACCAGACACGAGAAAGTTTAGAGATATGAAGCTACTACCAAGGGGGAGTCTGTTGGTGCATGATGCCAGTAGTTCATTTATCTCGTGTTTATTTGTGTATGTAATCGTTTAGATTGTTCATATTGTGTTGCACTTGTTCTTTTATGTTCGCTATGTGTTTAGGCGAACTTAGGTTAAGCGAAGTTAGGACAACTTCGCCTAGTATGTTAGGCGAAGTTTTCGAGTTATATAAACTCTAACTTCGGCTCCTTTTGATACAACTTGACCGGATGGCGTTTGGTGACTCGGGTGTCACGTGTTTGTTCTTGGGTGATTATCCTTTGCAATATAACAAGTATTATCATATATATACTCGTGTGTTTTGTGTGTGATTTACGTATTCATTGTCTTAGCACTCGTATGGTATACGTAGGGGATTCCGCACCCTCGTGTTACAAGATACTCCTGTGTAAATCCGGCTGGGAACCTACATTTGTATAATAACCTCACTCGTTATATTATATTATATTACACTACACTACACTACACTACACTACACTACACTACACTACACTACACTACACTACACTATATTATATTATATTATATTATATTATATTATATTATATTATATTACATTACATTTATTATATCATGCCATACCATACCATACTATAGTGTACTACATTATATTATATTACATTACATTATATTACATTTATGTTATAGTATGCTACATTACATATTATCGCATGATTGCAACTATATTATTTCATATTTATATTAAATCACATTATATTATACCATATTATATTTAACATCAAAGGAGAGTGTGGGTTGACATTAATCACATTAATATTAACAAGAATTCTAGCAAAATTATCATTATTGTTGTGAAAAAATTATTTTATATTTAATGTTTTAATTACTCTCATCAATACAATCTTAATGTTTAATAAGCAATGAAAAAAAATAATAAAGCATATCTTAATTACTAATAACTATGCAATATTACCTTCACTAGCTTTAGAGCCCGTGTAATATACGAGATGATATAAATAAGTTACAAATAAAGCAATACATAATGCATATAGGAAAATGTATTACATAGGCTTGTATCATTATACATAAATTGATTTTATTTATATCACAAAATGATTTTTTCAAAAAAAAATGAACATAATAAAAAAAATAATGCACGTGCAAAAACATACCCAATAACACTCCATCTATAGAAAATTTATTCTCAGTATCATGTATGTATATTTTGAAGAAATTTGGTTATGAACCAATTTTGGAGAATACTTCTCATATAATAATATTTTTTAGCTACACCATGAAATTTTTTTTTTGATAAGTTTGAGAGGCTTCTCGACTTTGCCAATTGGCAAAAAAAAATAACGGGTTAACCCATTCAATTTTATGAATGTTTTGTTTCAGTTTAGCATAATTTTGTACGACATACAGAATATTGATTGCTATTCAATAGAAAGTCAATGTTGACACAAATGTTTCTAATTTGATAAAAGTTAGAAGTATTGATAGGCCTGGAGGTGTCATGTAAGGCCCCGATCCCGGTGCCCTACATTAGCGTTGGATTTGCTCATAAACACAGTTCTAAATATCAGAGTTAATTAAAACATTCGCGGAAACGTTAACTTTAATTCATTCGTTACAAAACATTAACCTTTTCTTTAAAACCATAACATAAGACATTATATTTTAAGCATCATTCTTCCATCTTCAGATGCAAGCCATTCAATCCATGCCACGTGCCCTCCTCATGCTAGCTCATTAAACATATTCACCTGCGTGCATAATAAAAGTCAGCTACGCTGAGTGAGTTCTAGTTAATCAGGCGACATACAATACATACACGTATCATCCATACGTACATATCCGAATATACATATCCATACTTAACCAGTTACCCTTCTATCATACATACATACCTATATACTATCACTTACCTCAGTACACCGAGAGTATGTTCATAGTCCACCGTCTATACCTATACTCAAGGTCGTGAACACGTAAAAGTTCCGCAGTCCTTACCTATGTTCACCATTTATGGTACGTGCAAGGTCCGCAGTCCTCCCTTATACCATCCTACATTTACAACGCGTACGAGGTCCACAGTCCTTCCCTATGTTGTAACCTAATTCATAGCACGTACGAGGTCCACAGTCCTCCCCTATGCTACCACCATGCAATTACAGCACGTATAAGGTCCACAGTCCTTAACTATGTTCTCATCTATCATTTATAACATGTATAAGGCCCGCAGTCCTTAACTATGCCATCACATGCCAAGTCTATGTCCAACGAAAGTTAGAGGGATTTGCCATCCTAACTTACAACGTCAGACGTAGAACTCACATACCATTCTTGTACCTGCATACTCTTACTTCGTATATACAATAAATACATCATAGCATAAGAACACTCTAGGCGTTCTTCACATCATTCATTTAACAATCATACTCCTTGTCGGTACGTGCAATATCCGAAGATCGTTCACGTACTGACAAGAAATCATTCATATCTATCGCATATATCATATATAGCATACACTTACCACTTAAGGTAAGTGTATTAACTAATCACATCGAGTATGCACACAGCCCCGAAAACATAACAAGGAAATGGGGATAGAAACTCACCTGGATCCTGTCTCCTTCTCCGTTAATAGTTAATCCCTTCTTTAGTTGAGCTCTGCTAACTGTATATAAGTTACATGTATCAATTAACTATTACTACTCCTATCACTTTTCTATCTTTATATAACCCACAACAAACAAGGGTCCGGGGGCAGCGCCCCTAGCAGCGGGGTTCTAGGGGCGGCGGCCCTTAGCAGGGTCCAGGGGGCAGAGCCCCTGGCTGGAGTCGAGTTGCCAGGTCAGCTTGGAAAAATTTTATTTTCATTAACTGTCTTAACGCATTTTCCATTAGGATTTCAAGTTATTATTTTATTCACCTACTCATTCGTTAGACCGATTCGTGGTCTAGTACTGGATTACTTTTACTTAGCATTTTAAGCGAACTTAACATAATCGAACTTAAACGTTAAGCATACTTAAACATTAGCGAACTTAAGCATTATCATGTTCGACGAACTTGGCGTCCAACGAACTTAAGCTTGGCGAACTTGGTCAGCTGGCGAACTTGTTGATAGACGAACTTAACAACAAGCGAAGTTTGCCAGTGAACTTAGTATCTGGCGAACCTAACTATCAGCGAACTTAACCTTTAAACAAACTTATCCAGCAACGAAGTTGATCAGTAGGCGAACTTGCTTGCAAGCGAACTTAAGCTTGCAGGCGAAGTTGTTCAGTTGCAGCTACAGCTCATCCCAAAAACCTCTATAATCAACTCATTTTTATCGTTTAATTCTTGGTTATGGTTTTAACCAACCCGCGATCATTCCATTGGTCATTTTTTAATAAGATTCGGCCTGAAAACGCATAAAGGTTGGACATTTAAGCTAAAACGTTCCAAACTAGATCTTAGGGTTTTCTTTTAATCGAGCCGCACGGGTTTATGGGTTCATTAGGTTCGTTTTATCATCAAGTTTACAACTTTACGTTTCATTTACACCCGATCTAATCCCGTTCTAAGTTTCAAGGCTAAACGTTTATAAAAACGTAAACTTTAAGATCAAGAACATACCTTTTCGTGTTTGTTTCGCTTAGTTATGGACTCTGGATCTTGTATTTATCTTGTGTATAATGAGGATCTATCAAGAATCAACGTTTGTTTGGCTCGGATCTTGCTCCTCTCTTGCGGCTGTATACAGGGTGTAGGATGTGTATGTTTTTGAGTGTGTAGAAAAATATGGAAGATGGAATGAGGATTAGGGTTTTAGGATGGTTTAAGGGGTATATATATCCCTTAAAGCCCATGGACCTAAGGCCCATCCCACCATCTCAATCCATTTAATTACCCAAGTCCATAATTCTTTCTATATTTAATATTAATTAAATATTAACGCTCGTTTCAAATCATAGACTTCTTTTATTTGTTATTATAAAATTCGGGATGCTACATGCACTACGTGAATATCGACTTTTAGCCACACATGTGGTCTGGGCGATTTGCCACACTTTGGCTTAAATGTGTGGCTAAAAGGTCTTTGACCATGTTTGAAAACCTACCAGAATGTTTTGGCCACACATGTTATTCTTCATGTGACCATTCTATACATACTCAGGTACTTTTCGCCACACTTTGAAAAAAACTGTGACAAAATCTAGCCACATTATAAAAACGTGTGGCGAAATGTGACCTACGGTCATAGTTTGTTTAATCTTTGATACATGTGACCAAAAACACATGCATTAGCCACAAACTGTGACATTTAACTAGCCACATGTTGTAATAGTGTGGCCAAATGTGATGAACGGCTACTGTATTGATAAGAGGTGTGTCTAAAAGGTAAAAGATATAGCCACTTATATTACGTTGTGTGGCCTAACGTCACATTTGTTAGCCAAATTTTTAATAATGTGGCGAAATATGACGAACAACCATTTTATTTATTAGTAATGTGGCTAAAACGCTTAAAATATATGGCCACTTATACGAGGTTGTGTGACCAAAGAGTAGTTTAGTTTTATATGGCTAAAACGCTTTATTTTTCCTAAGTATCATCACCTTCACCTCCTCCCAATTACAAACCTAATCCATAAACATCGATTGAAGCTCATTACTCTTCTTCATCACTTTGATTCTTGCTCCAAACTTCATCAACCATCCTGCGATCAAATATAACGGGGGTTTTCAACATGATTAATTAGAACCCTAGAGATGTCAAAAAATGTTAGGGTTTGAGTTTTGTTGATATCAGTTGGTTGACAGATTCATTTTCGTTTATTGATTGGTCTGTAACTCGATGTTAAACAACAATTATGTAACATCCCAAATTTCAATATTTTTATAAATATGTATTTTAAACCAAAGAGGGGTCAAAGAGGAAATAAAACAAAAGGGTGGGTGATGTATATTTTTGGATGTTCTGGATGTGTGTGTGGACAGAAGAAGAAAACAAGCAAGAAGAAGAGAACGAGCAAGAAAGAGAACAGATGATTTCACTTCTCAAATCGATTATCAAATTGAGCATTAGAAAATACATAATCATCGTCT
Organism: Bidens hawaiensis; assembly: GCF_021521415.1. Classification (NCBI taxonomy): domain Eukaryota; kingdom Viridiplantae; phylum Streptophyta; class Magnoliopsida; order Asterales; family Asteraceae; genus Bidens; species Bidens hawaiensis. Next base: position 420,227 of record NW_027491862.1, on the reverse strand, counting down.
AGTAGATCGATTATTGGGAAAGTGTTTCTAACCCTAAAGTTAGGGCTTTGTTATCTACACTTCATGCATGATGATCTAGTACGTGTTTTATATGATTATTGATGAACTAATAGTGATAATATTGATTGTGTGATCTATTACTAGTTATAATTGTTGATTCTATCATAGTAGTGTCAAACTGTGGTCAAGAGTATACCATATTTGATGAACACAGTTGAAAAATTAGAGATCTTTTATGGATGTGGTTATATGATTATAATCTGTACACATAAGTTAATTGTTGTAATGCATCAAACATAAGAGGTCATTGTTAAAATGTGTGAGCAAATAGGCATTTCAGATCGTGCGTAGAGATTTAAAGTAATGGTTTCAAATGAATGCACACAAGGTGTTTGTGAAAATGTCTCAACCAACAAGGAATTAAAAGAGTTGTTAAGATGTGAAATTCATATTACTGCTGTCAATAAAATTAGTATAAAATCATAGAAAAATGGGTGAATGTGTATTATACATGCTTGAAAACCTCTTTTGATGTACTAGGTTTCCTCTTTGAACACGATAAGCTAATTCAGACTTGAAACAGATCAAAACAGTAGATTAAATGATGACAGCATGCTGTTTGAAGTTAAATTATGTTGCTGTCCTGTTCTTTGAATAATCATATAAAATAGTATAAAAATCCGAGAAAGATGTATTTTATATTCTTGAAAAGCTCCTTGAGTCTACTATGTTTTATATGTGAACATGAAAAGCTGTTTCGGATGAAATATTGTTCAAAATAGTTAGTTTCTAGAGCAATACAGCAGATTCAGCATACTGTTTTGACATAAAATAGGTTGCTGACCTGTTTTGCTAAAAATCACATATAATAAACCGTAGCTCCGATAAAGGTGAACTTTATATGCTTGGAAACCTGTATGAGTTTACTACATTTTACTTTTGAGCATATTAAGTTAGTTCTAACTTTTAACTGGTCAAAAGTTGAGGTGAATAGGTGCTGCACAAAAGGTGCAATACTGAAAATAGTTTTTTTCATAATAATAAATGGTATGCGCACTTGTTTAGAAGAGATGATGATATAACTGCTTTAATGTAAATTAATGCCATAATGTATGAAGTTGCTAAGTAGAGCCTAGTCGTATATGTACTGATTTAACCGTTAAAACGGGGGAAGTGGATAAATGACTTGAAAATGTTTAACTGATAACTTGATGAACACATTGATGATTCTTGGCTTATTAATTATTCGGTATGAATGAGAGTGGTATGAAAATATAAAGAATACTAATGTCGAGTGTCCACATTATGTATTCTAACTTGTTGAAAGTTGACTTTAACAAGCTAGGTATGTTGAAGCTTGGAAGCCAACGAGTCAAATGGACGAAGTGTAATCAAGCTCCTACGAACAAAGGTAAGTTTATCTTACATCTATTTTAAGAAGTTACAAGTCTTATTAGTATGTTTTGATTTATTATGAATATCAAATGGATACGGGTCGCCTTGACCCATTAACTGAAAGTTGATTCTTTTGACTATATTTAGTGCGTCCTGGTTGTTTTAACTCGTTACAGTGTGAAGTTTACCCTACCAAATGTCTAAGTGGGAATTACTCGTGTCTAGAATATAAATAGTACTAGCATTGTGTAGTACGGTTTGATTTGGGTTTCGGACCAGCTTGTCGATTATAATAATAATATAGTAACTAGATGAAGATTTGACTTGTTGGTGAATATTAAATTAGTAGCATGATTTAATTAGAGAAATGATTCATTAAGTTGTTTAGACGGGTTGTTAATAATATGTTGAAAAGTTGTAACCGTTTCTAAAGTTGAATTTCAGTTGAGACGTGAAATAGCATTAAGATGGGTTCTAATCATGCTGATTAGAAATAGGTACGCAAAGCTTATGATCAATCGGGTGAGTTAAGATACATAATAAATTGAATCTTTGGAGTTGCATAACGGTAGCCGGCATAGACTACGTTGGACCTGGTTTGGCTTAATATTTTGACTAATGTTACTCCGGGTTTAATATCTTATTTATGTACAATATTTAAATATTGGCAATAACTAATATTTGGTATTGGATTGCTTTAGGCGAAGCCCACAAATGGAAGCGAAAATCCGAAGATCAAGTGCTCGGATTTGGACACCAATACACATCAAAGTGCAAGTTTCTAATATTGATAATGAATTATGAATAAGTTTTAAAATATGTACTATTTTTGATTAAAAGACAAGTTCCTACGGATATTATACGTGATGTTCGGATATTATACGTGATGTGTGGATACATGTTAGGACTTTCGGTACTGTTGGCATTACTTATTATCACCAACGATTTTTTTTAATTGAGTCGTTCCTGACCTGTTTCGACCCTGACCCGTTCCGACCCATAACCCGTTTCGACCCAACCCAACCCATTTCGACCCAACCCAACCATTTGTCACCCCTATGTTTAATGTATATTGATGGGTTAGGCGAGTTGTACCTATTAAGACACAATTTAAAAAAATATTCAAAAATAATAATAAAAAAATTATAAGTCAAATTATAAATAAAAAATGGAAAAAGTAAAAAGACTAAACATTTCCTCCGTTGTCCTTGTTCAAAAAAAATCGACCCGAAACCCGTTTTGACCCGTTCCGACCTTGACCCATTTTGACCCGGACCCGTTATGACCCGAACCTTATGACCCTGACCCATTCCGAACCGAACCATAACAACCCCTTTTTTTAATTGACCTGTTTGGACCTGACCCATTTCGGCCCATAACCCGTTCCGACCCATAACCCGTTTCGACCCAACCCATTTGCCACCCCTATGTATAATGTATATTGACAGGTTATGCGAGTTGTACCTCTTAAGACACAATTTAAAATTATATGCATAATGGGCCATTAGAGATTTCAAGGCCCAATATGATCCATTAGGACATGTATGAGTTGTTTTTGTCTATTATGGTCTAATATAACTCCCTATAACACGATATAACCCTTAAATATCTAATGTTACATATCACATGCCATAATAAACCACTAAGAGATTTCAAGCCCTAATATGACCCATTAGAGCGACTATGACATGAAAAAGGCTATAATGGGCCACTAACACCAACAAGGCCCAATAAGACCTATGATGAAAGTATCACATGTTATCGGCCATTAACATCTAACTATGACTAATGACATTCCTATACAACCTTCTTAGAGTAACTATGATGTGATAAATGCTATAATGGGCCACAAACACCAGTTAAGGTCCAATAAGGCCCATTGATGAAAGTAAGACATTTTGTTGGGCGTTAACCAAACTATGACTCACTAAACTCATATTCAACCCTTTTAGAGCAACTATGATATGATAGATACTACAATGGGTCACTAACAACAATCAAGGCCCAAGACGGCCCATTAATGCAAAGTATGACAACCAACTATGCCTATGGCTCACAACACTCATATACAACCCTCTTGTAGCAACGGGGACATGATAGATGCTATAATGGCCACTAGTACCATTCAAGGCCCATTGATGAATGTATGACATGTTTTGGGCGTTAACATCTAAGTATGACTAATGATAGTCACATACAAACTTCTTAAAGCAACTATGACGTAACCAAGGGACACTAACGTCTAACTATGAGTCTATGACTAATGATAGCCAAATAAGGCCTATTGATGAAAGTATGGTGTGTTTCGGGCGTTAACACCTAACCATGACTAATGACACTCCTATACAACTCTTTTAGAGCAACTGTGACATGATAGATGCTAGACACTAACACCGATCAAGAACTAGTATGACCCACTAATAAGCGTATGGTTTATTATTGGGCGTTAACACTGATTACTACACTCTTATACAACTCTTTTAGAGCAACTATAAATATCACTTGTATTTATTTTATATGTTTTTATATTTAATATACAATTTGTTATATTATTTAAGGTTTAAGTAGTTGTTATATATACACACACACACACACACTCACTAACAACTCTTTATTTTAATTAAAAATAAAAATATTTAATTCTATTTATTTCCTATTAATTTTACTTCCCTCAAAATTTCAAATTAAATTCACCATTTTTTTCTTCAAAATATTTTGAATTACTCTCTCATTCTTTAATCTAATTTCATATTAACCTACCTTTTTTTCTTTCGCTTCATTACTTCTTATTATTCTTCTTCTTCATCTCTCTACACCTACCATCTTTCATCTTTTAATTCTCTAACTCACTCAATTTTTAACCAAATCCTTTGATTCCGGGCTCTACTCTTATTATTTTTGCGAGAGGAATTCACGTATGGTGTCGGTTTCCATCAATTCTATCTTGATTTTTGCCGGATTCGTGTTGAGTGTGAAGAACCCTAAGAACCAAGTTTGGGAATTTTCAATTTTAAGTGTTATTTCTTGTAATTGAAGCTTAGTACATCTTCTTTCATCGCTAAAAAGGTATGTATTTCACTTGTAATTGAAGCTTAGTACATCTTCTTTCATTGTTGACAGATTCGTTTTTGTTTATTTATTGGTATGTAACTTGATGTTAAACGATGATTATTGAATGATTGTTGATTCTAAGATATAGTACTATGAGTCTAGTTTCCAGAAATGTAAAGTTTGTAATTTTTGGACGAGTTTTGAATAGTTTTTATAATTTTACAAAAACACTGGTCAAAGCTGATTTGGTGAGTTATATTCTGGTCTGTCTTTCCGACACCATAACTCCCTAATGACAAAACCAAACGGGTTGGTTCCAGTTTTGAAAATTAGTATTATGAGCGTTGAAGACAACCCAATTGGTCTTGCACAATTTGGATTAATGAGTTGATAGAACCTTAAACAAGTGTTTGTTGTGCAATCTGCTGAATTGTTGGTACATATCTTTAATGCTTGAATTATTGTGAGTTTTGTATGCATGAGAAAAATATAATAAAAATTGTTTGAGAAACCTAAATTAAATATTCTACTATGGTAAATTTTGTAGAATTTATACTTCATCTTTTCATAGTGAATATAATAAGTTTGTACATGTTATAATCTGTCTCATGAACTAAGTGATCATAAGTTAAGTTGTATGATGAATGTTTGGTTAATTTGCCATGATACGATGTGTGAATACATGTTAGGACTTTTTAGTACAGTTGTCTAATGTGATTGTGCGTGAAGGTCGTTTTGCTATGCGTCGATTCAAGTTTTTATTTTTATATTTTTTACCTTATATATGTATCATATATTTTTCTCTCTTTATAGGGTTGGAACACAGAAAAATGGCTAAAGAAGTCCGCGAGCGGGAGCAACCGCATGAAAGAGGGTAATGATGACAGTATATCTCAGCATACGAGAGATTCAATAATGTTTGATAAGCATCGTATCCGCTTGGTAAGATAGTTTTATTTGTAAATTCAATCTTAAAAAATTAGGTCAAAAATTATAATTGTTTGTGCTTTAAAGTTTATTACATTACTTCTTATTAGGAAAAAGAACATGGTCGAAAAGTTAAGTGGATTGAAGTATTCTTAGATACCCACCTCAGCAAAGAAAGCAAGAAAAAGTATTGGGTGGGCGAACTCAACATTAATAGCCTTGTTGGATTTTACTTTTGTACGAAAAAGTGAGAACACGCATTTGTAAGTTATCTTTATCATTTTTCATTTTTTTATATAATTAAGTATAACATATCAACCAGGGACGAGCAAATGAAATAGACCGTTTCATATTTCATATACATGTGGTAACATAAAAACTGCTAACACTATAATTTAATATACATGTGGTATACTCATAAACGGGTTGGTTCGGTTTATAACTAAAATTTTAAATGAAAATTACATACTGATTTTGTGGGTGTAATATATAAACTGGTTGGTTCGGGTTCAGGTCCATGAAATCAAACCGGAACCAAACCGTTAGTAACGGTTTGGTTTGTTTCAGTTTAAAAGTTATACGGTTTGGTTTTGGTTTACATAAATTAAAAAGCGTTACCAACGGTTTGGTTTATAGTTAGACGAAAAACCGCGAAAACCGGACCGTGAACACCCCTACTTGGCTTTGAGGTTTTGCCTTACATTAACCCTTTATTAGTTATGATGCTAATATTTTTAACAATTTTAGGTTCAAAAAGTTAGAGCCGAGATGGAAAAAGAACTAGAAAATGAAAGGAAGTCAATAAACGAGTTGGAAGAACGAGCAACGAATGGAACAAATGGAAAAAGAACGTAAGGAAAATGAAGAAGGAGGCAAAAACAATCTGATGAGCTTATGAGAAAGTTTGAGGTCGGTAGTAATTAGTAGTAGTTTCAAATATTTTGAATTTATAACTTATTAGTGAAGGTTTGGTAATGTAAACATGTTTTGAATTTATGTTGTTGGGTTTGTTAAACTTATGTTAAAACATGTTTTGAATTTATGCTAATGTGTTTAGTTACATTTTTAGCCACATTAACAATAACCTTCAGTGTCTATATGATATGATTGGCCATACAATACATCACTATATGTGATGAAAAGTTTGGCATTAGCCACACTTTAAATTAGGAAAAACTGACAAACAGTAAGACAATAGCCACACCACAAACTACAAAAGAGTGTTTGGCTGGCAAGTTCACATTTTTTGCCACATTGACAATAACCTCTAGTGTCTATAAGATATGATTAGCCACACAGTACCTCACTATGTGTGACGAAAAGTTTGACAATAGCCACACTTTTAAATTACGAATAGCATTATGTGTGACAAACGGTAAGACAATGGCCACACCACAAACTACAAAAGAGTTTTTGACTAGCAAGTTCACATTTTTAGTCACATTGACAATAACCTCCAGTGTCTATATGATATGATTAGCCACACAGTACCTCACTATGTGTGATGAAAAGTTTGACAATAGTCACACTTTAAATTAAGAAAAGCATTATGTGTGACAAACGGTAAGACAATAGCCACACTAAAATCTACAAAGGAGTGTTTGAGTGGCAAGTAAACATATTTAGCCACTTTTAATGTAATATCCAGTGTCTATATAATATAATTAGCCACACTATTATTAAATTTAAGTGGCCATTGCTTTGCTATATCCACACGGTATAGGTCGCAATGCACGCTTAACACAACCCTATTGGCCACATTCTTATAAAATTCATGTGGCTCTATACGTGCAATGGTCACTCATAGTAAATAGTCATGTGGCCATTTTCTACCGTTTAGCCACACTTATTGGAGAGGCTTCTTGATGGCCAGCAACTAATGCATGTACCCTTTAGCCACACTTATTACCACATAAGGCCACTAAAAACTGTGTGTAGCCATATCATACCCACGGTGTCGCGAACTTTGCCCACATATGACGTGAACCAAATGTGTGTGGCTAAAGGCCTACGGCCACACTTTTTTCGTGTGGCTGAAGGTCAATATTCACGTAGTGATGTCATGCCAGAAGTGATTGTCATTCTTTCTTAAATTTTAATAGTCATGTGAAAATTACTCAGTGTGTAAAATCCCAAATCTTTTTACTATTTCCAAAAATGTCATTAAAAATAAATTCGAAAATCAATTACATTTAAAATTCTAACTTTCTTTGTTTTACATTGTCAAATCAAAACTTTGACTCGTAACAAGTTTGACGATAAATCTATTTGCATTCTCAAATTTTTAAAAGTATTCGGATTACCCTTTTTTACGCGTAACAAATTTGAGTCAATGTAGTTAATTTGTACCAAACGATCTTTTAACCCGTAACAATCAAATTTAAGTTTCACAAAAAAACCGAAACAATCCTTGATAAAAAAAAACCAAGAAACTAAATATGATAAATTATATTATATTTAAAAGTTAATTGTATATACTATCTTGACAATTTATGTAACATCCTGCTTTTGGTTATTTGAATAAAATAAATTTCGTTTATATTATAGTGTGTCGTTTTTGGGTTAGATAAATAAACTACAAGATGATGGGCTTGGACCTTAAAGGATGAAATAAGATATGGAATGGGCCTTGGGTCCATGGGCTTAAGGGAGTATAAATACCCCTTAAACCCTAAACCTTTCCATTTTCATCCATCTCTACACCTTAGCCTACACCTTCCAAAACACACACATCATCCTATATCCCGAGCCAAGATCCGAAGTTGCGAACCCGAGCTTGATAGTGTTAGACGAGCCAAAACCTACCTCAAGACCAGCTCGTGTTCATAAACCGACTCGCTTAAGGTACGTTTATGATTAGAAATCGTTCATATAGGTTCGGTTTGGTTTGGGAAATCATAGATCTGTGTTAGTTTGTTATAAACGAATCCAAAACAACAAATCTTATGGAAATTGATTAACATTTGATGGGTTAATTGTTAACCAAAAGAAACCCGTATATATATGCCCAAATCGCACCCTTTAAACGTGAATGTTTGGCCGATTGGACACCTAGGGTTTGTAGGCGCTATGATTCCGAGTTCATTGATACCCAAATCGTGAAATTACGTTGAGAAATGAAGGTTTAATTGTAGATCTGGTATATGTTGACTGGTTCATGTTCTTGGCAATTTTGACTTTGACTCTAAGTCAAAGCCTGGATAAGAACAGGGATGATTCGTTAAGATTGATGCAATTCGTCATGTCCAGGTAGCGAATTAGCTCACCCATTTCGTTACCTCAAGTTAACGAAGTAGACTAACAAACTAGGATAGTGAACCAGGTAACGAATCAGGTGATTCGTTACTCACCAGTTCGCTAAGCTCCAATAACGAATTAGACCACGAATCAAGTCATGTCCAGATAGCGAATTGGAATAACGAATCAGAGGATAAGACGATGAATCAAGATAACGAAATAAGGAAGAAAACATAACGAATCAGATCAAAGGATAACGAATTAGCCAACGAATCAGGCTTAATTCGTTATAGAGAATGAGTTAGCGATTTAGAAAATAATTTAAAATCCTAATGGAAAATGTGTTAAGACAGTTAATGAAAATAAAATTTTTCCAAGCTGACCTGGCAGCTTAACCCCAGCCAGGATCTCTGCCCCTTGGACCCCGCTAGGGGCTGCCGCCCCTAAAACCCCGCTGCCAGGGGCGTTGCCCCCGGACCCCCGTTCATTGGGGGTTATATAAAAATAGAAATACGATATGAGTAGTAATAGTTAATTGATACATGTAAATATTATACAGTTAGCCATGCACAGCTCAAGAAGGGAATAACTATTAACGGTGAACGTAACCGCATTCAGGTGAGTTTCTAGCCCCATTTCCTTGTTATGTTTTCGGGGCTGTGTGCATACTCGATGTGATAGTTAATACACTTACCTTAAATGGTAAGTGTATGCCATGTATGATTTATATGTTATGTATGTATATCTTAAATGTGAATGAAAGCTTGTCGAGACGTGAACGATCTTCAGATATTGCACGTGTTAATAAGGGAGGTATGTATATGATAGTTGAATGTGAATGATAGATATATGTATAATGTATGGATGTGTATGAATGATCAAAGAAAGTATATGTGTATGTTATGGGTATGTAAAGACAGTATGCGTGAAGATGAAGAAAGAGGGATCAGACCCTAATAATATCTGAGATAGAGAAGAAAGGGATCAGACCTTAATAATATCTGAGATAGAAAAGTAAAAAGGCATCAGACCCTAATAATATATGAGATAGACAAGAAAGGGACCAGACCCTAATAATATCTGAGATAGACAAAGGAAAGAGGGATCAGACCCTAATAATATCTGAGATAGAAAAGGAAGGGATCGGACCCTAATAATATCTGAGATAGAAAAGGACAGTAATCTATATAGTATGAAAGTAATAAAGTATGAACTTATGTAATGAAAGTAAAATAGTAAAGTAATTATTATGTGTCTTCGGATGCATAATTGAAGGTAAGTGTATGTATGGTATAATGTGTGATTAACTAGAACTCACTCAGCGTAGCTGACTTTTAGTATGCACGCAGGTTAACAGATTGAGACAGCTGGTTTGAGATGGACACATGGCAGGATTGAAGAGGCTGGCATCTGAAGATTTTCATGATGTTTTGAATGTTATAATTTATGTTATGTTTTAAAAGACAAATTATGGATAATTGTAATGAATGGCTGGTGTTTTATATTATTCCGCGAAAGTTTTAATTAACTCTGAGATTTAGAACTGTGTTTATGAGTAAATCCAACACCAAATGTAGGGCACCGGTAACGGGGCCTTACAATTTAACACATATATGTATAATTACTAAATTAACCAAAAAATAAATAGATAGATTTAAATCATATATTTATAATTTATAAATTTATATGATAATGTACAAAAAAAATAGATAAATGGATTAATTTTATAAAATGGATCAACTTTTAAGCATATAGTTATAAGTTAATAATTAAAAAAGTTAATTTGTAAATTGAAAGCATATTAGTGTTTTTCTTTTTGTTTTTGTTTTTTTATTTATTTTTTTTTACAATTTTCAACAATATACATAGTATAATATGTTAATGATAACATTTAAAATTATATCTTTTTCAGTATTTAATAAACATGGTTTGTTATTGATTTTTTAATTTCACCAAGTATGTTATGAAATATATTTAACAATGTATATTAGTATAATATGTAAATATTTATTTTATAAAATTGTATAGATATAATATAAATATAGTTTAAAGAAAAGTGAATAATTTAATTAGATATAACGAATAATTATTGATTTATGTCATATATTAGTTTTGGAGGGAAAAAAATGTGAGGATTAACCACAAATTGACACGTGTCTACAGTTATTTTACTTTATTAGAATAGGTAGATGCATTCTTACCAACACGTTATTTCTAACATAGAATTATGTTTTCTAACATTTCCAATGGACGCGAAATATTATGTTTTCAAGTTACGATTAGTACACAATATAGCATTTACTTACAATTTAACGTCTACAACCTCATATCGTGCCATTTAATTAGCAAAACGTAGACAGTTATATCCTCAATACTAGGTTAGAGCTCGTGTTTCACACGGGTGGAAAATATAATAAAAACAAAAAATTATTATATGTAATACTTAAACTCAGTTATTTCTTAAATGGTTGTGTTAAAGAGATATGAGAAAACAATGTGATATTGTGAATTATAGAATTGTTAACGATTAAATATAATTTTGGTTTTATACTTGAAAAGAATTACATTTATATATGTTAAGTAAAAAATCTAACATAATTATCACTTTAGTGGAGTTGATAAGCATCTTTGGTTTGAAACATGAGGTCTTGGGTTCGAAACCCATATCACACAGTAATTCATTTTTCAAAATTTTATTAAGTCTTATGGGTCATGGGTTATATTAGGAAAACGTGTCATGTGTCATGATATAATAGAAAATTGTAACATGGCATCTACTTGGCATCCTATATGGAGTGTTTAGTTAAATGGCATGTGGACAACTTGTATTGTTTTAATAGTATAATTAGATTATTTTAGAGTCAATTGTTTGGTTGGTCCTTGTGTTTTACAAATCTTGTATTGTTGGTCCTTAATGTTTAATAATTACATAGTTAATCCTGTTGGTTGGAAAAATGTTCACAAAAATGTTCACCAATGGGCCCGATATTAGCATTTTCATAACATGGATGGTCCTTGGCAACTAACGTCATTAAATTTTCCAGTTAAGTCCAAATAATTACACAATTGATCCTGATTGTTGGAAAATGTCTACTTGACTTTAAATTATATTAAATTCTTACTAAACATATTTTTCTAAGAAAAAAACTTTTATACTTCGGTCATAAGAATAAAAAGAATAATAAAAAAGTATTTGGATACTTTTAAATAATAAATGTAACTTCTCGTTATACATTATTATATGTAAAAAGACAAAAATGCCTGTGACTTAATGTTAATATGCATACGAGATTAGCGATTGGGATGGAAATTACAAGCACCTCAGGGATCTAGAATGCAAAAAAAGAAAAAAACACACGCACACGCTTTTTTTGATGAAAGTGTCAATTGTAACCAAACCTTATGGATGGTTTTAGCAGGTTATTCCAAGTTAACAACAATGTAATTTCGAAACCAAACTACTCTTTTTGTATAGGTACAAAATCTAAAGGATATAAATTTTGGTATTTATTTCATTGTATCTACTTAATATTAATGTAACCGAGTTGTATGTATTACTTCACAATGAAATGGCTTTATTTAGTTTCATTAAAAAGGTTTCTTACAATAGCCATAAACATAAAACGAAACCTAATATATCTAATACTTATTAAAGCTCTCTAACGCAACGGCGCCTTGATGCATAGCATGCTTAGCTAATTTCCCAGGCAGTAGCAGTTTCACAGCCGATTCAATATCTCTAGAAGATATTGTGCTTTTCTTGTTGTGCCTTGACAATTCAGCAGCTTCAAGGCATATTTTTTCTTCTATGTCTACGATAAAAACTTCATTATACTTATTGCCTTATTGGAGATCTCGATGTCACGGTGTATGTTTTTCAAAACTTTAAAAATATACGGCTTGTATGACTTATATGATTTCTTTTCTTTCCCCCTCTTTTCCCTTTTCTTCATTACTAGTTTTCCTTTTGAGGGAGCCTCTCCGTCTTTGAAGATCAAAGGTTTTGGTACCATTTTCAATGGCATAACGAAAAAAGAAAGTTTAGATAAATGTAGATGGTTGAAATCAAGCTATATCCCATATGTATATATAGGCAATGTGAGCGTTTCTTATTGGTTGTTTAGGAAAGCCAAGGATCATGAACTTAGTCGTCTTAATGGTCAGATCCTAAAATTTTATTTCTTAAATCTTAGTCGTGGAATCATGTAGGTGAGATATAAATGACACATACTAAATGGCCAATGCTTATGACATATAATGTTACACCCCGATCTGCGGCGGAATATGTCAGAGCGTAACGCTGATTGCTCAGTCGTAGCTCAAAAGACACTGGTATAAAGTGATAATAACTATTTAATTTATTAACAATATTCAAGTACACATTTACACTAAATATAAAATCAAACAATTATACAATAATCTTTTTAATGATATAACTTAAAAGCTAAACTATCTAGTCTTCTCAAACTTCCAAATCTTCAACTAACAAACCTGTAGCCGTGCACAACTAAGCAAGGGAATTACTATTACCTCTCAAGGATCCATATGAGTTCCTAGCCCCATTTTCTTGTTATGTTTTCGGGGCTGTGTGCATACTCGATGTGATTAGTTAATACACTTACCTTGAGTGGTAAGTGTATGATATGTGCATGCTTTATGAATGATATACGAATTATATATGAATGGCATAGAAAATGTTAAGAGTATGTAAGAAAGTATATAAAAATATATATAAAGAAATGTATGTATGGTTGTATGATTGTATGGTTAAGAAGGGAACAGACCCTAATAATATCTGCGAATGTAAGTAACAGACCCTAATAATATGCGAATGTAGGGGGTAGGCCCTAATAATATCCGAACGTAGGGAACGGAACCTAATAATATATGCGAATGTAGGAGACATACCCTAATAATATCTGCGAATGTAGGGAACAAACCCTAATTATATTTGCGAATATAAGGACCAGACCCTAATAATATTTGTAAGATTATAGGGCGAAAGGCTTTTTATAACGTAAAGATTGTTATGTATGTATTAAGTAAGTTAAAACAAGAAAGTATGAAAGAACGAAGGTATGAAAGTATAAGTTTGAAAGAATGCAAGTATGAAAATATAGAAGTATGAATGTATGCATGTGTATATATGAATGAAAAAAGAAGGTTAATTATGTAATATGTATCTACGGATACTTTTATATATATATATATATATATATATATATATATATATATATATATATATATATATATATATGAATGTAATGTATGTTGTTTGATTAACTAGAACTCACTCAGCGTAGCTGACTTTTAGTATGTACGCAGGCACATATGATAAAGGAGCTGGCTTGAAGGGGACACATAGCATGGATTGAGATGACTGGCATCTAGTGAAGAAAATTTATGTTTTATGTTGAGATAATTTAAAAGTTTAAAGACAAGATTTTAATATGAATGTTTGATGTTTTTATATTCATCGAAAAGTTTTAATTCACTATAATATTTAGAACTGTGTTTATGAGTAAATCCAACACCAAAGTAGGGCACCGGGACCCGGGCCTTACACTCTATGAGTTTGACATCATTCATTTTTTATACAACCATCGGGTTGTATCACGTTATTCATTCGTTAATCATTACTAAGTTTGATTTCATGCCTAATCAAGTGGTTGTTTGTTGTTATGATTATACAATGAACTTGCAATTGAATTTTATACTTTATGCCTAGCTAGTTATCTTTTTAAAACATATGTTTCTTACTAACAATTTTTAGTTGACTCGTTTTCTACATTATTCAGATAATAGGACATGATGATAGGTGTTGGAAATGCAAACTTAGGATGGCCTAGATATCAAAATAAATGAAGATTTTAATTTAGTTTGGTTTACTTATCTGAACACGATTGTTTGATTATTTTTTTTAGACGTATGTAATTTAACTAAATTATATGTAATTTCAATAGTTTATTTTTATTCCTGGTTCATTACGATTCAATTAATCCCGTACCACAGATTCCACACGCTTTAGCAGGGCGTGACAAAAATATTTTCAAAACCAAGCCACTTTTTGTTTTATATTTAATCTTTACACTTTATACTTCTCCTCAAATATATGCAACACATTATTTCATAATCTAAAATTCGGTTTAAAATTTTAAATGTTGGTTTTCACCTCTTAATTATTTAAAACAATGTTTTTTTGCATTTTATCTATGACACTCGTACATTAAAAATAAAATAAACTTAGTCCCCTATGCAATTTGGATGAACTGCCTCCATGCTCTACGACGCTCGGGGCAGTGTCATATCAGCACATTTTCGTTTTGTGTTGGTTTTGCTTATTTTGGCAACCCGATTTCGTGTATCCTCTTTGTAGAACGATTAGAATATGTCGTAGCATCATTCCGGGCATATGTCTTCGAATTCTTGGAGTAGGGAACAAGTTATTAGTTAATTTGTTAACTTGTTTATTTTGGTCTTCTTGTAAGGCCCCGTTACCGGTGCCTTACATTGGGCGTTGGATTTACTCATAAACACAGTTCTAGACATCAGAGTTAAATAAAACTTTCGCGGAATATAAAAACTTTCATTTAACATTACATCATAATTCTTAACTTGTCTTAAACAACCATCTTGTCTTTAAAATTAAAACATAAATGATAATATCAAAACATCATGACAAATCTTCTGATGCCAGCCTCTTCAATCTTGCCATGTGTCCTGCTCAAACCAGCTGTCTCAATCTGTTAACCTGCGTGCATACTAAAAGTCAGCTACGCTGAGTGAGTTCTAATTAATCAAATAACTTACTTTACGTACACATATACGTACCCGAAGGTACGCATGTCATACTTAACCTGTTCAACGTTCTTACATACATGTTCATAACTAACCTTACATTATAAAGAGCGTTTTGCCCTACATACCTCGGATATTATTAGGGTCCGGTACCCTCCATCCTCGGATATTATTATGGTCCGGTCTCCCTTCTTCCTCGGATATTATTAGGGTCCAGTACCCTCTATCCTCGGATATTTTTATGGTCCGGTACCCTTCATCCTCGGATATTATTAGGGTCCGGTCTCCCTTTCTTCCCTACTATCATGCAATACCCTATATATATATATATATATATATATATATATATATCTAATTGTAAGTTTCATACGTACATACATCATTCATCCATCATATACACAATCATATAATCAAACCATCACCTCGTAGTGCATGCAATATCCGAAGATCGTTCACGCACCGACAAGCTTTCATTCACATTTAAGATATACATAAATAACATACAAATCATACATGGCATACACTTACCATTTAAGGTAAGTGTATTAACTATCACATCGAGTGTGCACACAGCCCCGAAAACATAACAAGGAATGGGGCTAGAAACTCACCTGAACTCGGTTACGTTCACCGTTAATGGTTATTCCTTTCTTGAGCTGTGCACGACTAACTGTATAACAATTACACGTATCAATTAACTATCACTACTCATATCGTGTTTCTATTTTAATTATAACCCTCAAAGAGCGGGCAGCGGGGTTTTAGGGGCGCAGCCTCTAGCAGGGTCCAAGAGGCAGGGCCCCTGGCTGGGGTCGAGTTGCCAGGTTAACTTGGAAAAATTTTATTTTCATTAACTGTCTTAACACATTTTCCATTAGGATTTATAATTATTATTTTATTCTCTAACTCATTCGTTATAGCGAATTGCCTCAGATTCGTTATGTAATCTTCCTTAATTCGTTATCCTGATTCGTCATCTTATCATCTGATTCGCCATTCCGATTCGTTATCTGAACATGACTTGATTCGTTATCTTAATCGTAACGAATTGACGAGTAACAAATCACCTGATTTGTTATCTTAGCATAACCTAATTCGTCATATGAATACAGCCTAATTCGTTATCTGACATAACGAATGGGTGAGTAACGAATCACTTGATTCGTTATCTGAACATAAAGAATGGGTGAATAACGAATCACTTGATTCGTTATCTGAACTTAATGAATGGGCATAAGTATCAGTCTTATCCAGATCTTTGACTCAAGGGTCAAAGTCAAAATCGTCAAGAACAACCTACAGTCAACTCGTACCAGATCTGCAATAAACCTTCGTTTCTTAACGAAACAACACGATTTAGGTACCAATGAACTCGTAATACCAGCGCCAGCAAACCCCAATCCATTAATCATCAGAATATTACGTTTTAAAGGGTGCGATTTAACCATATATACATACGGCTCGTTAATCAAACAATTAAACCATCAAATGTTAACGATTTCCAGTAAGGTTTGATGCATCATGTTCGCTTTTACCATTTAAACATAGATCTAAGATTTCTAGATATAAACCGGACCTAAACGAACAAGTTCTTGATATAAACGTAACTTAAACGAGTCGATCCACGAACACGCCCTAGTCTTGATGTTGGTTTGGTTCGTCACAACGATCTAGCACCAACGGGTTCGGGTTTCCACCTTCGGATATTGGCTCGGGTTATAGGATAGTGTTTGCGTGTGTTTTGATGGTGTAGGCTATGGTGTAGAGATGGATAAAAATGGAAAGGATTAGGGTTTAAGGGGTATTTATACTCCCTTAAGCCCATGGAAGGCCCATTCCATCTTTTATTACATCTTCTATAGTCCAAGCCCACCCTCTCATAGTTTGTTATCTAAACTGATACACGACACACTATTAAATAAACGAAACTTATTTTATTAATCTTATCAAAATCAGGATGTTACACTTATAATTCAACTAAACGATTTCAACTTGTTCTTCAAGCTTGTCTAGCCTTTATAAAAACCTTAGCCTTTGTTCATTCGTTACTACTCATCAATTTCACTTGCAATGTCGACTTGGTGCCCTAATTCAAAAGTTCTTCCTCTTTTGACTTTCAAAAATCAACCTTTTCTTATCCTTCGATTCTCCTAGTCCCAATCCAATCCGATCACTGGTAAGTTTATGCAAGTTTTCTGTTCCAAATCATCCATGGATCAAAATACCTCACTCAATTTTATGAACTGAGGGATTTCCGATTAAATTCGTTTTTGGGTTTATGTTAGGTTAAAATTGGGGATTTTATAATTAAACGTTCCGAACTCGTTAAACTTTCTGACTTTTTATGATTTCATCTTAATTCTTATATTTTGGTCATGTCAGAATTGGATTAGATCACATATCAGCATTTAGACCGAACTCGAATCGAACACTCGCTTAAAAGTTGATCCATTTTTATAAAATTAATCCATTTATCTATTGTGTTTTTTGTACATTGATCATATAAATTTATAAATTATAAATATATGATTTAAATCTATCTATTTATTTTTTGGTTAATGTAGTAATTATACATGTGTTAAATTGTAAGGAGAGTATATACAAATAACTTTCAAATATAATATAATTTATCATATTTAGTTTCCTCGGTTTTTTATCAAGGATTGCTTCGGGTTTTTCGTGAAACTTAAATTTGATTGTTACGGCCTTACGGGTTAAAAGATCGATTGGTACAAATTAACTATATTGGCTCAAATTTGTTAAGCGTAAAAAAAGGGTAATTCAAATAATTTTAAAAATTTGAGAATGCAAATAGATTTATCGTCAAACTTGTTACGTGTCAAAGTTTTGATTTGAAAATGTAAAACAAATAAAAGTTAGAATTTTAAATGTGATTGAGTTTCAAATTTATTTTTAATAACATTTTTGGAAATAGTAAAAAGATTCGGGATTTTGCACATTGAGTAATTTTCACATGACTATTAAAATTTAAGAAAGAATGACAATCACTTCTGGCATGCCATCTCCAGGCCTATCAATACTTCTAACTTTTATCAAATTAGAAACATTTGTGTCAACATTGACTTTTTATTGAATAGCGATCAATATGCTGTATGTGAAGTATGTCGTACAAAATTATGCTAAAAGTGAAACAAAACATTCATAAAATTAAACGGGTCAACTCGTTATTTTTTTGTCAATTGGCAAAGTCGAGAAGCCTCTCAAACTTATCAAAAAAAAATTTTCATGGTGTACCTCAAAACTATTATTATATGAGAAGTATTCTCCGAAATTGGTTCATAACCAAATTTCTTCCAATTATACATACATGATACTGAGAATATATTTTCAATAGATGGAGTGTTATTGGGTATGTTTTTGCACGTGCATTATTTTTTTTATTAAGTTCGTTTTTTTTTTTGGAAAAAATCATTTTGTGATATAAATAAAATTGTATGTATAATGATACAAGCATATATGTAATACATTTTCCTACATGCATTATGTATTGCTTTATTTGTAACTTAATTATTTATATCATCCCGTATGTTACACGAGCTCTAATGCTAGTAAAGGTAATATTGCATAGTTATTAGTAATTAAGATATGTTTTATTATTTTTTTTCATTGCTTGTTAAACATTAAGATTGTATTGATGAGAGTAATTAAAACATTGAATATAAAATAATTTTTCACAACAATAATGATAATTTTGCTAGAATTCTTGTTAAATATTAATGTGATTATAATATCAACCCACGCTCTCCTTGATGTTAAATATAATATGGTATGATATAATATGATTTAATATAAATATGACATAATGTAGTTGAAATCATGCGGAAATATGTAATGTAGCATAATATAACATAAATATAGTATAATGTAATGTAATTTAATATAATGTAGTACAATATAGTATGGTATGGTATAACAAAATGTAATGTAATCCAAAATAATATAATATAATATAATATAAAATAATATAATATAATATAATATAATATAATATAATATAATATAATATAATATAATATAATATAGTGTAATGTAATGTAATATAATATAATATAATGTAGTGTAATGTAATATAATATAACATAATATAATGTAGTGTAATGTAATGTAATATAATACAACGAGTGAGGTTATTATACAAAAATTGCTTAACGTACGATAGGTATGCGACTCACGCTCAAAGGCAAAAAACAAAAACGCTCAAAGGCAAAAATACTAAAACGCTCAACCAAAACCTAAAACGCTCAAAAACGGTTTCATGAAGAAAAGTAAAAAATTGATCGATTAACGATCCAAAACTGTTTATTTTGGTGTACTAATGATCAATTGGATATGTATTGACGATTTTGAGGTCTTGTGATGTGATTTCATGGATCAATTTCATGAATATAAGTATTTTTGTACCTAATGTATGTTAAACAATTATTGTATTATATCTTTTCTCATAATATAAAATAATATAATTATACTCTCTAATACAAAGCTACAAGTTTTGTGGGTTTGACTCGAAATCGATCCAGACACATTTGGACTAGACCCCAACCCAAAATTTAATTTTAGGTTTGTACCGTTCCATAAAGTTTCACCCTATCTAAAATTGGAACAAGTCGCTTTAAAAACCTTTGAAAATCCAATTTTTTTACGTGTTAAATAGTAAACACTAACTAGAAATTTCAGGTATTTCAGATAATTTTTAGATACTTCGAAACTCCAAATATCCGAATTTGAAAATTCATAGTTAACTTCCGGTTAAATAAACAATCATTTAAACTTAAAGAGAGGAAACTGAAGTGGAAGTCAATAGTGTAGGTACCATTCATGTAACTAAGCAAAACTGAAGAAGGATAGACGGAGGAAATGGAGGTTGTTGTAGACGCAACTGCAACTGCCTGAACTCAATCACTCAGTCAGGTATAATACAATACAATATAATATTACTTTCATTTCGTTATATTAATTAATATCTAATCTCTGTGTGTGTTTAGAAAGCTATGGGATCTCCGGATGATTCAGGTTACGCATCGTCGAACGAAGAGACGAAATCTCCGCCTCACAAGCCAGATCTGATTCCGCCGTCTGGTATTATTATTATTATTATTGTTATTGTTGATTTGATATTTGACCTAATCGATCTTCTTATTTCGCCGTTAACTTGATGAATCGATAACCTTGTGTTTGTTGAAATTTGTTAGGTTTTGAGGATTTGATGAGATGTAGGTTAATTAGGCTTGATATAAATATATGGAGGTTATTTGAAGGAAGTGTGTGTGCAATTAAGGCATGATTTGTTGATGAAATAAATGTTAGGTTAGGTTCAATTGAAATGATTGCTTCTCAGGTTCTTTTTATGTACAGGTAGTCTTGAGTTTTGGATTTGAGGGTGAGATGTTAGGTTTTGATGATTTGATGAGGTGTAGGTTAATTAGGCTTTATGTTAATGTAGAGGTGTTATTTTGAGAAAGTGTGTGTAATTAAGGCATGATTTGGTGATGAAATTAAATGTCAGGTTAGGTTCAATTGAACTTATTGCTTCTCAGATTCTTTTTATGTATAGGTAGTCTTGTGTTTTGGATTTGAGGATGAGATGTTAGGTTTTGAACTTTTGATGATTTGATGAGATTTAGGTTAATTATGGTTTCTATTAATGTAGAGATGCTATTTGGAGAAAGTGTGTGTAAATAAGACTTGATTTGTTGATGAAGTTAAATGTTAGGTTAGTTTAATACCTTTAATTCAAATGATTGCTTCTCAGATTTGTTTTATGTATAGGGTAGTTTTTGATAGAGTTACTGGATCAATAAGGCCATGATATTCAAAAATTTTATTTATCCGGACAAATATACGGTAACCTGCTTAATTTTTTGTGATTGTAGAGATTTTGAGCTAAATATTGTACATTAAGTTTAGCAGCTAAAGGATACTGGATTCATTGTTCTGTAAATGTAGGGGTGTTATCTGAAGAAAGTGTGTGTAATTAAGGCTTGATTTGTTGATGAAATTAATTGTTAGGTTAGTTTAGTACCTTTAATTTAAGTGATTGCTTCTCGGATTTGTTTTATGTATAGGATAATTTTTGAGTTTATGATTGAATTACTTGATTAATCAGGCCTTGATGTTCATAAATTTAATGTCTCCTGCACACATATACATTCAACCTGATTAATTTTTTGTGTTTGTAGTTGTATATATTTTAATATTTAATATATTTTGAGCTAAACATTATAAATTAAGTCTTACAGATAAAGGATACTGGATTGTTCTATAAATGTGGTGGTGTTATCTGAAGAAAGTGTGTGTAATTAAGGCATGATTTGTTGATGAAAATTAAATGTTAGGTTGGTTTTAATTCAAGTGATTGCTTCTCAGATTTGTTTTTATGTATAGGATAGTTTTTGGTTAAATTACTGGATTAATTTGGCCTTGAGTTTATTTAGTTCATGTCTCCTGCTCAAGTACACAGTCAACCTGATTAATTTTTTGTGATTGTAGTTGTATGTATTTTAATATTTTGTAGATTTTGAGCTAAATGTTATACATTAAGTTTAGCAGCTAAAGGATACTGGATTGTTCTATAAATGTAGAGGTGTTATCTGAAGAAAGTGTGTGTAATTAAGACATGATTTGTTGATGAAAATTAAATGTTAGGTTGGTTTTAATTCAAGTGATTGTTTCTCAGATTTGTTTTTATGTATAGGATAGTTTTTTGTTAAATTACTGGATTAATTTGGCCTTGAGTTTATTTAGTTCATGTCTCCTGCACAAGTACACAGTCAACCTGATTAATTTTTTGTGATTGTAGTTGTATATATTTTAATATTTTATAGATTTTGAGCTAAATGTTATACATTAAGTTTAGCAGCTAAAGGATACTGGATTGTTCTATAAATGTAGAGGTGTTATCTGAAGAAAGTGTGTGTAATTAAGGCATGATTTGTTGATGAACTTAAATGTTAGGTTAGTTTGAAACTTCCAATTCAAATGCTTATCATATTTGTTTATAAGTATAGGATAGTTTTAAGTTTTTGATTGAGTTATTGGATTAATTAGGCCTTGATCATCATAAATTTGATCTCTCTGGCACAAGTACGCAGTTAACCTGCTTAATTCTTGTGCTTGTAGTTGTGTATATTGTAGAGATTTTGAGTTAAATTTTACAATGAATTTAGTGGCTAAAGAATGATTGTTCTATTGTGTTATACCGGTAGTTTAAGCTATTCAGCTAATTATGCAAACCACAAATTGTTTTGACAAACAAAGTCTTAAGCTTTGGTCATCCTGCAAAGTTCTTATATACAAAATTTAAGCAGGTGTATGCTATAATAGTAATATAAGATAGGTTAGGAAGTTAAAAGTTTGGCATTTGACTGTGTTTGTTAAAATTTGTTTTTGAGTTTTGGATTTGAGGAGTGACATGTTAGGTTTTGATGATTTGAAGAGAGGTAGGTTAATTAGGCTTTCTATGAATGTAGAGGTGTTATTTGAAGAAGAAAATGTGTGTAACTAAGTCATGATTTGTTGATGAAAGTAAATGTTAAGTTACTTTTAATTCAAATGATTGTCTCTCAGATTTGTTTTATGTACATGATAGAGTTTTTGATTGAATTGCTGGATGCTCATAAATTTCATGTCTTCTGCACATATACACAGTCAACCTGCTTAATTTTTTGTGATTGTAGTTGTGTACATTCTCTAGATTTTGAGCTAAATATTATACATTAAGTTTAGCTGCTAAAGGATACTGGATTGTATGTTCTATTGTGCAATAGTAGTAATTCAAGCTACTTGGCTAATTATGCAAACCACAGATTGTTTGACAAACAAAGTTTTAAGCTTTGGTCATCTGGCAAAGTTCTTATACACAAAATTTTAGCAGGTATATGCTACAATATTAATATAGCATAGGTTAGGAAGTTGAAAGTTTGGCATTTGATGAATTGGTAACCGTTTTGTTTATTAAAATACACAGTTAACTTGATTAACCTTTTGTGCTTGAGTTGTGTATATATTCTATATATTTTGAGCTAATTGGATACTGGATTGCTCTATTATGTAATACTGGTAGTTCAAGCTACTTGACTTTATACAAAGATACAAACCACAAATTGGTTTAAAAACAAAGTTTGTGCTTTGATCGTCCTGCAAAATCATGATACACTAATTCAGCAGGTGTCTTCTACAATAGTAATATAAGATAGATTTTGAGCTAAAGGATACTTCATACTGGATAATACCAGTAATTTAAGCTATTTGGCTAATCATGCAAACCACAGGCTGTTTGACAAACAAAATTTTAAGCTTTGGTCGTCATGCAAAGTCCCTATACATAAAATTTCAGCAGGTGTACACTACAATAGTAATATAAGATGGGATAGGAAGTTGAAAATTTGGCATTTGTTTTTGGAGAACATAAATTTGATTGAATTCATTACGTAATAAGCATGCAAAAACATCAAATAATAGAAATTGTGGTGCAATTCATGTTTTCTTTTTCTTTCATAAATCTTTGTCTTCATATTCAAGGTGCTTACATAAACATGAGTCATCTTACCTTATTATGGGATCTGTTAGTAATAACATCTAATTTGATGTAGAAGAGACTGCAGAGATCACATATCTGAGGTTTCTTGCATCAAATGCTGAAGCTGGTTCAATCATTGGAAAGGGTGGAACGACAATTTCTGATTTCCAGTCACGATCTAATGCACGAATCCAGCTGTCACGCAATTATGAGTATTTCCCAGGAACATCTGATAGGGTTATTATGGTGTCTGGAACAATTGAAGAGGTTCTCGAGGCTGTTGAACTTATCCTGACTAAGTTGGTTAATGAGGTAAGCCTTGTTGAACACTTGCATCTTGCAACTTGCATTACCAAACTTACAGATTATTGTATATTGTTTGTCAGTTTTATGCTGATGATGGTGAGGAGGCTGAACCAAGATCAAAAGTTAGGCTGATAGTCCTGAGAATGGTTAGCCCATCATCAGCAGCAGCAATCTCGTTCACCTTCTCCACCACCGGATGCGGGAAGGCAGCATACTGGTTCACTGCCTGGTCATAAGCAGCTTCAGTATCCACATCATATAGAGGGAAGTTGGAAGGCGGGATGCCCTTCTCAACAAACCCTAGACCAAGCAGGAAGCCAGCCTTTTCCCCATCCTCATGAGAAGCGTTGAGGGCTGCGCTCATGGCATCGTCATAAGATGTATTCGTGAAGACTCGATGCACAACCTACAAGAAAAAATACAAGTATCAAAACCTTTTCTAAGCACAAAGAAAAGCGTAGAGTTATTATGAAGCTACGCATACCTGCGACAACGCTTCTCGTAGAAGCCATTCCTTGGTAATCAGAGCTTCTTGGAGGGCAGCCTGAGCTAGGTCACGGGCGCGTTCGGCTTCATTCTTGTTAAGGTTGGCAAGCAACACTTCCTTAGCAGCAGCCTCTTCAACGCCCTTCAGCTTACGCTCAGTATGGTCAAGCATACCCCTCTGATCCAAGATCTCTTGAAGCTTCTTGGCGTCTTCCATAGCCAAAGCATCATGAGCCTGCTGAAGCCTCTCTAGTTTGGCTTTAAGCTCCTCATTTTCGGCGCGCAGAGGTTCAGCAACAGCTTCAGCCTTGGTGGCCCTCTCAGTCGCGTCCCGCGCAGTTTCCTTAGCCAACCGAAGTTGTTCGTTAACAGCCTGGGTAGCCTTGGAACGGGCCTCGAGCCGGGCCTGCACTTCAACCTCGAGGGCCTTGAAGGCCTTTTCCTTCTCCGCAGCAATTGCGGAAAGTCTCCTGTTCTCCTCCCGGATAGCCCGCGCCTGAGCCACTTCTTGGATACGCGCAGCCTTTAACTTGTCGTTTTCACGATAAAGCAACTCGACGCGCGGCTGCATCCGGGCAAGGAGAATCCGAAGCTCATTTGTTAGCCTACCCTCCTGGTAGTTAGACATGGCTTCCCCCAACGCGCCACTTGGGGCCACGTGACGCGCCCACTCGACGCAGTCCACAGCCGTCCGAAGGGTTGTTCCCCGGCGGATGTTCCACCGTGGAACATACACCGTGATAAAAATATAAAAAGGCCAAAATAACCCACGCACCTTTAGGGTCGACAACAGGCCGGTAGCCGCCAAACCCATCACCCGAACCTAACGGATAACCATCCAAGAGGTCAAGCAGATGGGAAGGAGGCAGAGATTGGCTAGAAGCCCCAAACATACCTGCTGAACCGGCCGGGGACGAGGTAGTCGCCGGTGCCGAAGGCACGGTTGAAGCCGCAGCGGTAGAAACCATCGGTGGTGAACTCACTGGAGGTGAACTCACAATCGTGGCCGCCGCTGCGGAGGAGCCCGCGGAAACAATCACTGCCGGCTCAGTGAAGGATTCCGTGAAAATCGCACTGACAGCCGGCGGGGATGATGTTACAGTTGGAACAGTTACCTCAACAGGATGAGCAACTGAACCAATACTGCAAACAGGCGTAGCCGCCTGGGTCATCGCCTCGGGTAGGTTGACCAAACCTACCGTCATGGTCCAGAACTACTCCTCCCCGCATCACTTTGGAATGCAGTAGCATCCACGCCTGCATGAAGACGATATTAAAAACAATGGCGGAAAGAATTGCGGGTAAGATTAATTTACACTTACGAGTTTTCTTGAGCTTGAAGGTTCTGACAGGCGGGGACGAACCAGATGGAGCCGGCCTCTTCACGCCGGTCACCGTCGTCGTACTGGGCGGATCGGAGGTGATAGCTGTCTCAACCTCCGGGACAGTTGTCTCACCACCACCAGGGTTCCCCGCCACCTCCTCACTCTCGGTCTCCGAGTCAAACCGGTTCCCCTGATCGGCGGTGGAGGCAACCTTCGCCTTGCCCTTCGCGCCAGCTGCCTTCTTCCTCACGAAGAAAGGACCGTCTGCGGATTCCTCATCAGAAGATGACAAAATTAGAGGAATTCCAGCAGAGGTTTGAGCATTGAGTGGGCGAGGGTTAAAGAGTCCCTTACCTGGCCGCCTGGCGCTCAGAATCTCGTGGCCCGGCGGGTAGACCTCCACGAACCTATACGCCGTTTGCTCCAAGATGGGCAACTCGTTCTCGTCGAGAGCACGAGTACCCAGCCGAGCGGGACCACCGCTCTCACGCGGTTGCAGAAGCGACTGCAAATTGTTCCCCTCTGAAAATAAACAGAAAAGCAGTTAGAAGAAAAACCCTAAATCAGCAAAAAGATATGAAGCATACCGTAAGGGATAGAGTTCAAACCGTATTCGAGGACGATGGGAATCTGTGGCGCCTCTGCCCCAGCATCCTTCCATACCCGGCTCATCCCAAGCATCACCATCCCAGACTCCGCAAAGCGGTAAACCGGAGACTGGATCTGGTAGATCTTGGCGAACCATTCCGCCTCTTGGTAATTGGAGGCGTGAAGGCTAGGGAGCGCCCTCCCGTTCTTAAACGTCATCGCAATGGGGACGACGCGAGCGGAGACATAGAAAAACTCCCGCTTCCAAGAACGAAGACTGTGCTCGGTAGCGCAGATCTTCAAACCCTTGATCCGATTGACCAAGGTATACCAGCCCTGGATGCACCTCCAAGAGTAGAAGGTCATCAGGCGGTCGACGCGGGGCTCAACGCCCAGAATATGGCACACCCATTCAAAATGGCGAACCTTTGCGATCGCCATCGGGTGCACCTCCGTTAGGTGTACACCGTGTCTCTCCAAAACACGGAACACAAACTTCATCAATGGGAACCTGAGATTCCCATAGATGAAGAATGCATCATACACCCCTATCTTGCCCTTGGGGGCATCGTACACCGTCTGGTGAGGCTCAGGAAACTCAGGCTCGAAGGGCTCAAGCATGAACTTCGTGACGATGTACTGATAAACGTCGACGGAAAGAGCACACTGGCACTCCCCAGCAGTACTCTTATCGTCCTTGTCAGACGTCGGGTTCTCGATGTACACGTCGGACTTCTCGGCAATAGCCTTAGGATCACGAATGGAAGACATGTTTCGGAGGATGGAAAGAACGATTTCAGGAGAATGCTCGACAAAAGTTAGAGTATTCGCCGGAAATCGCTTAGAAGATGAAGTGAAACTGTGAATTGAGATGCATCCTCTCCTCCCTTTATATACTCATCGCAATGAATGCGATGAATTTAATGCGGGAGAGACGGAAAAGCGCAGGTGCAATGAAACTATGACACGTGGAATATGCAAGCTGGCAACAACTGTCGACAGGACGCGCGCCGTAAACTTCGCGGCCACGCGCCCGAAAACTCGCGCCCACGCGCCTGAAAAAGCGTATGGAATGACCATATACTGTCAAGTCGCCATAACTTCATGCACGTCCTGAAACTGTCAGAAGAAACCGTCAGACCACGCTGACGTCCCTTCAACAGTTGGACTGTCCTTATCCTTTCACAAACTCTTCGAATTTCAAAAAGATTCAAAAGTAAGCGGGACTTTACCCCCTTACCTTGGCAACCAAGTAACTATAAGAAAGGTGCGGGTACAGTGTCAAGGCAAAACCCTTCACATACTTAGCACCTGCAGGGAATTGAAGCCAAGAATACCTCGGCAACCAAGTAACTATAAGACGGGTGCGGGTACAGTGTCAAGGCAAAACCCTTCACATACTTAGCACCTGCAAGGAATTGACTCCAGGAATACCTTGGAAGTAAAGTAACTATAAGACGAGTGCGGGTACAGTGTCAAGGCAAAACCCTTCACATACTTAGCACTCCGCAGGGAATTGAAACCAAGAAGGATCTTCCGGGCCATGCTTGCGGAAACGGAAACAACATCCCCGCATAGCGGGAACGTTGAGAACTAGATTGTTTGAAGCTCTAAGATGGAATTGGTTGTTTTAACATAATTGATCACTATGTTTAAAACTACCAAAACCTCATGGAGAATCTACACAAGTGGAACTCAACGCTCCTGACTTGCGAAGAGGTTACAGACCTACCCGCATCATACCCAAAGATCAAGCAGAAAAGTCAGGAATTTCTGCACGTGACATTAGGACTTCCGCGGGAAGAATCCCCATGGAAAACCTTAAAACAAAACCCTTTTCAAAACCCCTTGCTTAAGTCCAAAAGTTCACCTCACTTATTAGAAATTCATGAGAAGAACATTGGACTGGGGGGACTTGAAGAGGTAGGTCCCAGCAGAGCCTAGTTGGACCCGCAAGACTCACCTCAAACAGAGACGTCTCCGCAGTCGGACCCGCAAGACTCCTCAGAGGGACGTCTGCGCGGTTGGACCCGCAAGACTCACCTTAGAGGGACGTCTGCGCAAAGACCAACTGGATCCGCAGGACCCACCATGCTCAGAGACGCGACGTCCTTACGCGCAGTACGCAAGCTGCTCTCGCAGGAAACGCCTCCCAATGGTCGACGTACTCCGCCTGTTCCCGCAGCTAGGGATACTAGCCATCAGGGAAGGCAACCCGCACAGCAAGGCAACACGCACAAGGCACTAACTCTCAAATAATTCAGTAATGTCACCTGAAGAAGGAATGAGCAAGCCGGGAACACTCCCGCCCAAAGCCGGGAATACTCCCGCCCAAATGAGCCAGTCCGTACGATACTGGAGGATCTTTTGTACTGTACCTGCCAAGGTATGGACAAAAGATCTGACCAAAGCTACGACAACTCACTGACAACAGTACGACGGGCAGCACGCTCTAGTACTTAAAGTCACTATCAGCCGCTGCCTACCCACCAACCATCAGCATGGCACGTACGTAGCCCACAGTTGGTAGAACAGGAATACTATTCAGCCGGCTGTACCTGCTTGGAAACCTACCTTCGGCTATAAATACTCCAACATCTTGGAACGGTATCATATCTTATGATCTTATATCTCCATATATTATCTGATATCTGCTCTAGTCATTTCTCTTAATATACACTTATATTCAAGAGCAATCTAGTCTGATTCTCACGCCGGAGGGTGGTCACAAGAAGGTACCCCCCCTTCTCAGTGACGAGCTCACGGTGTCTGTTTTGCAGGTCATCAGAAGAACCATCTTTGCCGGAGCTAACCCTCGTGGGAAACATCTATTTAACCCCCAGATTATCCGTAATTTGCCCGGGGTCGATTAGTGTTTCTTCAAGTCCCCAACAGCTCTTGTGGTGGAATCATTGGAAAGGGTGGATCCATGATAAGGTAAGATGCTGCTCACCACATTTGATATGTGTAATGTCATGTATTTTATAAGGTTTTAGTGTTTTACAATTTCAAGTTTCCATCTTTTTGTATTACAGGTCCTTCATTGAAGAATCTGGAGCTAACATTAAAATCTCGGCTCAGGATAACAGTTATGTTGGATTAAATGATAGGTTGGTAACCGTAATTGGTACCCTACAACAGCTGGGACAAGCCATTAATCTGATCCTCTTGAAATTGTCTGAAGATGGCTACTATGTGCAGTCCATTGGCCCCACATTTCCATATGCTGGTATAACTAACTTCATGTTACTTGTATCCTATTTTTATTTTCTTATACTTTTTAAAGGCACTTCTGATTTGTTGTTATAAATTGTTGAGCGCAATCTTAATTATTCCCATTCAACTTTTTCCTTCTTTTAGTTTGATCCATTATACATTTTACTTGAACCCATATCAACTCTAATGGGTCACGTTTGCCACCCCTAGGTTAAAGTTAAACGATCAAACACGAATATGCTCCAATCGTGTTCGTTCGGTTTGTTTAGAAGCCTAGTTCTTTTCCATTTATCTGTTGTGCAGCACCTTACAATGTCCCTAATTATGGACCACCAAAGTTTCAAAACAACCGCTTTCATAACAATAAGGTTATTACATCTCTAATAACTTTGCGTTGTTTCACATTCCTCCAATCATGCATTCATGCTAATCAGGGCTGTAAATGAACCGAACTGAATGAGACCTTGTTTGTGCTCTTTCGTTAAGAATTTACAGGACAAACGAACGATTCATGAGCACACAACCGAACGAATTTCTTCTTCATGTCTGTTCATTAAGGAAATGAATTCGTTTGTGCTTGTTCATTAATTTAATAAATGAACGCAAATGAACAAACAAACGCAAATAAAAACAAACGAACATAAACGGACACAGACAAATATACAGAACACAAACCAAGATAATTACTAGTTTAAAAGTAGGATAATAAAAGTAAAGTATTAAAAATAAAAATAAAGAAGTTTAAATGTTACTGACTTAAAGGTGATTATTATAAACTAAAAATAAAAAAAAATCTTTAATGAACATGAACGAACGTAAACAAATGAAGATAAACAAACGAATGTAAATGAGTGAACGTTTATGAACACATTGACATTACTGAATGTTCACGAATACAATTGAACTATTGAACCTCTCTTCATGTTCGTTCATCTAATTAATCGAACAGTGTTCCTTGTTCGCTGCACGTGTATCAGATGGTCAAACTTTTTAAAAGATGACCTAACAGTTATTTAGAAGCAACCACTTTATCATGTTCATCAGCCTAACTAATTATTTAATCATGTATCTTGAAATTCGTTCATTTGCAGGAAGACGTGAGTAACTCGGTGACTATAGGAGTTGCAGATGAGCATATAGGGCTGGTTGTGGGCCGTGGTGGTCGGAATATCATGGAAATCAGTCAGGTAAGTAGTACTGTAGTAGGGCCAATTGAATTCATCACATGCATTTTTTTCATCTTATTAATTTCTCTCCTTGCAGGTTAGTGGAGGCAGGATCAAGATTTCTGAAAGAGGTGATTTCATACCCGGGACATGTGACAGGTATGCAGTCTTTTCAAATAAATAATTGCATATTATTTGATCAGATAAATTATGCAATTTATATGGTTTTATATTTTTTAGGAAAGTAACAATCACGGGTTCACAAAGAGCGATCCGTGTGGCTGAGGCAATGATAATGCATAAGGTTTCTTCAGCTTCGGCTCCGCATCCGGATGTAGCTCCCGAGGATCTTCCAGTTGAGAATCTGTCGATCAACTAAAAGCGTGATAACTGGTTGTCACATTTCGTCTAGTGTTTTTATTTAATTTTTATAAATCTTTATTATATCATATGTAATGGAGTAGTGAGTGAAGTGGAATTAACATACGAGCGAGCCGTCTTATAAAAATGAGTACACAGGAAGAAACATAGGTTTTTGCAAGAGGTTGTTGTAGAAGGTTTAATGTTATCGAAACTATTTATGTTATGTTATAACTTATAAGTGGATATTCTATGTTCGATAATTGTGTTCGTTACCCTTTCCTTTGAAGTTGAAAAGTTGAATATTATCTGAAGAAGCATACGTCCGTCTGTAGGTGTTTTAGAGGTGATGTTTGGTGGGACGGACAAGGTAACAAAACGATTTCATGGTCTGTTTAATTTTTCCTTTTGTTTCATTTTCTGTTTTTTTTTTCTTTAATTTTATTTATGTTTAATTATATATTTATATTAAAACTCTGATATTCTTAGGTAGAGTTGCACAAACGGGTATTCTTAGGAATCGGAACAGGGTAGAAACTGGTTCTAGGTATAGTCGGGTATTTGACCGGTTCCATCGGGTTTTTTTTTCGGGTAGGGTCGGGTCAGGTTTTGACCGGGTATTGATGGAACCGGTTCCACAGGGCCGGGGTCGGTTCCGGGTACAGTTTTGGGGGGAAAACCCAAAACCTGGTCCGTGCCCGCGGATAGGGTCGGGTCCGGTTCTGGTTAGCAACCGCCGGGTCAGGTTTGGAACCGGTTTTTTTTGTGCACCTATATTCTTAAGTATATAAACTCTGTAAATTTTAAGATTTTTGTTAAGTTTGAACAAAATTTAAGATTGTTTCGAGAATTTTAGAACTAATAAAAAGTTTATATGAAAACTAAGTAGTTTACTGCAATAAATAACTAAGTTATGAATATTGTGAAGGTGGTGATGAAAAGAATAATGAATGAATATATTTATAAAATTTTTAAGAGTGATAGTATCATGCTTGAATGTTTTGTTTTGTTTTGTTTTAACATAAACCAGGGAAGAGACCGAAAAATATTAAATCGAAAACAGGTGAAAGTATAAACTGAATACCATTTGATTTTCTTATTAAATCGAAAACAGGTGAAAGTATAAACTGAATACCATTTGATTTTCTTGGTTCGGTACCAGTACTATTGATAATCCTGAAAACAAATGGGATTATTCTAAAAAACATGAAATACGAATACCGGTATTATTTCTGATTATGTTCGGTTGATAGCGGTTTGGTACGATACCATTACTCGATACGACTTTCCTCATCTCTATCTCAAACCAAAATCTCATTTGAATAATATAGTTGCGTATTTGCGTACTTTTCTTTATTGGAAAATATCTATATATCAAACTATGATTTTTTTACGGATTGTCTTACATTAATTGGTTTTACACCTTAATTATAGCGGTTTGTCATTGGTCCATGAAAGACTTCTATTAACTATTCCATGGAAAAACTTGTATAACTATTCCATGGTTTTAACCCAACCAATATTTCAGCTCACTGGCTTTGAATTTTAGAAGTCACATTCTTTTGAAAACCAAAGACTTTAGGGGTTTGACTGCAGTTGACCAAACAAGAACCCTACAATCTTTCTCTCCGGTCCAGCCTCTATTTTTTTTCTTTCATACGGTTCCTTCAACCCTACCCCATTTTATGTTAATTTATTTCGCCTTAATTTGTTGAAAAGTTATATAATCTTTTTCATTATATAAGTTGACAAATCATTCCACATGATGCTCTTTATATTCTTTGCAAATAAACACATTGCATATACTAAAAAAGAAAATTTGGTAAATAACATCGTTTTTGCTGACTTTAGATATAGATTACAAACTTATGCAATTATATATATATTAAAAAGTACTCACAAATTTTATAAATTTTATTATTCATGAGATGAACCGCTTATCTCACATGTGGTGTAAAACGGTTATATAATTTTACAAAATATCGGTCTAGTAGACACTTAACATATTGATCCTTTTATATATAACACAAACCGAACTATATCTGGATAATGGGTAAGCGAGCAACAAGCTGCGCCGCTATCCCCTTTTGAATCGCAAAGCCGATTCTACTAAATATAAATCCTTGGTTCCTCGGGCTCTGCGAGTCACTGTGGACCACCTTCTGCACTCGCTCCAAGAAGCGAACCGCCTCGGGAGCTAGGGATCCAAAAGTGTCGAAGGCAAATGGAATGAACACGTGCTGATTCTCCAAACACGATGTCTCATGCTTAGCAACCTTCCTAGACTCCGCTCTCAAA
Source organism: Bidens hawaiensis (assembly GCF_021521415.1). Lineage (NCBI taxonomy): Eukaryota > Viridiplantae > Streptophyta > Magnoliopsida > Asterales > Asteraceae > Bidens > Bidens hawaiensis. The sequence continues at coordinate 386,538 of NW_027491862.1, read as the reverse complement.
ACCGCCTGTCCCGGTACGAAGCCTCTGTCTCTCAACCCCACCAACGGGGACACCCCAGTGAGGTCAACACACGCATGCTTACCCCCTGCCCATCCAAACACAAAAACATCCACATGACGCAGGGTAGATCTTCTCTCGCGGATCAGTCAAAAAGTTAACAGGTGCCTCTTTCTTGGCACCTGTTAGCTTCAAAAAGTTAATATAATGGATACTTCAATTTACATGATTGATTTTAGTATTATATATTTTAATATTAATTTCTTGTTAGACTTTACCAGGGCAGTTAATTTATGACACGGACATGTGTTTAACAGGTTTGTCTTTGAGGTTAACATGTTTCGTGACTTAAATAGGTCTACATGTTTAGACGTGTTAAACTCCGTGCCCTAACAGGTTAAAAACCTATTAACCTGTTACTAACATGTGTAGAATTTTAATTTCAAAAAATAAATGAATATGCACTCTAAAGTGCTAAACCTAAAGTCATACTTATATACGACATTTCACTAATGCCCGTCAGAACCCGCTATTATATTTTTAATGGATGTTACGATTTATGCTTCTATGGTTTTTTGTTTCAAGTATGTTATCAATTTATGGTTTTTTGTTTCATATATATTAAGGATTGTGGTTTTTTGTTTCAAATATGTTATGAATTATTTGTTAATTAAGACTTTTATGGTTGTTTTGAAATTTTTTGTTGAATTACACATGTATTATTCATTGTATGTTTAAACAGGTCCCTTAACAGGTCTTAACATGTTAACCTGTTACTAAACAAGTTCGTGTTTGGAAAAAAATGACACGATTAGTACTTATCGTGTCGTATTTGTGTTTAGTACAACAAGTTATCGTGTCTTATCGTATCGTGTTCGACATGTTATGACAACCCTAGACCTTACTTCAATTTACTTTCTATATTTTATTTTAATACATTTTTCTTCTATAAAAACCTTTTACATTTTTATATTTGACTTACGAAATTTTAATATATAATGCTTTCTTAAATGTTGAATATATTGTTATAAAATCCTTATTCTATCTACGTTTTAATATTAGTTTTGTTCAAAACCATTCTAGGTCAAATATGATACACTTTTAACATCTTTTTTCACAACATAATGTTGTTTTAAATTTCGAATACACCGTTGTCACGTTATTATTTTTATATATACTTCGATATAACAAGCTCCCACAATATGACCATAACATAAGGTTAAATAACTTCTTCTTCTTCTTCTTCTTTGTTATCTTCATGACAACTTAAATTTTCATACAGACAAAGTTAATTAACTTTATTTGTTTTTAGCGTTTCCATTGCGCCAAGTGGGTTACGTGTATCAATGTTTCCGTCGCGACGTGAGGTGGTTAGTATTAATATATAATTATCAAATAATGGGTCTGTGATCTTTCACTCACAACAAGCTCAGATGCATCCAAAATAATAATAAGATAAATGAGATTTCATGCTTAAAATTGTGTGTTTGATACGAAAATATGTTTAAGAAATGGGTGCTACGTACCCCCTTACACCATTTTACTAAATATACTCTCCCTCCCCCACCAAACTTATTACATCAATTACTATTAGCTCTTAACATTATTTATATACATATTAGTCCCTACAACATTTTTTTTCCATTGATAATCTCCACTACATATATCAAATTAAGGACTATCAAGTATTACTATTAATTTATTTTTTAGTATTAATATTGTATATATTTATAATATCTTTTTTTGAATTTTAATAGTATATATATTTATAGTATCCTTATTTTACCTCTTTATCTTTTACGGAATAAACCCGAAACCCTAAACCCTAAACACGAAAACCTAAACCCTACACCGAAAACCTAAACCCTAAACCCGAACCCTAAACCCTAAACCCAAACCCTAAACCCGAACCTTAAAACCGAAACTCTAAACCCGAAACCCGAAATCATAAAAAGAAAACGCAACTTGTAAAAAAACTAATCTGAAATCCTTAATTTTGTGTTAATTTGTAAATTATATGATTTCAAGATGTAATATGAAAGTTTCCAAAGAGGGGGGGGGGGGGTTATGACAAGCAACCAGAGGGTTACATTTAGCCTGACCTTTAAAATATTGGATGGGAAATTGTTTTTGAGTGACCTAATGATTTACGCTAGGTTTTTTTTTCGTTCGATTCTTGCAACACTATATACATATCATGGAAGATACTAGTTAAAAGTCTTACAAATGTATTTAATGTTATGTTGTCTATTTAGTAACTATTTAGAATAACAACTAAGGTTTAAAAGTGTTTTAATTAAGTCACTCACATTTAAAAATATTATAATTAGATCACTTAAACCTTCATATGTTATATAAATTTATAGGTTTTAACAAGTTTTTTTTTCTTTTTTTTTTCGTTTCAATGAAGAAATCTTTTTATCTTTTTTTTTTATTATGTTAACGTGAAGTGGTTTCGTGGATTTTCTTTTTTATTTTTAATACAATTCATGTTTTTTTTTTATTTTTTTAAATGTAACTACATATATTGCAAATTCTGACCCCCGCATTTTCTCTATTGCTTTCTTGCCGCATTGAAAATCAAATGAGACTCGATTTGAAGATTTAGTGATAAATCCAATTTGGGGAAAAGTTGCATAAATGATTTAATTGAAACACTTTTAGAACTTCGAAACTATTATGACACATTTTCTCTTTTCAAAAAGGTATTTTACTATAGCACTTCTCGAAAATAATATATTTAGAGTTAATTACACAAATAGTTAAGTTAGTAACATCTACAAAGTCTATAATTTATTGTTCACTTAATTACACAAATAATTTGTTTGATTTAATAACAAATACCTTCTATTAAAAAGTCAGTAAACTTTATGTTATATATATATAAAAGGTCCCTATTAGTTTAAAATAATTAAAGGCTATGCATAACTATAAGTGTAACATTCTATTTTTTTTATTTTATAAATCAGAATACCTGACCTCATTAATAAATCATCTATACGACGTGACAACGTGTCGTTGAAGATATTTCTAAATAAGATTGTAAGTGAGACTAAGTTGTCATTAATTTATAGGGCTAAAACTAGAATTACCAAACCTGGTCAAGCTAAAAACTCAATTCAAAGAGTTTGGTCATCACAAAAATACAAGGCTTTGTGTGTGTGTTCTTGAAGGGTATCAAAGAGCAAGAACGAATTCATGAAAAATCTGAAATTCATAAAATTGAACCCTAAACGCAGTCCCTTTTTCATTATACCATCTCTTTTAGGTGATTGGTGTCACAAACCTTTCTTTGGTAAAGCTTGAAAGCTCAAATTATGGAAATCTCCATATATTTGGGATTTGGGTATAAATGTTCTTAACTTAAAATCTGACCATAGTGCCAAAAATTGAAATTAGGTATAAGAATGCTCATGCCATTTTTTGGGTGAATCTTAATCCAAAGAGGTATATTCTATAAAATGTTGTTTTGATCATAGTTGACACTAGAAAAATAAATGTTTGTCTCGTCCTCCCTCCTCCCCCAATTCAACCCCATAAAAAAATCCTATGTGGTTTTGACAATCTTGTTTAGTGAATAAACGGTTTAATAGATCATTCATGTCTAATTTGATGCATTTATTAGAACTAAGAAATATGGTAAACTAAATGAAATATACATGTTTAAGTGTTCCTAAAGGCAAAAACACGAACCAAGGGGTTCATATTCTAGGCGTAATAAATTTATACTGATCTTAAGTGTTTTATTTAACTTTACTGTATGTTGTTATACGTTACTTTTTTGTGTTTAATTGATGGACATTGAAGAAACACGAATCCACCCCTCAAGGTCTAACACGTTAGTCCGAGGGTTATGGTTAAGTATTTTACACGATGGGTTATAAAACTTTCTTGGCGCAGATGAGCGTATCCTGCAAAACAGAAACACCGTGAGCTCACTACGAGGAATGGGGGGGGGGGGGATTCTCTCGTAACCACCATCCGGCGTGAGAATCAGTACTTGATAGTACAAGATAATGTAATTTGATAGTGATAGTAGGAGAAAGTAGATATCCCTTACCGTTTGGGAGTTTACTGGTATTTATAGCCGGAGGAGAGAGAGTGTGACAAACTACCTTGTCAGGCTTTCCACCAATAATATTCTCCACCCGTACGGTCGTGGTGGTTGGTGGAAGTTGGTGGGCATCATGGCCTTTTGACAGGAACGTGGTTGTACTTTTTGTACCGTCCTTTATGTGTTTGTTCAATCCTCATTGGTTTGGTGTTTATCCCTATGTGGACTGCCACCTTTTTGTCCCATGCTGGTGGGACCTTTGTATTAACATTCCCAAGGTGTTAGGAAAAGTTTTATATTGGACTACACTCTTTGCGCCATGCACTACGCCTGGCGTTAGTGACATCCCGGCGCCTAGTGTTCCGCCTAGCGTATGGACTTAGTGTTATACTTTGTTAAATGGTGGGTTTCATACCCTACCTCTACAAGTCCCCCTAGTCCATAGTCGCCATTCTTTAAAGAAGTGGGGGCTGTGGACTTATCATGGGCTTTTGGTTATGCATGGTAGTTGTTTTTTTACCGATTTATCCGTCGGTTTGGTCTGTTTTTGGAAATCATTCCGTGTTTTGACGGGTGATTTATGTGAAATCATTTCTTCGCGGAACCTATTTTGGCGGGTGATTTATGTTAAATCATCCATTCACGGAGCCTATGTTGGCGGGTGATTTATACTAAATCATCCCTTCGTGGAGCCTATTTTGGCGGGTGATTTATGTTAAATCATCCCTTGGCGGAGCCTATTTTGGCGGGTGATTTATGTTAAATCATCCCTTCGCGTAGCCTATTTTGGCGGGTGATTTATGTTAAATCATCCCTTGGCGGAGCCTATTTTGACGGGTGATTTATGTTAAATTATCCCTTCGCGTAGCCTATTTTGGCGGGTGATTTATGTTAAATCATACCATGGCGGAGCCTATTTTGGCGGGTGATTTATGTTAAATCATCCCTTGGCGGAGCCTATTTTGGCAGGTGATTTATGTTAAATCATCCTTTGGCGGAGCCTATTTTGGCGGGTGATTTATGTTAAATCATCCCTTCGCGTAGCCTATTTTGGCGAGTGATTTATGATAAATCATCCCTTGGCGGAGCCTATTTTGACGGGTGATTTATGTTAAATCATCCCTTCGCGTAGCCTATTTTGGCGGGTGATTTATGTTAAATCATCCCATGGCGGAGCCTAACTTGGCCAATACTTGTCATCTTGCTTCCTTTTATGTTGATGACGTGTAATTTGGCGTGGATGGGTGAATTAAATGCAAGTCAGTGAAACGACTGCTGGACGTGACAGTTTGGTGACGGTTGCTCTGCTCTGCAGGCTTTCTGCCTGTGTCAGGCGAGTGTGGGCGAGAATCCCGGTGACGCGCCCAGCTGTAACACACATCCACTGCCATCTTATTATCGTGGTGTTTTCTGATTGGGCCACGCGTTAATTATCCTTTTTGCATCCCCCGACCCTCATTAACTGCGATTAGTATAAATAGGGGGAGGTTACAGCATTTTAAGCACCATTTCTCACCATTTTCCTTTTCTCCCATTTTCTTTCCTCTAAGCCTTCTGCATTTTATGGCTGAGTCATCTCAAACCTCGAAGACTAAGAAGAATAATACCATGGAGTTCGTCGGTTGCCGCATGTCTGCTGACAACTTCAACAATGTGGTCAAGGTCTATAACCTTGGCCCTGAGTATGAGCCCGAGTTGCCTGCCCCCCGGCAAGACGGCTCGAGAGGCTCCTGCCGGCAAGATTTCCGTGTACCGGGAGTATTTCTTTTTGGGCAATTTCCGATTGCCCCTTACCCGGTTTTTGGTGGATGTTCTGGGTGTGTTTGGGCTGCATCTCAGCCAGATTCATCTATTCGGGATGGCTCGTCTTATCCATTTCGAATATACCTGTCATTGCCTCGGCATTACTCCGACGGCCGACAGGTTATTGGCTTTCTATCGATGGCGTTTCTCCCAGGGATGTTACAACTTGAATACCCGCCCTGGTGCAAAGGCTATTGCCTTAGATGCGCCACCCAGTTTTGCACGAGTGAAAGAGTGTGTTCTTCTACGTCTCCGCACGCGTGGTTCCTCATCCTATGTTTTTCACGGATGTGAAAGAACTTCCTGAGCCGAAAGTGGCTCCTTATACCGGTTCGGACTGGTTCGTCACTTTGCAGGCTAGCCTTTCTCCACTCCGTCACTATCCGGAGCGCGCGTTGGTGTTGTTCGGTATGAGTCGCATCTGGGACGATGCGGAGTTGGTACCGGTTATTCTTAATGGTGGTCAAGGTTATTGTCTTTTTTATTTTTGCCCTGATGTGTATTTTGTTTGGTAATATCCTAACTTATTTTTTCTTCGGAGGTGGATGATCGCATGCTCCTCCTGCAGCCTGCGCCTGAGGGTGTTAAAATGCTGGGGCGGGGGGAGTTAGATCCCCGCGAGGATCCGATCCTCACTCGGACTGCTCGAAACTTTGTGTTTCCACTTCCTATGGGGCGATCATCTGCTTCGCGACCACTGCCACCTCCTAGCTCTATTACCCTTCAGAGTGGTAAGTTCAACTGCTTTTGTCATTTTTCTTTGTTTGCTTATTTTGCTAACGTTTCATTTTCTTTTGCAGGTAGACGATCTAACGTTGTGCGCCTTCCTAAGTGCAGTGGTAGGGGCGTGCAACGCAGTGTTGGGGAGACGGTTGCGTCTCCGATAGATGCCGCCGCAAGAGACCCCGTGGATGATGATGATGATGTCGTCATAATCTCTAATGTTCCTTTTGCGGATCCGTTGTCTTCTTCCACATCATTGCTTGAAGCACTCGGTTTGAGTGCCAGCATGGTGTCTTCCCCAACCACCTCCGCACAGGCTTCTGTTGGCTTCTCCTCGCCAACGGTTTCACAGCCTGTGGTTGCTCTGTCTGTGCTGGACACAATGGTTGCCACTCCAATTTTGGTGGCTACTGATGTTGCGTCTCGTCCAGCTACGGCTCCTGGGACCGTTGTGGATACGAGTTTCATATCTACCGGTCCATCTTCTTCTTCTTCCACAGTGGGCGGGGCGTTCACTGTTCTACACCATTCGTGTTCCGCCCCTGTGATTAATGAAGATGATGAAGAGATACCCCACGTCTTCAAGAAACCTCGTCTTTGCGGGTTTGTCAAGCGCAGTCTTGTGAAATCGTCAGGTATAATGTTTGCTAATTAATCTTTTTGACACGACCTGATATTCTCTAAGTTCGTTTATTTTTTGTTTCAGGCGTGCTGGCGATTTCTTCATCGACTGTTTCTCCCGCACCTTCTGGTGTTGCATCTTCTTTGGCGGCTTTTTTTGCCAGTTTGCCAGTGATGACAAGTGTTGGCAGCTTGTCGGAGGCGGCGCCTACTGTACAGATGCTGAGTTTGCCGATGATGACGGGTGTGGTTGGCTCGTCTGAGGCCGAAACCATTATGACGACTGTTCGTGCGTCGACTGGGTCAATTCCGGTTGTCTCTCTACCAGCTTCGTTTACTCAACCGATGAAGGCGATTGTGGACGAATCGTCTAAGGTTGGTCTTGAATCAGCGAGCATTTCTGTCGCTGATTTTTTGAAATCAAGACAGTCTTTACCAGACAAGAATTTTATTCTTGATGGTGATGAGGTTGTGCCGCCGCCTTTTCGCATGGGTGCGACGGTACAAGGTAAATTTTTTGAATTCCAAGGCAGCAAGGTGGCGGGTTTAGCGGATGTTTGAGTGGGGGTGTACTAGATGTGGATATGGACCCCCGCGACTCAGTAGAGGTGAACCAAGTGTTTCGCCCTCGCTGGAAGGTTACCTGCGGTGCCAATTTTGAAGATCCTGCCACTTGCTCCGAATACTTGGATCATGTTGTTCCTCCTGGTGAGCGCATTGCTCGTAAAATCCAGCCCTGGAATACTTTGTATTCCGACGCCACTTTTCACCAAGTCTAGGCTTTCTCTTGTTTCGCAGAGTTGCTGCGCGAGAACCGTGCCCTTCATGAGGACAAAATTGATGCCGGTGCTCGCATGAGGGAGATGGAACAATTGGTGAAAGATGCTGCGGCCGGCGCCTGTAAAACCGGTAAAGAGTCGTCTGATCATCGCCAAGCTCTAAGCGATGTCGAGGCGAAACTGGCGAAAGCTGTGGCAAAACTGGCAGAGTCTGCCCGCGAGCGCGCTGCCCGTTATAAGGAGTTCGAGACTGCGTGCAAGAAGTCTAATGCCGATCTTGTGGATGCACGCAGTCGCGCTGTTGCTGCCAAGGAGGCTTCCGCTCGACTCAAGAGTGAAAACGCTGCACTCCGCAAGCGTATTGAAGAGTTGGAGGCGGAAGCAGCGTTGAGGAAGGCGGATGCTGGCAAGCTGGCTGACACGCTGGTTTCCAATGAGGAAGCCATTAAAGTTTTGACTTCTGAGCGTGCTGCCGCCGCTGCTGACCGTGATTGGTTGTTGAAGCATGCTATCTACAAGGTATTCCCTCCCTTTTTTGCTTTTTTTCTTGTTCATTCTACTGATGTTTTTCTTTATGTAGGTTGCCCAACGCATCATTAGAGATGATGATTTGACGCGTTGCGTTGGAGCCCTTGTCAATGCTTCCCAACAGCTTGGCCACAAGGCTGGTTTTCAGGATGCCATTACGCATTTGCGTGACAACCTCCCACTTGAGGCCTATGCCCCTTCACGCCATTGATGTGGAAAAGGAGTATGTTGCTGCTGAGACGGAATACGATTCCCTTACGTTTCCTATTCTTTCGCAAGTTGCTCAGTATGCTAAGAAAGAGAATGTCGTGCAGCTGTTGAGGAATTTGCTTGAACCTTCGCAAGCTGGACCTTCCGCCGCTCCTGCTGGAGGCCAAGAAGATAGCGTGGTTATTGAATCTGGGAAGGGTGTCAATGACGTAGATTAGGCTATCTTCTTGACTTGTATAGTTGCACTTTTTGTTTTGTTTTTTTTCCTTTTTTTTGTATGAGCGTAAGCGCTCACTTGTAATTACATGTATATAAATGAAATCGATGTTTCTTTTAACTAGTGGAATGTGGAGTATCGTTTCCATTCAAATTCGACCCTTGGCCTGTTTTTACAATTGGAATCGATTTACATATAACACCTTCGCAATTGTGCTGCGTTACATGTTCTAGGAACCGCTGAGCCATCGAGATGCATTAAAGTGTAGGCGCCCTTTCCCAATACTTCTTTGATTTGGTATGGGCCTTCCCAAGATAGTGCTAGTTTGCCTTGCGCCTGTGCTCTTGATGCCTCGTTGTTGCGAAGGACGTAATCTCCAGCGTTGAACTCACATATTTTCACTTTCTTGTTGTAATATTTCTGCAGTTGGCGCTTGTAATTTTGTTCCCTTATTGAGGCTAGCTCTCAACGTTCTTCGAGAAGCATTAAGTCCAGCCGCCTTTCTGCGTCGTTTTCGTTTGATAGCGTAACTCTTGGCGGCGGCACGCCGACTTCGGCGGGAATCATTGCCTCGGTACCGTAAGTTAGGCTGAACGACGTTTCTGCATTACTTGTATTCTTGTGCGTTCTTATTACCCATAATACGTGAGATAGCTGATCGACCCATCCTGATTTGTGGCTTGCCAACCTTTTCTTGATTCCGCCCACAATTGTTCTGTTAGCGCGTTCCACTTCGCCATTCCCTTGTGGATAAGCAACAGAAGTGAATGTCTGCTTGACATTGAGCTCTTTTAACCATTTTTGGATGTGTTGGTCAGCAAATTGTGTTCCGTTGTCGCTGACCAAATTCATGGGTAATCCAAAACGACAGATTATAAACTCCCAAATAAACTTCTTGATGCTGGCTGCGTTGATTGTTGCTACCGGCTTTGCTTCGATCCACTTTGTGAAGTAATCGATTACCACAATCAAAAATTTTACACGGCCTGGCGCCTCTGTAAATGGTCCCGTTATATCAATTGCCCATTTCTGAAATGGCCAAGAAGCTGTTACCGGTATCATGGCATTTTTCAGGCGCATGTGTTTGGCGCGTGGCGTTGACGGGCGCTGCATTTTCTCAATTCTTTTTCGGCGTCTACATGCATGCATGGCCAATAGTATCCTGTGTTCATGATTTTGGCGACCACCATTCTCGGACCTGCGTGTACGCCACATATTCCTTCATGAATTTCTCTAAGCAGATAATTTGCGTCTTGTTGGTCCACGCATCTGAGAAGTGGACCCAAGTATGATCGCCTATAGAGAATATCCCCTTGGATTGTGTAATTCAATGCTTTGTGGCGGATCTTCCGCGCTTCCGCTTTCTTTTCTGGCAAAATACCTCTCGCGAGGTAATTGATGATTGGTGTCATCCAACTTTTTTCTGCTTCTGAACAAACAAGAACTTCTTTGTTCATTATTGAAGGCGTTGCCAGGACTTCGATGCGGACGTCTTTTGCGAGGTGTTCAAAACCAACCGAAGCCAGTTTGCTTAAGGCGTCAGCCTGTTTGTTCTCGCTTCTGTTGATGTGTTTTACCCTGAATGTGGTGAAGGTTGCTATCAGTACTTTAGCTTGCGCTAAGTATGACGCCATCTTGTCATCTTTTGTGTCGTATGATCCTTCAATCTGATTCGCCACTAACATTGAATCTACGTGTGCCTCTAGATGGCGGGATCCTCAACCCTGCCAACAATGCTTCGTACTCCGCCTCGTTGTTTGTGCTTTTGAATTCTAGGCGTATCGCGTACGTAAAGTGTTGTCCTTCCGGGTTGGTTATCTTTAAGCCCGCGCCTGCGCCTTCATCATTAGAAGCTCCGTCTGTGAACAACTTCCAGACCTCATCATTTTGTTGATCAGTGGGAGTTTCGATCTCTCTTTTGCATTCCTCTTCTTTTTCTTGAGGAATTTCCGCGATGAAATCTGCCAAGACTTGTCCCTTAATTGTTGTCCTTGGTTTGTATTCGATGGCATGTTCTCCTAATTCTATCGCCCACTTTGCGAGTCTCCCAGATAATTCTGGTTTGCTTAGTACATTTTGTAGGCGAAAGTTAGTGAGGACATGTATTGGGTGACCCTGGAAGTATCTCCTTAGGCGCCGCGCTGTCTGGACCAAGGATAGAACCAGCTTTTCTAAGGTGGAGTACCTTGTTTCTGCATCTGCAAGGGTGCGACTTATGTAGTAAATAGGCGTTTGAATGCCGCTCCTTTCTACCATCAAGACAGCGCTGACTGTTTTCTTTGACGCTGCCAAGTATACTTTCAGTGGTTCTCCTACTTTTGGGGCCGTTAGCATTGGTAGCTCCGCTAGGCACGTCTTAATTTCTTGGAATGCCTTTTCTGCCTCTTTCGTCCACCGAAACTGAGATTTTTTGAGGCAGTTTCTCAAGGTTGAGACGATCGGAAAAGATCTTTCTGCGTGGCTTGACAAAAATCTGTTCAATGCCACTAATCCGCCATTAAGTGTTTGCACTTGCTTGACAGATTTTGGTGAAAGCATTTTTAACACAGCTTCTAGTTTCTCTGGGTTGGCTCTGAAGCCGCCGTTTGTTACGATTACCCCCAGGAATTTTCCTTTTTCCATTCCGAAGAAACATTTTCCTGGGTTAAGTTTCATGCTGATTGATCTTAGCGTTTTGAAGGTTTCTTCGATGTCTTTCACCATTGCCACCTCCGTTTTGCTTTTAACGACTAAATCATCCATGTAGACCTCTAAATTTCTTCCAATTTGGTACTTGAACTCCTTGTCCATCAATCGCTGGTACGTGGATCCTGCGTTTTTGAGACCGAATGGCATCATTTTGTAACAATATGTTCCGCTGTTTGTTCGGAATGCCGTTTTGTCTTGGTCTCTTAACGCCATGTGGATTTGATGGTACCCTTTGTATGCGTCCAGGAAACATTTAAACTGAAATGGTACCAATGCGTCTACCTTGAGGTCGATTTCTTGCAATGGGTAACAGTCTTTTGGGCATGCTTTGTTGAGGTCTTTGAAGTCAATACACATGCGCCATTGGCCGTTTGCTTTTGGTACCATTACTGGGTTGGCTACCCATGTTTGGTACTGGATTTCTCTGATTATGCCTGCATCTATTAATTGTTGGACTTGTTCATCGCAAGCTTTTGCCTGTTCTGGCCCCATCCTTCTTCTTTTTTGTACTACTGGCACGAAAGTTGAGTTGACTTTTAATTCGTGCTCCGCCTTGCTCCTTGGGACCCCTGTCATGTTCGCCGGAGTCCAAGCGAAGACATCAATGTTTTTGACTAACAAGCTTTTGAGTGCCGCCCGTACTTCCTCAGAGATTGTTGGTCCAATGGTTATGCTTTGCTCTGGGAATTTTTTGTTGAGCACCCATTTTTCCACTTCTCTGGTTTTGCCGATTTTCGGTATCTTCTGTGGCGGTGTTCTTCTTTCCGCCATGTTGCACTCCTTGTTGGCGTGGATCATTGCTATACTCGTTGGGGTTGGTACCCCTATTATTCCGTGTGCTGTTGACGGGGTAGTGTTGAAGTCACCAATAGCCTCTCTTCCCAAGACTATATCATACTGTGGGTGAGGAGTCTCCATTACTAGGAAGTCAACGTCTTCCGTTCGTTAATGGAGCCCATCACTTAGCTCGACTAGGAATGTCAGCTGTCCCAGCGGGTATTCATAACTTTGGTTGAAACCCGCGATTGGAGCGTTAACGGTTGTCAACCAACGTCTGTCTTTTTATTCTACCACGTCGAAACACTGGCGGTACATGATGTTGGACGTTGCCCCCGCGTCAACAAAGAAACGCGGCGTCCTGTAATTACCGAAACGGCTGTGATCACTAAGGGTTCTTTCTTGTTTGCCCCTCCTCTTACTTTTGGGAACATGACTTGTTCTTCTTTTCATGCCGCCCACTCTGTTTGTCTTCTTTTCTTGGTCTGAACATTGCCTGAGATCATATTGGCATGGAGATCTTTGATCTTCTTTTCCGGTTTTCTACCATCTCTTGGGGGTGGGCGTCTGTACTTTCCTCGTATGTTTCTGACAAGGTGATCCAACTTGCCGTTTTTGACACATTCTTCGATCGCGTCTTTCAAATTAATACACTGGTTTGTCGTATGGCCATGTTGTTCATGAAAGTCGCAATAACTTTTCATATCTGTGTTCGGCCCCTGTTTAACTGGTGCCGGCTTCTTTAGTTGGATCCCTTCATTGTACATGATTTGGGCTGAACTTTTTGTCAGCGGAGTCCACCTAGATGCATTCGTTTGGGGTGTATTCGACTGACCCTTTTGTCTGGCTTTGAATGGTTCAAATGTGGCGGACTCTCTGTCGTTGTTTAACCTTGACCATACGGAGGACATTCTTTTGCCCTGGCGGGCTCTATTGATGTCATTTCTGGCATCGTTCTTTGCCAACTCTTTTCCAAAACTCTTTTCCATTCGCGCGTACCTTTTGGCCGCGGTCATAACATCGTCCCATCGCTGCGGCATGCCATCTCTGCCCGTAAGGTTACGAATAAGGTCGTCACACTTTACGTTTTGGCGAAAGGCTGCCCGCAATAGTTCTTCACTTACGCCGCCGATGTTCAGGCCTTCTTGGTTAAATCTGGTCATGAAATCTTCTAGTGTTTCACTGTCTCTTCTGACGACATTCAGAATATATGCTGGGTCACTGATGTGTCGCCGTTGTTGGCTGAATTGTTGGGTGAATATTTTGGCTAAGTCTTCCCAGCTTGTGATATGCCCATCTGGCAATCTTTCAAACCACGCTCTGGCGGCTCCGACTAGCGCTAGCGTAAAAATGTGACACCATAATGGCATGGTCCATCCTTATACAAGTCCAACAGCTGTGAAGGTTTGCAAGTGATCGTCTGGATCTGAGATACCATCATACTGGCCTACTGTTGGCGGGATTTTAGGATTTTCTGGCAGCTCCGCTTCGGCTATTCTTGCCACAAATTTTGATTTTCCCGCCGACGTTGTTGGCCGGTATGGTTTGGAAAAATCAACCGCCGTTTCTGGGTGGTATTTTACTAACTTTTTGGTGTCTAGCCCTTTCCAGCTTTCTTCATAGTCTGGATCGTCTAGGCATGAGTCTGCCTTTAGGTTCGATCGCTGTGACTTCTCTCCTGCTTTGCTGTTTGCTTAGCAGGAGGTGTTATGGCGAATGGTGTTTTTGCACGAACCGGCGTTGAGTTTTCTTCAGACTCTTCCTCTTCATTGCTACTAGAGGCTGTATCAAACAGTGATCTAGGTTTTACATCAGACGCCATTTTTTCTTGTACTTTGTCTTTCAGTTTTTGTTGTTCTGCTTCGAGTCACGCCATGATGCCTGGCGGCATAGTTGCTTTGGAACGTGGCTTAGTTTTTTGTTTATCTGTGACGGTAGAGTGAACGGTGGAGGCATTAAAGAGACCTCCGCCTGTACCCTCCACGTCCAGGTTTTCAGTGTTTCCTAAAGGCCAACCTCTTTTGGTGTGGTCTTGCCACTCATCTGAGTCAAGAACGGAGTGAGTTACTGTTCTAGCTATATGCACGGATTGCACCAATGAAAAAACACGAATCCACCCCTCAAGGTCTAACACGTTAGTCCGAGGGTTATGGTTAAGTATTCTACACGATGGGTTATAAAACCTTCTTGGCGCAGATGAGCGTATCCTGCAAAACAGAAACACCGTGAGCTCGTTACGAGGAATGGGGGGGATTCTCTCGTAACCACCATCCGGCGTGAGAATCAGTACTTGATAGTACAAGATAATGTAATTTGATAGTGATAGTAGGAGAAAGTAGATATCCCTTACCGTTTGGGAGTTTACTGGTATTTATAGCCGGAGGAGAGAGAGCGTGACCAACTACCTTGTCAGGCTTTCCACCAATAATATTCTCCACCCGTACGGTCTTGGTGATTGGTGGAAGTTGGTGGGCACCATGGCCTTTTGACAGGAACGTGGTTGTACTGTTTGTACCGTCCTTTATGTGTTTGTTCAATCCCCTTTGGTTTGGTGTTTATCCCTATGTGGACTGCCACCTTTTTGTCCCATGCTGGTGGGACCTTTGTATTAACCTTCCCAATGTGTCAGGAAAAGTTCTATATTGGACTACACTCTTTGCACCATGCACTACGCCTGGCGTTAGTGACATCCCGGCGCCTAGTGTTCCGCCTAGCGTATGGACTTAGTGTTATACTTTGTTAAATGGTGGGTTTCATACCCTACCTTTACAGACATTAAATTTGAGTTAACAATTAACACATGTAGATACTGAGGAAAGTTATTAATTGTTTTATTACATTATATTCAACTTCAAACTTTAATTTTATCAAAAATTACATGCTACTACTAGTTTTACAAAAACTACTAATTTATTTTCATGCATATCATATTCAACTTCAAACTTGTTTCTTATAAAAGAATTTAAGGTAATGTTTGGTACATCAGAATAAGTGATGGAATGGAATTGACCATTGTGAGGGAATGAAGAAAAGATGTTTGGTTGGTCAATGAAATGGAATCACTCATTACAATGTTCATTCCATACCCCTAAAACACCTCAAATCCATTCCATCCATCACCCTTGTTTTTTTTAATTCCACCCCTCTTTCACATTATATCACTTCCAACACCCTCCCGCCACCACCACCATTGCACTCTCACTACCACCACCACCGCCCACCCCCGCTGTCTCCCACCACCACCATCCACCGTCGCTGCCACTAACACCCGCCGCCACCACCTACCAGCTGCCCACCACCGCCACCACCACCAACCATCGCTCCCAGTCATCACCACCATTGCCTGCCGCCCACCACTACGACCACCACCACCACCCGCCCACCATCACCCGCCACCACCTTCCGCCCACCATCACCCGCCACCACCTTCCGCCCACCACCACAACCATTCGCCACCACCGTCCGCCCACCACCACCATTTGTCACTACCACCTATACACCCATCGTCACCAACCAGCACTCCTTGCTCCCGCCCATCGCCACCACCAGTCACTAGTGCCACCACCCACCAGGCCACCACCACCACCATTTACTGCTTGCAGTCCACCACCACCATTTTTTATTATATTCCGGTTTTTTCTAGCATAACAAACAACACAAGGTAATAATTCATTTCATTCTCACATGGTAACCAAACATCTCAATGGAATGGTAATGACTCATTCCATTATATTGTCCATTTCATTTCTTTGCTCATTCCATTCCAACATCCATTCCATTACTCCATAAAGGGAAAAAAGGAAGATGAAAAAAAACAATGCTCCGAATTCGCTCGAAAAATGCTCGGTTCGATTTTGAGCCACTCGGCTCGGTTAGATATGAAACGATCCAAGCAATGAGCAAGCCCTCGCTCGATTCAGCTCGACTCATGAACTGTCCAACGTGTTACCCAAATTTGAAGGAAAGACACACACTAGGCTCCCACAGTAAACAAAAATTGGTGTGTGTGTGTGAAGACTTCTAGAAGAAAACGACAAAGGAAGAGATCAAAAACCTCACTCTCTTGCAAATTAAGACTAGAAATCATGGATCAAACAACTAGTTCGTAGTAAAGTAGAAGATTTGGAAGTCAACAAAGGAATTCAAGAACGAACCTACATACATAGATGAGTGATTCGTAACTTAAGTAGTGACGTATATATATTTGTGTTGCGTTGTAATCGATTGAGTTCCATTTGAGCTCTTTATGGTATGATGATTGACACATGTAACGTATTGAGTCATATAAAAAATGATTCAAAGACTGATGTGTAATGGAGTCACATAGTTTGTGTACCATTTGTTGTAATTGATGGAGTTACATGGCTTGTGACCCGTCAGATGCAAGCAACGAAGTCACATGCATGGTTTATGATGGCATGACGCATTAGATGTGAAAGTGGGAAGTTCAACTTGTTTAATTGTCTAACACTTAATGCCTTTTTGGGTTTAAATATAAGATTCTTTAACTATACAAGTTAGCGTTGTAAAATTTATATGCCTTTTACCGGTCTTCTTCTTCATCACTCTGAGAATTTCAAATCGTGTAATTGAAATCGATCAATCCCACAACAACCACATCATTGGAACAACCACACATCGTATTGTAACCCATGTTTCAACGATTGTATTTTTGCAAATCTCTATTCAATGGTGATGGATGATACTTAATTTTAATGCTTTAATATTGACCATAGATTGAATTTTTTATAATATTAATTAGTATGCTAATAATTCTATTTTTCAATATTTGGTCATAGTGTTGTCATTATACGAACTTTTTACGAAAATGAGTGTAAAAACTCTAACTTGTCATAAAATGACAATCACTTCACCGAACATGCCAATTTTTAAACTTCGGCTCAAATGTGTGTAACGTCAATCATATGAACATGACTTATACATGTAACTAACTTTTTATTTTGTAAATAAAAATGACCTATTTGTTCCTAAGAATTCAAACACTCCATGTTAGAACGTCAATTTAATACACTTGGGAAAGAGTTACCTTTTTAATTATAAAAGAAGCAGATTTGTTTGAATTTGAAAGCAATAGAAAGTAGGTTTGCCAATGGAGAAAACGTGCTTGATGTTTTTCCAATTTAAAATATGTTATTTCACTTTGTTCAAACTTTTAATTATAACATGCTTCCATTAACACATACACTAACATTAGTAACATAGATGATGTTAAAGAGAGATGTAATCTAAATGCGGATACGAGAACAATTTGTTAGGCACCGATGGCTCATATCCTGGTAGTTGTCATCCTAAACAAGTTGAATATTGTATCACTTAACTTTGTATACACGTAACTGTTTTTCAATAATATTATGTATTACACGTAAGGCATAGTTTATTATATTTTCTGAACCGACTCTAATTTTGAATATATTCCAATGCTTATGTATCTTATTATACTAGCTTTTATCCCTCGCATTATGAGGGTTTTATATCAGTGGTGAAGCTTGGACGAAGATATCGAGGGGTCGGACGAAAATACACATTAAAAATTCCATTAATGGAGGGGGGCGGGATCAAATTTTCGATTGAAAACGGGTAAATTTACATATATATGTAAAAAATATCGGATGAAAACAGATAAATTTACACTACCGCGCAAAAAAAAAAAGATGGGGCCGGGGCCACCCCTGGCCCCAACTATCCGTTGCCAACGTTTTATATTATTCGTTTATAATATTTATATATTTTTTGAATTTTAATTTTATTATTATACATAAGTTAATAATATACTTAATATTTGATGATAAAAAGAGTTTCACAAATAAATGAGATGTTATAACTTAATTTAAAAGCTATTTGAGTTTGATAAAACCCATGACCCGCTTATTTTCTTACTATAAAATATTTTTTAATTATAAATAACATATATCTTTTTTTTGAAGAAATCAAATATTAATTTTTAGATGTCCCTATTTTATAAGGTTTTCATAACAAATATCTGGTGAGATTAATTTTTAATTTAATGAGATGTTATAACCTGTTTAAGGAATATCAGGGTTTGGTGAGACCCATACCCGTGAATTCGGGTTAAATGCATGAGAAACCTCCATTTACAAATAATGCAATCTGCTGACTTGAGAAATTGTAGGGAGCAACTAGAGAGATTTTAAAGCTTTCGTTTATATCTATTATACATAGATATAACATTTAAGAGTTTTGGTGACGCTAAGTTTCCATTGGGTCATTTGGCGGCACCATATTGTTTCATGGTATTTTATTTTACTTTTGGTACCGTAACGAAAGATGACGATTGTCAATTTTGTTTTTGTTTAATTCCGGTATCGTAATAAACGTTACGAAAACTGACCGAATTCTCGTTGATTTTGTTTCAGTTCTGGTACGGTAATTGTAACATCCCAAAAATTTTGATCCAAATTTGACAACTTAGGAAAGTTGGAGGATCAAAAACATTCTCCAAATAAGTAATGAGAAAAATTTAAATAAGGAAATAAGAATTTTAAATAAGGAAATAAAAGCATTACATAACGAAAATCCATGTAAAGGATATGGAATAAAGAAAACACATCCCACATGGAAAGATGTAAGAAAGTGAGAGCATTCCACATGAGTATAAATAAGGAATAAAAATCCCATCCCACATGGAAAGTGGTAAAGAAATGGAAGTTCTTTTTAAGGAAGAGATTTTCCATAGTAATATTTTTTTATGCCAAACATGCATCAAGTGGTGCTTGCAGAGGGTGCGGAGCACCCGACGCAGACGCGCAAGGTCACACGCACGGGCTCGGGCAATGGCGACAGCGACGGGCGCAATGTGGCGCTTTGATGGCACACTTAGCACGCTCGCATCGTCGCAGGCCGCCTTAGTATTTTTGGACAATGAGAGTTAGACCCAGAAGTGACAAGCTACCAAAAGACAAGGGACCAAAAATGAAAAAGATAATATCCAGGGACCCATCGCGATACGCGATGAGTCCAAGAGCAAGGCCATCGCGTATCGCGATGAGCCGTTATGACTCAGCGACACGTGTCGCATCCGGGTGACATGTGGCAGAGGTGTCAGGCCACGTGGCAACACGTGGCAGATGTGTCAGGCCACGTGGCGACACGTGGCGATCTCTGAACTACATGAGTCATCGCGATATGCGATGACCATGGAAAAGGGTCCATCGCGTATCGCGATGGAACCCAGTTCAGCCTATAAATAGGAGGGCTATGACACCTTCATTTTCACACCACCCCACTCTCTCTCTAGAAAATACTTTATCTCTCTACCTTGGTTTTCATGCCCCGACCCGACAAATAATAACGTCGTAATCCGCACCATAAACCGACGACACCTCGAAATTCATACCGACAAATCCCGACGACCGGCGAACCTCGTTTTGCGTGCTGATCATCGTTTGGCACGCAGAACCTCGTAACCCGTGCCAAATAACCCGACATTCTGCCTCGAAGTACGTGCATGACCCGGCGACCCCCGAACATTGCCTCGATTTGCGTGCCGAGGAGTTGTTGATCAAGATTCTCAATATACGTGCAAGCGTCGAAGTGCTACCCGAAAATATAGAAAATAATAAGCTAAGCAAGGTAGGGGTTCTGTCCAAATAAATTATTATTAATTCAAAGGCTTAGATCTTAGTCAGGGGTATAACCTAGACCTTGATCAAAATGAAAAGGTAACAATTAAATAAAGATTTCTTTATGATTAAGAAATACAAAATAATATAAACAAAGGCTATAGATAAAAAATAATCTTTTCATGATTAAGAAAGATAAACTATTACCTATAAAAGGTATAGTATAGTGTTTCGTTATTATTGAGAAACATAGCACATGATTAGCAAATAAAGAGAAAGAATTCATGTCCAAAATGTTTTATTCAAACAAAAGATCAATCAATGTTTAAAGCTATCAAAATCAGACTAAATGTCTGTAGCCGGATTAAGAGACGATCGAGGTATTTATATAAACCTATTTTATTATAGGTCAATCATTCAATCATTCATTCATTCACAAAGGTTTTCAAACGAGATCACCACATCATTCAGAACAGATAGTCTTAGGTGAATACGTTAAACCTTTTACAATCAGTCAAGATAAACGGGTTGTTTATCTTAATAAAGTCAGTCAAATATTTTTAAGAGATTACGTGATCTCTAACATAAAGATTTAATGGATTACGTGATCCCTAATTTACAAGATAGAAAATAAAAGCAACTCAGACCGAGTACACATGTGTCTGGATCCAAACATAATTAATCTAGTCTATCAGTCAAGACTACGTGGCCGCAGACTAGAGATCATAATAAAAGTTCTCCAATGGGCATCAGTTCCCAATGGGCGTCAGCTCCCAATGGGCGTCAGCTCCCGGAGAACCGTAATTGTGTGTGTATGGCAAGTGGTACAATTCCAAGAAATAAGAGACGTTTCAGCTGAGGGTGTTCCAAAAAACTATCTTGTCAGTCGAAGAAAGATTTATAAAATGTTTTTAGAGTCAACGATTCACCAACATATTGCTAACGTATCCCCCCCCCCAACATTTCTGGAAATAAAGATAGTACAGGTAGCAAGAAATTAGAGCCATTCAAAAAGATAGACGCTCGCAAGATAGAGATGACTCAATTTTAAATCATTAAAATATTATAATCAATATTTGAAAATTGTTGGTACATGATGTCAGTAGTTCAGTGTCAAGTGTCTGTAATCGTGTTAGTTGGATTTGTGTTATGTATGTAAGCGAAGTTATCACAAGTTCGCTTGATATAGGCGAACTTGTGGAACAAGCGAAGTTAGGGACAACTTCGCCTGAACATGCCAGGCGAAGTTGTCGTCTTATATATAGATTAGGTTACGGCTAAGATTAGTGGAAAATATCAATCAGTTATTCATTGTATCGAGTTGTCCAGTGTTTGTGATTGATATCACGTGTTTTCGGTTGCAATATAATGAGTCTTTGTTTATTGTAACGTGTGTTTAATCGTGTTAACGTATATCGTCTTCTACGCTCGTAACGTCTTACGTAGGGATTCCGCACCTACGTAGAACGAGATATTCCGTGTAGATCCGGCTGGGAACCTACAATTGGTATCAGAGCTTTTGCTCGTGATTGTGTGGTTCGGGATTATCACGCGGGTGTAGAAATCGTTCCGTTTGACTATTCGCGGGACGAGTTTACCGAGTTTTTGTGTCCTACTCACCTCCCACCATCATAAACAACCCATAACACCTTCGCATACCTCGCAAAATCCAGAAATCAAACCTACAAATCCATCGTGTTCATCAGGCGAAGTTGCCGTCACTGTTAGTAGGGTTTCGGCGAAGATATAAGGTTAAGTGAAGTTATCCACAACTTCGCCTACCTCTCAAGTTCGCTTATCTCAAGCGAAGTTATCTACAACTTCGCCGAATCAGGCGAATTTAAAAAGGAAGCGAAGTTAAGAATTCCAGCGAAGTTAAGACTTAAGCGAAGTTATCCACAACTTCGCCTACAGTACTGTTAAAAATAAATTATTTTATTTTTCGAGTTTCTTTGTGTTTCGTGAAAGATGACTTCAATAAACATTACGGAACTGGTGAAGATGGAAGTGGAAGCGGGTTCAGCTACTAAGGCACCGAAGATGCTTAAAGGAACCGATTTTGTGGCGTGGAAAGATCGGTTTGAACAGTATGTTAAGTACCAAGATGCTAAGATGTGGGTGTGCATTCAAGATGGATACATTCCACCAACTGCTGAGTATGAGGGTCGTGATCAGATTAAGAAATACAACAAGATGGAAGAAGAAGAAAAGAAAATGTATGAGGCTGAAAGCAAAGCTCATGCAGCGATAACAATGGCTCTTCCACAAGAGATTCTTCACACCTTCAGGAAGTATAAAACTGCCAGAGAGCTTTGGGAAGCGCTTGAAAACCGATTTGAGGATAATGTGGGGATTCGTGCATCAAAGATTAAACTTCTCAAAACCCAATTCTCGGTGTTCAAGTATCTGAAGAATGAATCACTTGATGATATCATCACGAGATATTATCATCTGATGACAGAACTAAGCAATTATTCCATTGCTTACAAAGAAGATGAGATCGTGGAAAAGCTTCTTGATGCTCTCCCACCGAAATGGGAGATGTACACTGTCTTGATGAGAGAAGATAAGAGTTTGCCGACTATGACTTGGAAACAGCAGTCAACAAACTAAGAACTTTTGAACTTAACATGGTTCGTAAAGAGACACCAACTGATCAGGTTCAGGATCCAGGAATGTATGGTGCAAAAGTTAACTCAAGTTCAAGTTCGAAGTCTGAATCATCTGCTTACTACTCAAAGGGAGAGTCGGGCGCTAACTCAACACATGAAGGACATGTATCTCTCAACATGAATGGTGATGTGTGTTTTGTAGCTGGTGGATCAAATGCTTCTAAACCTCAAGCAACCAAGAGTAGTTTTTCCTCAAGTGTTCCTAACAACAACTACTCTAAGATGCCCATGAGTGTTAAATCTGCTGAACAGCAGTTTGCTCTCTATGCATCTTTCATTGCTTCGTATGAAAATTACATTCAAGGCAAGATTGTTGATCCTGCAACTTTGGACGAAGACTATGATCAGATCGATGCTGATGATCTGGAAGAGATGGATCTGCAGTGGCAGATGGCGATGATTGTGAGAAGAGTTAAGAGGTTTGTGAAGAAGACAGGTAGAAAGTTTGTGGGTGTGACACCTGGTAAAATCCCAATCCCTTAAACCAAGTAATCAACCTAAATATTAGGTAATTATGTTAAATGCGCCTTGCGCGAGCGCGCCATGTTAGTCAGCGCGTGCATTTGTTATGTGCGCCCTGCGCGAGCGCGCCATGTTAGTCAGCGCGTGCATCTGTTATGTGCGCCCTGCGCGAGCACGCCATGTTAGTCAGCGCGTGCATTTGTTATGTGCGCCCTGCGCGAGCGCACCATGTTAAGAACCAGCGTGAGCATATGTTATATGCGCCATGCGCGAATGTTTTGGCTTTATGTTTTCATGTAACTTAAGCGTTGTTGTCTATGGGTTGACCATCCCGCATAATGCTAAGGCGGGTGCATCCTAAATCGTTTATGCGCGTGCGGAAGGGAACTAACCTCCCCGCATGGCGGGAACATTGAGAGCCAGTTTGTCTGAAGCTCCAAGATGGAATTGACTTCAACATGACTGATCACTATGTTGAAATACCAAGACCACCTGGAGAATCTACAAATGAAACTCAATATCCCCAACTGCGAGAAGGTTACGCACCTACCCGCAGCAAAGAAATGTCCTTCACGCAGAAAGCTATGCGCACAAAGTGATGCGCACAGAACGCTTAGTCTATTCTCCAGACATAAGGAGATTACTCCCGCCCAAAAGGAAACAGTAGCGTGTTTCAGAGATTTTCCACTTTTTACTGTACACTGACAAAAGTACCTGAAAAAGCACACTGTAACATGAAAAGTCAACTGTCAGCCACCCTATTCTCACCAACCCCAGACCTGTATGTCCTGTCCAAATCAAATCAAGATCTTTTGACAATAAACAATAATAATTTCCATACTTTATCATCATTACACCTAGATATGAAAAGATTTCAATCCCCTAAAGCAAGGGATTGTGTTCCCTTGAGTTTGCCTATAAATTTGTAACCTAAATTATCACCCAAAACACACTTCAAAGAACTACAAACTTGCACTAATCCTCTCCCAAGCATCCGTTGTTTCCAGCTCCGATCCTGTTACTAGGTAAGCCGAGAATATAACCTTGAGACCTACTATCCAACCCTTATATTCTCCTATTCCTTGATCTTAATATATATACTTGTTATTTAATCGTATTCTAGACCTTCGATTCCGAGGCCAACACCAAGAAAACCCGAATCTCGATTAATCCCTTAACAAGAACCACAGGTGAGTCTCACAGCCCCTATTTTCACTGTTTTCACTATCTTTAAACTGTTTTCGGGGCGAGGGACACGTACTTAAATAATGTTTTATCATGGTATACTTACAAGCTATGCAAGCGATTATGTGTTTAAGTTATGTTTCATGATGAGTAATGCAAACGGTTATCTAAGGTTTTCAATGTATGTGCGCTAGAACTCGAGTAAGTGATCACTTTACCATTGGAACTCTAAGGGTAGGGACTGCTGGTTTGATCCACCCACTCGTAGGGGTCGCACCTCTTTGCATGGACGAGTGCCTAGTATGGTCATGGGGCAGTACTATGGGTTTGAGCCCGCTCGTAGGGGTCGCGCCTCTTTGCATGGACGAGCGCCTTGTTTTCCGGCACAACGTCCGCGCGTAACCCGCGGGACGGAATTATTATTTTAGCTCGTAGTGGCAGCGCCACTTTGCATGGACGAGCACATGTTCCTGAAACGTTCGCGCGTAACCCGCGGGACGGTATTACTTATTTTAGCTCGTAGTGGCAGCGCCACTTTGCATAGACGAGCACAGTTCCCTGAAATGTTCGCGCGTAACCCGCGGAACGATTTTATCAGAATATCTTGATAGAACTATGTTTTACCAAGCATGTGTTTTAATGATGCTATCAGAATTACGTTTCAGAATGATTTGTATCAAGATTATGATGCAATACGATTTATCAAGTTACTAAGACTTATGAACTCACTTAGTTTATACTGATTCAAATGTTTTTACGTGTCTTTCAGGAGATAACTAGGTAGCGCATGGAGTCACACTTATAGCACCTCACGCTGAACATCTAAACTAGCTTTTTGGAAGATTTTAGTTCTATCCCTTCGATGCGCGTGGTTGTTCCCGCCGCGCATGGGGATATGGCGTGGAAATCTTCAACAATTTTTATACTTGGATGTTTTTATGTAATTTTTAAACAATGTAATGTATTTGTATTAAACTTTTCATGCGCAATGAAAATCTTACTTTGAATGTTTGCAATGGCCCGTGCTTAAGTATCAATTCCCACTCGCGCGCGCCCGGCTGTTTCCGCCGCTCAGGGCCGGGTGTGACAGATTGGTATCAGAGCACTGGTTATAGCGAACTAGGAAAAGAAGTTTTAACCTAGACTATAACCGTTGGGGAATCGCATGAAATATTTTTCAAAGAAAATAATTTCAAAAGAAACTATACACACACTTAGGAACACGGGTCACACTGTCTAGTAAATAATGATAACATTATGTGCTCAGAGTACATGCGCTAAGTCTGATATATTTTCACTCTTTTAAAGCAAGAATGCCTCCAACTAAAGCCAAAGGAATTACCATGACACCCGAGGAACTCGCGGAAATAATCGCGCAGGCGATTGCGACACATGAGGCCAGCAAGGCCGAATCAAGTCAGGGTCGTCAGAATGAGACCCCAGAACCCGAATCAGGAGCCTTGGACAAAGGATGCTCCTATAAGACATTCATGGCCTGTAAGCCTTGGCCATTCAAGGGAACCGAAGGGGCCATTGGGCTCTACAACTGGATTGACAAGATGGAGACAGTCCTCTCCATTAGCGGATGTAGTGAGAACCAGAAGGTCCTTTACGCGACCTGCATGTTCCAAGAGGCAGCTTCGTCTTGGTGGAAGCTTCAAACGAAAACATTGGGGCGAGAAGTTGCTCTCCACAAGACTTGGGAGGAACTGAAGGAGATGATGATGAGAAAGTTCTGCTCTCGCGCAGAAATCCAGAGTCTACAACAGGAATTCTGGAACCACACCATGGTAGGAACGGATATCGACGCCTACAACAACCGGTTCAACGAACTTTGCCAGTTGGTGCCAGATATGGCAAACACGGAGGAAAAGAAGATCGAGAGGTATATTTTTGGGTTACCTCCTGTTGTTAGGGTTCCGCTCAACGCCGCAGCGCCTCCAACCTTTGATGAGGCGGTAGCGCGGGCCATCACCCTTACAAGGGATACGATCCGTGCGGGTATGTTGACTACGCGCGGAATCGAGCAGCGAACCTCTGATCCCAAGAGGAAATGGAACTCTCACCACCGAGGATCCGACTCCAAGCAACCACCGTTCAAGAAGCAGGAAAGCGCAAGGGTTTACGCGATTCAGGCCGCGGAGCCACCACGAAAAGGATACAGCGGGCCTCGCCCATGGTGCAGCAAATGCAAGTACCACCACGAGGGTGAATGCGCAAGAATCGAATGTGCCAAATGTGGAAGACCAGGGCACAAGACGATGAATTGCCGTGTCAGAGAAGCTGGAGCAAGCGACAACTGCTACGCATGCGGGAAGCCAGGGCATTTTAGTCGGGATTGCCCGCAAAAGGGGAACCAAGCTCGCGGGAGAGCTTTTGTGATCGGCGCAGGCGAAGCTAAAGAAGAGCCGAATGTGGTAACCGGTACGTTTTTGCTTAACGGACATTTTGCATCTGTCTTATTTGATACTGGCGCTGACCTAAGTTTTATATCCGCTGAGTTTAAAGACTCCCTAGGCCTAGCAACCAGTAGACTAAACACGCCTTATACTATAGAACTAGCCAATGGTAGGCAGTTATGCGCGAACGAAAGAACTGAACAATGTGTTATAGTCATGGGAGGTCACGGGTTCAATATTAACTTGTTGCCAATAGACTTGGGAAGTTTTGACATTGTGGTAGGTATGGATTGGTTAGTTGAGAACCGCGCGGAAGTTATTTGCCATGAGAAGCAGGTTCGGATCCCACTGTTGAACGGAGAAACCTTGGTAATTCAAGGGGAAAGAAGGGGAGTTGCGACGAAACTGATTTCGTGCCTAAAGGCGCGAAAGTGCCTAAGGAAAGGGTGCTACGCCTTCCTGGCGCATGTCGTAGAGAAGAAAGGAGATGAGCGTAGAATTGAAGACTTACCAGTAGTGCGCGAATTTCCAGAAGTTTTTCCTGAAGATTTGCCCGGATTACCGCCGCCGCGACAAGTCGAGTTTCGTATTGATTTGGTCCCAGGAGCTGCGCCAGTAGCTCGAGCGCCTTATCGATTAGCTCCATCTGAGATGCAAGAGCTATCCAATCAGTTATAGGAACTATTGGATAAGGGTTTCATACGCCCAAGCTTTTCACCTTGGGGAGCTCCAGTACTGTTTGTTAAGAAGAAGGATGGTTCGTTCAGAATGTGTATTGACTACAGGGAGCTGAACAAGCTGACAGTCAAGAATCGGTACCCCTTACCGAGGATTGACGACTTATTTGACCAGTTGCAGGGATCCAGTTATTATTCGAAGATAGATCTACGGTCAGGATACCACCAACTTAGGGTCCATGAGGAAGATGTGCCGAAAACAGCCTTCCGAACTAGATACGGCCATTATGAGTTCTTAGTGATGCCTTTCGGGCTAACTAATGCGCCGGCTGTGTTCATGGATCTGATGAACCGCGTGTGCAAACCATACTTGGATAAGTTTGTGATTGTGTTTATAGATGATATTCTGATTTACTCACGGACCAAGGCCGAGCATGAGCAACACCTGAGATTGATTTTGGAATTGTTGAGGAAAGAAAAGTTGTATGCGAAGTTTTCCAAGTGCGAGTTTTGGCTTAGAGAAGTTCACTTTCTCGGTCACGTTGTAAACGAGAAAGGAATTCACGTTGATCCTTCCAAAGTCAAGGCCATCGAAAACTGGGAAGCGCCAAAAACCCCAACTGAGGTGAGGCAATTCCTAGGACTAGCTGGCTACTATCGACGCTTCATTGAGAACTTCTCCAAAATAGCTCTACCTCTGACCGCGCTAACTCAGAAAGACAAGAAGTTTGTTTGGGGCGAAAATCAGGAAACAGCATTTCAAATGTTGAAACAGAAGTTATGTAGTGCGCCAATTTTGTCTTTGCCCGAGGGGATAGATGACATTGTTGTTTACTGCGACGCTTCACATCAGGGACTTGGATGTGTCCTTATGCAGCGAGACAAAGTCATAGCGTATGCCTCACGCCAACTCAAGACCAATGAAAAGAACTACACAACGCATGATTTAGAACTTGGAGCGGTTGTCTTCGCGCTAAAGATTTGGCGCCATTACCTCTATGGTACAAAGTGTATAATCTTTACGGATCACAAGAGCCTTCAACATATATTTGATCAAAAGGATTTAAACATGAGGCAACGAAGATGGGTGGAGTTGTTGAACGATTATGATTGTGAGATTAAGTACCACCCTGGAAAGGCGAATGTGGTAGCAGACGCGCTAAGTAGGAAGGAGCGAATAAAAACGCTACGAGTCAAGGCTCTAAGGTTGACCATTCACGCAGATCTCTCTACCCGCATCCGAGACGCTCAGCAAGAAGCCTTGAAACCAGAGTTTGTTAAAAACGAATGCCTTGGGGGTATGGTTAAGAATTTGGAACTTAAAGAGAACGGCAATCTATATTTCGCTAACCGCATATGGGTCCCTCTCAAGGGAGGATTGCGCGAACAGGTATTGAACGAAGCTCACAAGACGCGGTATTCCGTACATCCTGGCGCAGACAAGATGTACCAAGATGTTAAAACGCTGTATTGGTGGCCCAATCTTAAAGGCGCCATCGCGACGTATGTCAGTAAGTGCCTGACGTGTTCGAAGGTGAAGGCTGAATATCAGAAACCATCAGGGTTGCTTCAGCAGCCAGAAATTCCCATGTGGAAGTGGGAACAAATCTCTATGGACTTCATCACCAAACTGCCAAGGACACCTGGGGGTTATGACACAATATGGGTTATTGTGGATCGGCTAACTAAGTCAGTGCACTTCCTACCAATCAAGGAAACCGATAAGATGGAAAAGTTAGCCCGACTGTATATTCGAGAAGTAGTTTCAAAACATGGAGTCCCAGTGTCCATCATTTCTGATAGAGATAGTCGGTTCACATCAAGGTTTTGGAGATCGTTACAAGGAGCTTTAGGTACTCGTCTTGACATGAGTACGGCATATCATCCTCAAACGGATGGGCAAAGCGAACAATCCAGACATTGGAAGATATGCTACGCGCGTGCGCAATCGATTTCGAAGGTAGCTGGGATACTCATCTCCCATTGGTTGAATTTTCTTACAACAACAGCTATCACACAAGCATTAAGGCTGCGCCGTTCGAAGCTTTGTATGGGCGCAAGTGTAGATCCCCACTGTGCTGGGCTGAAGTGGGTGACAAGCAAATGACTGGTCCAGAATTGATCCAAGAAACAACAGACAAGATTTTTCAGATAAGGGATCGCCTTAAGACAGCGCGCGACAGACAGAAGAGCTACGCAGATGTGCGAAGGAAACCATTGGAGTTTCAAGTAGGGGATAAAGTACTTTTGAAAGTCTCTCCATGGAAAGGAGTCCCCCGTTTCGGCAAGCGAGGAAAGTTGAATCCGCGCTTCATTGGACCATTCGAGATCCTGGAAAGGATCGGTCCGGTTGCTTATAAACTCCGTTTACCCGCCGAACTCAGTGGAGTTCATGATACGTTTCATGTGTCCAACCTCAAAAAGTGCTTATCTGACGAAACGTTGATTTTGCCGTTGGAAGAGATTCACATCGACAAACAGCTGCACTTCGTAGAAGAACCTATAGCAGTAACCGATTGGAAAGAACAAAAGTTACGCAGGAGCAAAATCAAGTTAGTAAAGGTTCAATGGAACTCGAGGCGTGGGCCTGAATTCACTTGGTAAAGAAAAGACCAGATGCGCATGAAATACCCACACCTCTTTCAGAACATGGCTTCTGCCAGCAACGTCTCCTAAATTTCGGGACGAAATTCGTTTAACGAGGGGAGAATGTGACACCTGGTAAAATCCCAATCCCTTAAACCAAGTAATCAACCTAAATATTAGGTAATTATGTTAAATGCGCCTTGCGCGAGCGCGCCATGTTAGTCAGCGCGTGCATTTGTTATGTGCGCCCTGCGCGAGCGCGCCATGTTAGTCAGCGCGTGCATTTGTTATGTGCGCCCTGCGCGAGCGCGCCATGTTAGTCAGCGCGTGCATTTGTTATGTGCGCCCTGCGCGAGCGCGCCATGTTAGTCAGCGCGTGCATCTGTTATGTGCGCCCTGCGCGAGCGCGCCATGTTAGTCAGCGCGTGCATTTGTTATGTGCGCCCTGCGCGAGCGCACCATGTTAAGAACCAGCGTGAGCATATGTTATATGCGCCATGCGCGAATGTTTTGGCTTTATGTTTTCATGTAACTTAAACGTTGTTGTCTATGGGTTGACCATCCCGCATAATGCTAAGGCGGGTGCATCCTAAATCGTTTATGCGCGTGCGGAAGGGAACTAACCTCCCCGCATGGCGGGAACATTGAGAGCCAGTTTGTCTGAAGCTCCAAGATGGAATTGACTTCAACATGACTGATCACTATGTTGAAATACCAAGACCACCTGGAGAATCTACAAATGAAACTCAATATCCCCAACTGCGAGAAGGTTACGCACCTACCCGCAGCAAAGAAATGTCCTTCACGCAGAAAGCTATGCGCACAAAGTGATGCGCACAGAACGCTTAGTCTATTCTCCAGACATAAGGAGATTACTCCCGCCCAAAAGGAAACAGTAGCGTGTTTCAGAGATTTTCCACTTTTTACTGTACACTGACAAAAGTACCTGAAAAAGCACACTGTAACATGAAAAGTCAACTGTCAGCCACCCTATTCTCACCAACCCCAGACCTGCATGTCCTGTCCAAATCAAATCAAGATCTTTTGACAATAAACAATAATAATTTCCATACTTTATCATCATTACACCTAGATATGAAAAGATTTCAATCCCCTAAAGCAAGGGATTGTGTTCCCTTGAGTTTGCCTATAAATTTGTAACCTAAATTATCACCCAAAACACACTTCAAAGAACTACAAACTTGCACTAATCCTCTCCCAAGCATCCGTTGTTTCCAGCTCCGATCCTGTTACTAGGTAAGCCGAGAATATAACCTTGAGACCTACTATCCAACCCTTATATTCTCCTATTCCTTGATCTTAATATATATACTTGTTATTTAATCGTATTCTAGACCTTCGATTCCGAGGCCAACACCAAGAAAACCCGAATCTCGATTAATCCCTTAACAAGAACCACAGGTGAGTCTCACAGCCCCTATTTTCACTGTTTTCACTATCTTTAAACTGTTTTCGGGGCGAGGGACACGTACTTAAATAATGTTTTATCATGGTATACTTACAAGCTATGCAAGCGATTATGTGTTTAAGTTATGTTTCATGATGAGTAATGCAAACGGTTATCTAAGGTTTTCAATGTATGTGCGCTAGAACTCGAGTAAGTGATCACTTTACCATTGGAACTCTAAGGGTAGGGACTGCTGGTTTGATCCACCCACTCGTAGGGGTCGCACCTCTTTGCATGGACGAGTGCCTAGTATGGTCATGGGGCAGTACTATGGGTTTGAGCCCGCTCGTAGGGGTCGCGCCTCTTTGCATGGACGAGCGCCTTGTTTTCCGGCACAACGTCCGCGCGTAACCCGCGGGACGGAATTATTATTTTAGCTCGTAGTGGCAGCGCCACTTTGCATGGACGAGCACATGTTCCTGAAACGTTCGCGCGTAACCCGCGGGACGGTATTACTTATTTTAGCTCGTAGTGGCAGCGCCACTTTGCATAGACGAGCACAGTTCCCTGAAATGTTCGCGCGTAACCCGCGGAACGATTTTATCAGAATATCTTGATAGAACTATGTTTTACCAAGCATGTGTTTTAATGATGCTATCAGAATTACGTTTCAGAATGATTTGTATCAAGATTATGATGCAATACGATTTATCAAGTTACTAAGACTTGTGAACTCACTCAGTTTATACTGATTCAAATGTTTTTACGTGTCTTTCAGGAGATAACTAGGTAGCGCATGGAGTCACACTTATAGCACCTCACGCTGAACATCTAAACTAGCTTTTTGGAAGATTTTAGTTCTATCCCTTCGATGCGCGTGGTTGTTCCCGCCGCGCATGGGGATATGGCGTGGAAATCTTCAACAATTTTTATACTTGGATGTTTTTATGTAATTTTTAAACAATGTAATGTATTTGTATTAAACTTTTCATGCGCAATGAAAATCTTACTTTGAATGTTTGCAATGGCCCGTGCTTAAGTATCAATTCCCACTCGCGCGCGCCCGGCTGTTTCCGCCGCTCAGGGCCGGGTGTGACAGTGGGTGAAAGACCAGGGTTTGATAAGTCGAAGGTTAGGTGTTACAACTGTCAACAGAATGGCCACTTTGCGAAAGAGTGCACAAATGAACGTGTAGAACGCAGTCAAAACAGGTCTACACAACAGAGTGGGGGTGGTAATGAGAATAGTGCCATGATTTCTAGACAAAACGGGGAGTACAACTGGAATCTGCATGTTGAGGAAGTGTTCGAACAGGCCAATTTAGCGAACATCGAAACTGCAGGAAGTGAGAAAGTAACTGGAGAAAATGAAGCTTACATGGCAGAAGTGGCAGACCAGCTCACCGAGGTAAGTACTAAACTCCCTTGTACGAAATGTGAAAATCTGTCCGAACAATTGACAACTATAACTGATCAGTTTGTTAGTTTGGATGCTCAATTTAAAACATTAAAAGAAGATCATCATTTCACTAAAGCTAGAGAAAACAGTTATAAGGTAAAAATAAAAGCTAGTGAGAAAGATATTAGAAGTCTTAAAGCCAGTCTAGCTGAGAAAATACAAGTAATTGATCTTAGCTATGAAGTGTTAGAAGAGAAAACCAAACTAATAGCTGAAAGGGATAAACAGATAGCTGATCACCAGGTGAAAGTGGTGGAACTTAACAGAAAACTTGAGCAATTCAGAAATTCCTCCGCTATACTTGATCACCTCGTTAGTGATCAAGGTTCCCCAGTTAAAAGGGGAGGAATTGGATATCATGAAGTTCCACCACCTTACAATCATAACTATACTTATGATCCTAGTAATCAGAAATCTGTTATGTTGATTTTGGTCAGACAGTTCCGGTTAAGGTTACTATTAAAGAACCAGAAGTTAGTAAAGGCGAAACAAGAAAGCCTGTTTCGAGTGTTAAAATTTCTGTTCCTAGTCCTGTCTCATCAAAATCGGACAAGTCATCCGAGTCGAGTGAAACAAAAGAAAAGGCAGTGTTACCAAAAAGTGGAGAGAAACATAAAACACCTGAAAAGAAATCTCCAGTAAACCCGTATGTCCCACCATATGTGAGACAAGCGGGCAGTAATGCAGCCTCAACATCTAAAACAACTATTGAAAAGAAAGTTGAACACAGGAGTTGTTTCAGATGTAATCAATTAGGACACCTAATTGCTGATTGCCCTCTGAAGCAGAGATTCAGAGGTGTGAGGCCTTCGAAAACTGAGAACAGAACTAACAATAATCACTATAATGGTAAAAATGAAAACTCATCAAAGTTCAGAAATTGGACTAATCCAGGTTTTCAAAGAAAACGATCTCAGTTTTTCATTGCTAACAACCAAACCATAAGTAATAATTCATTTAATTCACGAAGGTTTGGATGGCCTCATAGTCAATCTACAAGAAGGTATCCTTTTAGGACTTACAGAAATTATTCTGATACTAACTTTGGACAGCCAAGGTACGGGATGTATCGACCCAAGACCAATAGGTCTTGGGTCCCCAGATTTTAATCCTCTGCTTTAATCGTGCAGGAACAGTTGAACAGGGCTTCAAACAATCTATGGGTTGTGGATAGCGGCTGTTCCCGGCACATGACGGGTAACAAGAATTTGTTACACGACTGGAAACCTGTTCAGGGAGGAAGAGTGAGTTTTGCTGGAGAGAGCGGTGGAAGGATTACAAGAATTGGGACGGTGACTAATGGAAAAATGACTTTAGAGAAAGTGAATTTCGTTGAAGAACTAAAGCATAATCTGCTGAGTGTATCGCAGATCTGTGACAAAGATTACACCGTGCACTTTACCAAGAATGAAGCGATCGTACTGTATCCTGGTTTCAAGATACCAGAGGATTGGATTGTAATGAAGGCTCCAAGAGAAAAGAATACGTATATTATGTACATGAGGTCGACTGAGATGGCCACAGAAGAATCGTGTCTTTTGTCAAAAGCAACTGAATCGGAGTCCGAGTTATGGCATAGAAAAATGGGGCATATTCATCTTCGGAAAATGAACTACATTGTCAAGAATGGGCTGGTGCTGGGTGTTCCCTTGAAGAACTTCAACTTTGAAGACCAATGCATATCATGCAAAAAGGGAAAGCAACACAAGAAAACCCATCACACCAAGAAGGTTAATTCTATAGTCAGTACCCTAGATCTACTTCACATGGATCTCTTCGGTCCCGTGAATGTAAAAAGTCTAGGTGGAACATCATACTGCTTGGTGATAACTGATGATTTCTCTCGATATTCTTGGGTATATTTCCTGAAGTCAAAGGATGAAACGGTTCAGATGGTAAAAAATTTGATTACCAAGGTTGAGAATATCATGGGGAAAAGGGTTAAATACATCAGGAGTGACAATGGGACAGAGTTCAAAAATTATGAGATGGAGATCTTCTGCTTACAGAAAGGGATAGAACACCAGTACAGCGCTCCGTATACTCCGCAACAAAATGGAGTGGCTGAGAGGAAGAACAGAACGTTAATTGAAGGAGCCAGAACCATGCTGGCTGATTCGAAACTTCCTGTGGTGTTCTGGGTTGAAGCTGTTGCAACAGCCTGTTATATCCTTAATAGAGTTTTAACTGTTAAAAGACTGAATAAAACATGTTATGAACTTATGCATGGGAGAAAGCCCAACTTGAGTGGTCTCGAACCATTCGGGTCCCCGTATTCGATATTAAAGACAAATTCAAAATTTGGTGAAATAGCCGACGAAGGTATTTTAGTCGGATATGTTGTTGGGACTCCCAACAGACGAGTCTTTAATACATCGACCAGCAAGGTTGAGGTGGTGTGTAACACTGATATCACAAGTTACAAATCACCAAAACCAAGCACGGGACCCGCTGGGGTTTTCGACTATGATAGGCTTTTTAAATCTTTTAACATGCCTTATTTGGATTGTGCAGAAGTTGATGAGAGAATTGCTACGAAGATGATTTACCATGAGGAAGACACTTTGGTGCAACGATCGCAGTATGATGAATGTCAGCCTTCCTCGTCAAATGCTGTCGATACCCCTGCTGCCTCTACAGAAGAGGAATTCTTCAATCCGTTTCACTCTCAACAACAATCACCCATTGATGAGATACCTTCGAACCTGGAAGACAATCTACAAGTCAGTTCGGTTCCGACAACGAGAATTCACAAAAATCACCCTTTGGAGAACGTGATAGGTGATCTGTCCGACGGTGTACAAACAAGACAAAGCTTGAATGAGCATACCTGTGTTTACACAAGCATTAAAGAATCAGGCATAATTAACGAATGCTTGTAAACCTGTTTCATCAGCCAGATTGAACCAAAGAACTATCAAATGGCTCTCAAGGACAGCTCGTGGGTCGAAGCCATGCAAGAAGAGTTAGCCCAGTTCAAAAAGATGGAGGTATGGAACTTGGTTGCAAAACCGAAGAATGTGCATGCGATTGGCACAAAATGGGTTTTCAAATGCAAGAGAGATGAGAAAGGGATTATTATCAGGAACAAGGCGAGGCTGGTTGTAAAAGGTTTTAATCAGCAAGAGGGGATCGATTACAATGAGGTGTTTGCTCCTGTGGCGAGATTGGAAGCCATTCGATTGTTTTTGGCATTTTCTGCACACAAGGAGATGAAGGTATTTCAGTTAGACGTGAAGAGTGCGTTTCTTAACGGTAAAGTCGATGAGGTTGTGTACGTTGAGCAACCTCCGGGTTTTCCTGACCCAGACTTTCCTGATCACGTGTATAAGCTAAGTAAAGCGCTGTATGGACTACATCAGGCCCTTCGTGCCTGGTACTCAACACTATCCGATTACTTGCTTGAGAATGAGTTTGAAAGGGGTAAGATTGATAGCACATTGTTCTTTAAGAGAAAAGGGAGCGACTTTCTTCTGGTGCAAGTCTACGTGGACGACATCATCTTTGCTACATCAAAAGTCACCATGTGTCAGGAGTTTGAGGCCGTCATGAAAAAGAGGTTTGAAATGAGTGCTATGGGTGAACTAACTTTCTTTTTAGGACTGCAGGTTGATCAGAAGAAAGATGGGATGTTCATTCATCAGACTAAGTATGTCCATGATGTTCTCAAACGCTTCAAGATGGAGGACAGCACTCCATTTGATACTCCAGTCTGCGTCAACCATAAATTGGGTGCTGATTCAGACAACGATGCAGATGTGGACCCAACCCAATATCGGGCAATAATAAGTTCTTTAATGTACTTAACTGCTTCTAGACCTGATATTATGTTTGCAGTTTGTCTTTGTGCACGCTTTCAGGCAAACCCAAAGGAATCTCACTTGAAGGGTGCGAAGAGGATATTGCGATATCTCAAAGGCAAGCCTAAGCTGGGGTTGTGGTACACGAAAGGAGGAGACTTGGAGTTTGTCGCCTACACGGATTCTGATTATGGAGGGTGCAATCAGAATCGGAAGTCAACAACAGGTGGTTGTCAGTTTCTTGGAGGCAGATTAGTGTCATGGCAGTGCAAGAAGCAGACCTCAGTCGCCATTTCAACCTGTGAAGCAGAATACATGGCAGCATCAAACTGCTGCTCCCAGGTTCTTTGGATTCAACAACAGTTGCGCGATTATGGTCTGAATTTCACTCATACTCCTATTAGCATTGATAACACTGCTGCTATCTCAGTAACTAACAATCCCGTAAAGCACAGTAAAACTAAACATATTGACATCCGTCATCATTTTATACGGGATTGTGCTGAGAAGAAACTGATTGTGCTCGAAAAGGTTGATACGTTAGA
Source organism: Bidens hawaiensis (assembly GCF_021521415.1). NCBI lineage: Eukaryota > Viridiplantae > Streptophyta > Magnoliopsida > Asterales > Asteraceae > Bidens > Bidens hawaiensis. Next base: position 349,348 of record NW_027491862.1, on the reverse strand, counting down.
TAATTTCGCTGACTTGTTTACTAAAGCGTTTGACAAAAATCGTTTTCAAAACCTTGTTGAGCTGAATGGGATGATCAATCCCGAGTAACCGTGTTTTGTGACTTTGTTTAAAAAAAAAACCATCACTATCGCTTAGAATTATGTCGGTTGCCTCAGTTTGAAGGACATATCTTCGGATATGTTTGGTCCTCATTTCTACGTGTAGACTATGAGGATAGCCATTAACCAGATGACTGAAAGTGACCGGGGCGGTTTATGATGTGTTTTTATTCTTTCGCTGAAAATTAGTCGATCATACTTAGTTAGAAGGACACATACTTGTATGTGGTCGGTCCAGCTGATCCATTGGATCTTCAGGATAGCCGTTTACCTGAAAACTTCAATTTTATCGGGGCGATAGAACTTAAAATTTTTTTGAGAGATGAAATTATTTTTCAAGTCTACTACTTCGTAAGAAGTTCCTTTACTATGTTTAAAATAAAATTGATCCAACCTTGGAAAGTGATAGATATACTGATTCTGTGTGCTTAACTAGTGAAGTTATTAGGCCTAAAAGACTTTAGAACAGTCATTGTATGTCATGGTAGCTTTTTATGGTGCGTAAAAGTAGAAGTGATACTAACTAAATCTACTCGATTTTACGTGGAAACTCCTTAAGAGTTGTGCATGTCTCCATATATATCTTTCCGTATGATAGGCAGAAAAGCGATTACCCAGTCATACACGAGCCCGTGAGTGTTTTGATTACCGTGAAGATAGCTTGTCAAGAAACTGCAGTGATCCAGATTTGGGACTTGCAGTTGTTTACTACTCTGAAGTTGTGTAAATACTTAAAAAAAAATGTGTGTGTTATTGAGACATTCTAGAGTTCATAATGTTAAGACTTGTCAATCAAGATGTAAGAAAAAGAACGGGATGAAGAGTCTAAAGATCGAAGAGTACTTACTATTTAATCAGACACTACGGGTCGAGGTCAACTCGGGGTGACTTGGGGAAAGCCAAATACGCTTTGAGAATAGATAGGAGGCATCAAAATCTCTGAGTTGTTGCCCACTTAAGTTTTGAGCTTAATTGAACCTAACCCGTATCACAGAAGAGATGAAAACCATTTTAAGTTATTTACCTGCTTACAACCTGTTTCTTTATGTCATAATACAGCTGAACACGGATCTGTGTGACAGTCACTTAATTAGTATGATTCCTGTTCGGATCTTTTCTAAAACATGGTAGTCCCTGTCGAGACTGAAATTTGATCCCGTGTACTTTATTGTTAAAATTCTTTTCTACTTATGTAGTTGTTTGATGTTATACCTGGTTACTTGGTCTTGATCGTATCATTTAACGCTTTAAATGTTTTTTTAAAACTTAATTGCAAATTGTTCAAATTATGGGGTTTGTTTTGTAAAACACTAATATCGGCGAAGTTGTGCATAACTTCGCCTGCATAGGCGAGGCGAAGTTATCCATAACTTCGCCTGTAAAATTTTGACCCTATGTAAAGAAGTTTTAAGGTCAAACTATTCATTATTTTCAAAAACCCAGCGAACTTATCTTCGTAACCCTAAGCGAAGATATCTTCCAGAAACCTAAGCGAACTTATCATATCGATCTCATCTGTGTTAATCTTTCTCGATTGCAATTCCGACTAAAGGTGTGTAGGGTTATAGTATCGTATAATCAATGTTATTGCCGTTAATCATCAGTCGTTTCGACCCGATTCTCGACCTCGCTTATTCGAAAACTCAATACCCGATTTTCAAACTTGTTATTACGTGGTCGTAATCATATTGATCGTCTAGAACTTCATAAAAACATGTTTTACGAGATCCTCAATCTCCAAATTCATCAACTACACGTCGATTCGAAAACCTAACTGTTGCCGATTCATATTCAGGCGAACTTACAGGTTAGGCGAAGTTATTCTTAACTTCGCCTGAGGTTTAACTTCGCCTGATAATTTATTATGTAACAGTATTTGAGGCGATGTTGTGATTAGGCGAAGTTATCATTAACTTCGCCTGGCCCTTTTTACTTAACCGTTATCCGGCGAAGTTCAAGTTGAGGCGAAGTTGTTCCCAACTTCGCCCCACCTCTAACTTCGCCTATACAGAATAAATCATAACTTCGCTCATGGTAAGAGGCGAACTTGTGATTTGCCTTGACGTTTATCTAACTTAGTCTGTTTGTTGCAGAAATGGCTGCTGTAGCTGGAGCAGGCGGTGCTGGTGGTGATGATGGAGGAGACAACCAAAGACAGTTTTTCCCGGGTCATAACATGTACATAACATTAGACCCGGACGCGAATGGTGTTGATGATTTCCACGAGATCATCACATTCTTACTACGCTCGCGTATATTCCACGCGATTACCACAACGCTGCCGATATCCTTGCCAAACATTGAGGATTTTTGGCAGACCGTGGAATATGACTGTCGCGTCGAGCCCCCGGTGATGCGAGCAACGGTCAACAATCAGATTGTTCAGTTCTCATCTGAACAGATCCGGGCGGCTTTACGGTTTGGAGATGAAACAAGAGATGATCCGACAGATTTTGTGGATCCTTTCCGAGATGGAGCGTTTCTGAGAATGGGATACTCTGGTCCCTTGGGGGATACTTAGAGACGCAAGGGATTCTTGCTTGACCAGTGGCGCTTTCTCATGCATGTCATGATTGTGTGCATGTCAGGGAGAAAGGCGGGCACTGATGGGATGGGCGCGACCATGCAGTCGGCGATGACTGCTCTGACTTATAATAAGCGTTACAGCTTTAGTCAGATGGTCTTCTACAAGATAGATCGACAGAGAAGAGCGGTGGCGCGTGAGAGATTTATTATGTATCCAAGATTCATTCAGATGATCTTGAATCATGTTGCTCCAACGCTACCTCAGCGCCGCCCAATCAGATATGTAGAAAGTGTGAGTAAAAGAACCTTCGCCCAATGCAGATCTTCCAGTGCGAGGAGTAAACTTGAGCTCCGTCCTCGACATACTCCACTATTTGGGTACTTGATCAACCCGGAGTATGTGCCAGCTCGTGGGGACGAGTTTCGGACCCGGCACCACAACAGGCTAGAGCACCTCAAGCTATACCTGCTGCTCCTGTTGTGTCACCGGAGGAGAATGTAGACCTTGATGCTGCATTTGGTGGTCAAGGCTTCTTTGATATGGATCGGGTTGACCCTGAGGAAGATGTACAGGTCTCGGTTGCAAGAGTTTCAAGTGTGAATGTGACTAGGACAGCTACAACGGTAGCTGATTCTGATTCTGATAATGATGTGATTGAAGCGAGACGAATTTTGGTAACTCAAGAACGAACTAATGGGAAAAGAAAGAGAACTGATGATGACAGCGAGTCAGATTTTGAAGAAGAAGTACATCAGTTAATTCGTAGATCAAGAAGGGAGAGGACAGGTGCAGGATCGGGAGCTGGTGAGAGCTCGAGGGTGGTACGTTTCACCCCACCCGCACTGTCTGGTATGACAATTGTCCCTTCATCATTACCTGCTACAAGGCCAAGCGCCACGGACGTTCCCGTGGTGGCTACCTCATCTTCATTTGGCCTCCCACCCACTACATTCCAACTTTCGGCTCCGGAGATTGTATCGTTGCCGCCTCCAACTCTTACTCCAACGGAGGTCGTGGCACGATTTATTGAGTCGACGGTTGTAGCAACTGCAGGATTATCAGTTACGTTGCCACCTGCGGTTACGTTTACGCCTACTTCTGAGGTCCCGGTTACATTGGAAATTCTTCCTCAATACACTCAAGATATATCTCATCTGAGGTTTGATTTCGATGCAACCTTATCAGACTCAGAACGAATAGCAGCACTTGAACGGGTCTGGCAGAACAATCAAGGGTGAATCTTATCCAGACCCATGCTATTCAACGCCTCGTTGTAGAGAATCAGATACAGTCGTCCCTGCTGATAGAACATAGCAAAATCATTGATGCTTTGAAGGAGTTCTTGGCATCTCAGGGGGAGACGAGCTGTAAAGGCGATGAGTTGAGGACTAAGAAGCGAAATGATAGAGATGATGATCCCAATGCATCGAAAGGTGCAGGTGGAGAGTTGCCAAGAACAGAACAAGCTCTTGGGACTTCCACAACTCAGGGGGAGTCAACAAGTGCAGCTGGTGGTGATGATGTGGTGGTAGTGGACGTTGAGGAGATGGATGATGAGTTTATAGGTGATGATGTGTTACCAGTTGATGAGATAAAGAAGATTGGTGCAGAGATTGTTATTGATAATGAGATAGAAGAGGGAGAGATTGTAGAGGAGAATGTGGAGCATGAGATTCCGGAAGTCGATAAGGCAGATATGAGTCAAGAGATTGGAAATGATAAGACGGAATGGGAAGAGCAGCCTAGATGGAAAGAAGGCTACGCTCAGTGGTTCGTAAAAACGAAGAAACCGGCGGTCCCTACTATGTTTAAGAAGAGTTACAACATTAGAGGTTATGCTGAATCGAGAAAGGGGATTATTTGCTGGATATATGATGAGCAGTTGAGGCTCTTCGTGATTAAAAGATATGATGGTGTTCAGTACTTCAAGAGGCTGTTGAGATCATTGAATACATTGCCAGAATGTGAAGTGAAAGACTTAGCCAGATTGGGGTTAATAAACAGGAGTGATGATAACATGGCTAGAGTCATTGGGAAGATTGTTTGGAAGGAAAGTATAAAAGAAAAGAAGTTTGAGCTGTTGAAACCACAAAAGGGAAAACTTGTTGAAGATAAAAATAGAGGGATAAGAGCAGATGGCAAGCCTTGGATGATCATGAAGTATAAGCCGATCCGGTGTTTAAAAGAAGTGCCGATGAAACAAATGCCCAAGGATGTGCTGAAAGATCTGAAGTGGTGGTATGTAGATTGTGAGACAGCTGAAGCAGTAATGGAGGACGAAGATGAACAAGAGCTGCTGAGAGTTTATGATCCGATGCATCTAGTGAACTTGTCGCAAGCTGATCTGCAGGTGCTGAATGAGAAGAAGATATTCTATATTCCTGCTTGGAAAGACGAATCGAAGAAATATCAAAGAGTTGTTTCGGTATGTGTACGAGAAGGAGTGCATGCTTAAAGATGAAGATACAAGATTGTTGAAGATTACAAGACACGTGTTTGAAGGTAAAGATATGAAGCTACTGCCAAGGGGGAGTCTGTTGGTACATGATGTCAGTAGTTCAGTGTCAAGTGTCTGTAATCGTGTTAGTTGGATTTGTGTTATGTATGTAAGCGAAGTTATCACAAGTTCGCTTGATATAGGCGAACTTGTGGAACAAGCGAAGTTAGGGACAACTTCGCCTGAACATGCCAGGCGAAGTTGTCGTCTTATATATCGATTAGGTTACGGCTAAGATTAGTGAAAAAAATCAATCAGTTATTCATTGTATCGAGTTGTCCAGTGTTTGTGATTGATATCACGTGTTTTCGGTTGCAATATAACGAGTCTTTGTTTATTGTAACGTGTGTTTAATCATGTTAACGTATATCGTCTTCTACGCTTGTAACGTCTTACGTAGGGATTCCGCACCTACGTAGAACGAGATATTCCGTGTAAATCCGGCTGGGAACCTACAAAAATGATTTGTAAAAATAATATAAGGTTTATAAATCAAACAGTCGGATATTTATTATCCGAGAAGCATTTCAATTAAATTAATAATTTATTATAAATAAATAAAGATTTATAAATAAACTAATGTTTCAAAAGATATATTAATATATTATTATAAACAAAGGTTTATAAATAAATAAATATTTTAAAATATATTAATACTTTTTAAAGACATCCGCTAAACACTGTTGGTCACACGGCTAGGTCCTAAATCGGGGTGTGACAGTAATGAAAGCCGACCAAATGTCAAATTTGTTTTTGTTATTTTTTAATTTAGTTATGGAATACTGTAACGACTTGATGTGAACCGAACGAATTTACATAGACTCACTGCCTCGATGCCCGTGATCAACAATGCTCGGGTCTTCCCAACACCCTAGTTTTATCAATCGACACTACCGCATTGGTGCACCTCAGTTTTGTAATTATTTTTGTTTTATTTTTTATTTTTAGTTGCGGTATTATAACGAACGTTACCGAAACCGACCGAATTCGTGTCGACTTACCTCCTCAGCACCAAGGACCGATCGATTTATCGCGACACGGGTTTTACCGACAAGTCCGACGCAACGCGCTAGATAAAACGCTAGTTAGAGACTATTCATAGCATTAATAGGCAAATACAGATTTTTTATTTCTATTTTTTGTACGTGAATACTTTTGATTGTGATTATTATTACACCAATTGTTTTAAGAAAGTTAACAAAATTCATAACTGAAAATAAGCAAGTACATAAATATGATTATTAGTTGACAAAGATTATTAAATATTAACTACATGGATAAATCTATTTAATCATATTAACGGATACATGCATGTTTTTGAGGCAGATTCCAAAGATAAGGACCATACACGGATAATTTTTGTTGTTTACTTGAAATTCAAGACGGGTTTAACTTTAACGGTTGACGATTGATATGTTCATATATGGAGGAAAACTTTACAAGAGATGCCCGAAGGAGAAACAATGATGTTTGGGAGATTATGTAAAAGAAAGTTTTAAGTGCAACCGGGTCATGCTTCGAGATCAAATATAGAGAGATACGAAGGAGAAAACATCTAAGGGTATTAACTTGAGATAAACTCATGAGCCTTTTGTAGAAAAGATAAGACTCATAATGAGAATCTAAGTGTTAAAATCTTAAACTAATCGTGGTTTTTTCAAAGATTGGACTTAAGCCCGTAATAACTTGATAAATGAGGTAATATGAACAATCATATAAATTATGTTATAATATTTTTGTAGGTTGTCAAATGTGGATGATATGAGGACACATGGAAAAACAAGGCTTGTTGATGTAGTCATTGTTACCTAAAGCGGTTTTCATATTTTGTACCTTTTCATAAATGTTTACAAACAAACAATTTAAACGAGATCAAAGTAGATGATGACGGGGGTAGCTCAAGGAATTAGTAAAATGGCTTTCACACATTAACGCTAAAAAAATTAAAAGGTTAAAAGTTTCGTTTCCCGCCCAAACTTATGTAAACAAGTACCCACGTGCTACAGTACGATGTCAACTCACTATTCACATCACTGTTCCCTCTGAGCAAGGGACATGCTCAGATAAAGTATTAATATTTTAATCATGGACCAACGATCCAAATCTTCCCGCCCACAAAGGTCAACTCTCTAAGCAAACCGGAGGTGAATTAGTTTGTACACTAGACAAAAGGCTTGGTCCCTCCTTCTATATAAAGAGGACCTAGCCATAAACATGAGGCCAACAGATCTGGAGTTAATACACACTCCTTGATCTTCTCTTCTCCCATGAGGAATATACACTTTGCTTATTCCTTTCTTACTTCACAAACATCATAGCTTCACCAAAAAGCTTCATCCGAGAACCGATTCCAAACATCACGGTTCTGGATCTTCGGTGAACTACAACATTCAAACAACAAACTAGTGAACCTCCTTCTACGTTTTGCAAACGTAGAGGGACACCACGACCTACGTTAGGTTAACCTAAACCTTTGAAGCCTGTTAGCCTAACCAGTCCATTCACTATCATTGGTCTTATCTTTGTTGTAGCAACAAGTTGGCGCCCACAGTGGGGCTACGCCGCTTACTTTATCTTAAAGACCAGTAGTGTAGCTCCATCACCATGTCAGAAGGTGGATCTCCCAGCGAAGTCAACCAAATGTCAAGAACACCGACACCCAGTGCCGGTCAAGAAACTCCGGCGACGACCTCGCTTTTTTCCACCTCGGGTGGAACTTCGACGGAACCTTTGTTCCTCGAGTTTTCACCTTTTCGAACTCCAATCCCTTCACGATTCAGAGTTCCTTCTCCCCATGCAAGAGTCACGAACACCCCGGAGAGCGTCGAATTGACGCTGGAAGGGGTATCACGGAATTTTTTGCAACTAAGGCATTTTCTTAACCAACACGTGAGCCTAGAAAGAGAAAAGGGGATAAGAATAATGCTGGAGTATGACGAATCGGAGCCCTCGTTGTCGCTCGGACGTCCACCTTCCCCTCTAACTAGCTCACGACCGGCTGCTTCTCTTTTTGAAGCTGATCCAAGTGTGACCTGCCAACCTTTTAACCCGTCTCCTTACACCTATGGGAGACCAAGCCTAACGGCTTTCCCTCTGTTCACTTCACAACCCCTTGGACACGAGACCACTCTCGACCAAATATGGCAGTCACCAGCTTCGAGCGCTCCACCCGCAGCCACTACATGGGAGCAGGCCATGACGGTCTTGCCATTGGCTCGAAGTGCAGCAATGAGCACTTCCATGGGAGCAAATCAAACAGCAGCAACCCCTGAAAGCCTCAAGGCTTTAACCTGATACCTCATATGATGGCTCAAATGATGGTGCATTTTCCTTGGACCCAGATCATCAACCAAGCGCTGGGAACCCACCAATGAACGACAAGTCATAATCCCGTTACCAAGCTAGACGAAGACCTTGCAAAGCCCTACAAGCCCGGTAACCTATCTTGGTTTTCTCAACAAATCGCCGATTATGACTTTCAAACAAAAATCAAGATGCCACCTCATATAAAAAAAATATGATGGGACCGAGGATCCCGAAGACCACCTCCAGGTTTTCACCGGTGCAGCCAGGATCGAAAAGTGGTCACATGCTGAATGTTGTTTAATGTTCATGCAAACACTTATCGGATCAGCCAGGATATGGTTCAATGACCTTCCTGCTAAAAGCGTTCGATGCTTCGATGATCTGAGCAAAGGATTCTTGGCAAACTTTTCACAACAAAGAAGGCACGTCAAGGATGCCACGATCATTTTTCAGATAAAGCAAAAAGATGATGAGAGCCTTCGAGATTTCATCGAAAGGTATAAAAAAGAAGGGTTGACATATGTGGGGGCTGATGAAAAAATGAGGGTGGCAGGCTTCATGAACGCCATCACCTCCAAACACCTCACAAGGGACTTTAACAAGTGCCTACCTAAAACCCTTGAAGAAACTCTTGAACGAGCTGAGGCTCATATTCGAGGAGAAGAGGCCGTTGATTTTAAAGAACAAAGAAAAAGGGCCCCTAGTTTGCGAGGCAACAGCCCCAACCGAAAGAGAGGGAACTTCAATCCCTATGATAAATATCCAAGAAGCTCAGATCAACGAAGGCCTGAAGGTCGGAACCCTCCAAGCAGGGAAAAGACTGTAAACTTCACAGCCTTAACCAAAACCCCTCAGGAGATCCTTGCCACCGAAGAAGTGAAACACAACTTCCGACCTCCTTGACCCTTGCCCAAAAGCAAGAAGAACGAAAGCTCCACCCAGTTCTGTGAGTTCCACGAAGAAAAAGGTCACCACACAAACGATTGCTTTCAACTCAAGAGAAGAATTGAGGAAGCTGTCAAGTCTAGAGAATTGGCTCAATTGGTGAAAGGGGTCAAAGACAAGATAACTGAAAGAAAAAGCAAAGAAGTGAATATGGTGAATATAGACCAAGGTGTTCCCCACAAACGACAACGCTTGGAAGCTTGGGAGCTTCAATGCATCTGCTTCCCACCACCTCAAGGTAACTTGCTCTCAAACCCTTTGGTAGTAGCAGCGATCGTGGGAACACTCAACACAAGCAAAGCATACATCGACACAGGGGCGGCCACAGAAATCATGTATTCAAGGTTCTTCAACCGGCTAAGTAAGGAAGAGCGTTCAAGGCTTCAACCCTCCGGGACGTCTATTAAAGGTATCGCCGATATACCCTTGAAGCATTTAGGCCAACTAACCCTTGATGTCTGTTTTAGTGAAGGCAAGATGAAGAAAACTAAGCCACTCACTTTTGTGGTTATCGATACACCTTCCAGCTATGATGTAATCATAGGAAGGCCAGGACAATGTGTATTCAACATGGCTGTCTTGGTTGGTCAAGGTGCTGTGAAGTTTCCCACCGACATAGGAATTGCAACCCTTCAACCCACCCAAGAGGTTTACACGGTTGATGGGGAACGCACAAAAAATGAAGAGGAGAAACAAGGCTTAATCATAAACCCCAAGTACCCTGAACAAAAGGTACGGATAAACACAAGCCTCTCCAAAGAAACCCTCTCACACCTTGAAAAGCTGTTGATACATTATAATGATGTCTTTGCTTGGTGCCCGGAAGACATGACAGGCATCCCTCGAAGCATTGCAGAACATGAGCTGAAAATACCTCCCGATGTCAAGCCTGTTGTCCAAAAGAAACGGAGCCTAGCTCCTGAAAGAAGCTTGGCAGCATGTCAAGAGGTTGAAAAGCTTGTACAAGCTGGGATCCTACGTGAGGTCAAGTATCAATCTTGGATAGCTAATCCAGTCATGGTTCGAAAGCCTGACAAGTCCTAAAGGATGTGCATCGATTTCAAAGACTTGAATAAAGCATGCCCCAAGGATTGCTATCCCTTACCCGAGATGGACCTCAAGGTTGACTCTTTAACCGGCCATCCTTTTAAGTGTTTTCTCGACGCTTAAAAGGGTTACCATCAAATTCTCATGAAAGTGGAAGATGAAGAAAAAACTGCTTTCCACATGGACAAGGATATTTTATGTTATCAAAAGATGCCCTTTGGCCTACGAAATGCCGGTGCAACCTACCAAAGATTGATCGAAAAAGCAGTTGCTAGCCAAATTAGCAGAAACTTGGAAGCTTATGTTGATGATCTGGTAATCAAAAGCAAAACCGAGCATCAAATGCTTGAAGACATACAAGAAACCTTCCAAAACTTAAGGAAGATCAACATGAAGCTTAACCCCGGAAAATGCTCATTCGGGTTCGAAGAAGGCAAGTTTTTGGGACACATCATGGGAAAACAAAGCATAAAAGCTAATCCCAACAAAGTCAGGGCTATTCTTGAAACCAAATCTCCACAAAGCAAAAATGAAGTGGAGAGTCTGAATGGAAGGCTTGCAGCATTGAAGCGTTTTACCTCCAAGCTTGCTAAGAAGTCCCTACCCTTTTTCAAAACACTAAAGGGTTGCACCAATTAGAAAGATTTCAGGTTGACAGAAGAAGCGGAAGAAGCCTTCAGCCAAATGAAGCAACACTTAGCTTCACTTCCAGCTATTGCAGCCCCTGAAATAGGAGAACTGATCTCTGTCTATCTCTCGGTCGCTGAAGAAGCATTAAACGCGGTTCTAACCATCGAACGAGACAAAGTTCAGGTACCCATTTATTTCTTTAGTAAAACACTAAAACTGGCAGAGGTCAAATACCCTCCTTTGGAAAAACTTGCTCTAGCCTTAATTCAAACGGCCAGAAGGCTTCGAAGGTACTTTCAAGCACACCCTATACAAGTGGTCACTGACCAACCCATCAAAAGTGTGCTTGAAAAACCAGAAAATTCAGGCCGATTGGCCAAATGGGCCGTGGAACTAGGTAAACATAACATCACCTACGTCCCAAGAAAGGCTATCAAAGCCCAAGTCTTGGCGGACTTCATTGTAGAAATCCCAAAGCAAGTCATCCCTGAAATACATACAACTGCCACTGAACCTTCTGACCCTGAAGCCTGGAAGCTTTTTACCGATGGAGCTTCCAACATCGAAGGGTCAGGAGCTGGGCTCATTTTAATCAATCCTGAAGGGTTAGAATTTACATATGCTCTTCGACTTGAATTTCAGACCACCAACAACGAAGCTGAATATGAAGAATTGATCACTGGTCTGAAGATTTCCAAAGAGATGAATATCCAAAAGCTACAAGTCTTCACAGACTCGTTGCTTGTTTCAAGTCAAGTCAATGATAGCTATGTAGCCAAAGTGCCCAACATGAAAAAATACCGTGGAAAGGCAAAAGGGTTGATGACCATGTTTCAAGAATGCACCATCAAACAAGTCCCAATATCACAAAACAAAAGAGCCGATGCCCTGAGCAAACTAGCATCCCTCACATTTGCACATCTCACCAAGAAAGTATTGGTGGAAGTGTTGAAAACTCCTTCAATTCAAGAATTGGAGGTTCAAGATGTAATCAATGAAGAAGGTCCCAACTGGATGACTCCCATAGAAAAGTTCCTCAAAAATGGTAAGTTACCTTTGGTTCAGACGGAGGCTGAAAGGGTTCGAATAAAGTCCAGACAATATGTGATGCAAGGAGAAACCCTTTATAAAGGCCTACCTTGCACCACTGCTGAGGTATGTGGGCCTTGAACAAAGTCAATATCTGATCAAAGAGGTTCACGAGGGGATATGTGGAGCTCATTTTGGGCCAAGAACGGTGGTTGCAAAATTGATGAACCTTGGATACTTCTGGCCCACGATGCACCGAGATGCAACCGAACAACTCAAGAAGTGTGAATCTTGTCAAATTCATGCACCTGTCCCAAAATGCCCCAAGCACGATCTAGTCCCCATCTCCTCGGCTTGGCCATTCCACAAATGGGGAATGTACATCGTTGGTCCATTCCCACCGGCCAAAGGTGGGGTAAAATTTTTACTAGTAGCCGTTGACTACTTTACCAAGTGGCCTGAAGTCAAACCACATGCAAAGAAAATGGGCAGACAAGTCATCGACTTTGTGTGGGAAAGCATCATCTGCCGCTACGGGTTTCCAGGAGTGTTGGTCATGGATAATGGGAAACAATTCGCTGAGAAGCCTTTTAGCACATGGTGCAAAGAATTCAAAATCACGCAAGTGTTCAGCTCAGTTGCATACCCACATTCCAATGGCCAAGTTGAAAGAACAAACAGAACCATCGTTGAAGGAATCAAGGCAAGGCTGGGAAGGCATAACAACAATTGGCTTGAAGAACTCCCAAATGTTCCTTGGGCAATAAGAACAACCGAAAAAACAAACCACAAATGAACGCCTTACAGCCTAGTGTTCGGATTGGAAGCTGTAATCCCAGCCGAAGTCGGAGTTGTGACTCAAAGAACACTCAACATGGACCTCGAATCAAACAACAATGAGACCATGTTGAATTTGCAACTCCTTGAAGAAATTCGTGATCAAGCCGCAATACAAGAGGCTAAATACACACAGAAAATGGAAGCTTATTACAATGCAAGATTGAAGCATGAACGTTTCAAGCCTGGAGACCTTGTACTCTGAAACAACGAGGCCAGCAAGAAAGAAAATCAAGGAAAGCTCAAACCAAAGTGGGAAGGACCATATACAATCCTCGAAGCTCACAAGGGTGGATCCTACAAGCTGGCTGACACAGAAGGCAAAAAACTTTCAAGGCACTGGAACGGCAAAACCTTTAAAAGGTTCCATGCCTAGTCAAAATATAAAAATGTATTTCAAGAGATGTATAATTCTCCTTTTTGTGAACAACAACCTCTTGAATGAATGATAAACTTTTTGTCATAACTTGTCTTTACTATCCTATAATCAGGTTGAGAACCTAGCAAGAAACTCCATGGCAAGGGCCCCATGTAAGGGGATGAGCTCCCAGGCCATATCGCTCAATGGATTCAAGGGTTAAATGGACCTATATAAGGGGTGAGTTCCAATATCAATCCAACTCCATGAGACTTAGAAAATTTTTCAACTAAAAACTTGTCTCATAGACAGGGCTGAACAACCTACACCAATTCGTTCCTTAAACTTAGAAAAAGTTTACGAAACAAAAACATACACTAAGTAGTAATACAAAGGATAGCCAACATGTGTTTTTTACCTAATGAAGCCTTGAAGCTAAAGTGACTGCAGCACTAAAACTTCTTAAGGAAAGTTAGCTAAAAACACTTCAAACTAACAAGACAAGCAACCAAAACACAAATACATAGAACATCACAGTTCATAAACAAGGCCATTCCAAGGCCATAACTAACAACATTCATAATTCGCCAATTAAGGCAAAAAAAGGAAATCATAAAGATTCGCATAAAAGTGTTTAAAATGGCCAACAAGGCCAACGACAACCATAAGGCAGAAACTTTAAGAGTTTCATGCCAAACCTACATTGTTCAAAGTACATAACATTGTTTAAAGGTGCTAAGAAAGCTACGAATCAAGTGTTTAAACATCAAAAATAGGCTTTGAAGTACTAGCCTTACCACCCTTGGCTTTCTTGGACTTCTTCACTTTCGGGCCAACATCAGCAACAGCCGAGCCTTCGAGGCTTGCAACATGAGATCCGTCGCTACCCCCCAGATAAAGTTTCTTCACTATCACCAGAACGGGAGCGTTTCTTAGACAAGGACTCAAGCACCTCTTTAACAACTTTCTCATCAGGGCCGGCTGGTTTCAAGCCCTGCAAAACGGAAAAAGGCTTACCAAATCATGACGAAACTTCACCCACATAAGGGTAAGTGAGCCTTTCCATTGCACGAACTGAATCTGAGAAGAGCTTGTAAGCTTCACAGTTGAACAGGGGTGACTTCTCCATAGGTTGACCGGACTCATGATGACTGAAACCAGCAAAAAAGTCCAAATGCTTACCATGGGCCAGCAGCTTCGTATACACATTGCCCAACACCAAGTTGAATTCATTAGAATGAAGCAAGTAAGTCACAACCTGATGAAACCCGTGCTCAATTAGCCACTTGTTGTCGTTAAAGGTCTGGGTGTCCGAAACCTTCAAGCCTTCTTTCTCCATCTCAAAGGCTTTCCTCTGCACCTCAAAGGCTTCCCGGTCAGCATCCAACGTAACCCTGTCAGCTTCCATAGTTTTCTTCAACCTTGCTACCTCAATCTCATGGCCACGGGACAACTCATCAATCTTCTTCACATAACCCTCTTCTTTCTTCGAAAAGCCGTCAATCACTTTCTTCATCTCCATCATGGAAGCCTTCATTCCCTCCTTCTTCTTGGAAAAATCCTCATACTCTTGCATCCCCTTTATAAAACGAGTTACACCCTCTGCCAAAAGGGCAGAAAGGTTGCAAGAAATCAAGATCAACTTTGACAGCATGGAATCACCTTCCATACCAGAAATAGTCTCACGAACACCAGGAGGAGCAAAATTGGCTAACACATCAGCACAAACATCCGGATTTTTGAAGCTATCACCAACCTTCACGTTCCACTCCGGCACATAGATTGCATCCCCATCCAACCATTGAACCATCGGCATCACAACCTTCTTGCCAGTCGACTTCTTTTTCTTAGAAACAACCAAACCCTGCTCTTTTTCCACTTCCACGATCGGACCTTGATCTTCGACAACCAGAACATCGTCACTAACATCAACCGGTTCATGAGAGGACGATTGGCCAGAAGACTTCAACAAACGCCGTGTAGAATGACGAGTGGAAGCCTTAGGACCAGCAACCTTGGTGAACCCTTTAACATTCGGAACTCCCACATACTCAGCATCTTCAAACCGACCCTCTTTCCCTCGAACCACCGAATCCTCCCCAACAACAGCCGCAGCATCAATAAACCCAACATCAGAGGTGTCATCGCTTTTTAAGAAATCCAAAGCCGACATAACTACAAAACGCAAAGGAAACCTATTAGCAAACATATCAACAAAATAAAGCAAATACGGGACAAACAAATGCATACCCTTATTATCCCTCATAAGTACGGGATCCCGATTAGGCTTATCCCATAATTTGCTAATTCCTAATAACACAAGAAGGTTTTCGGGAAGAGGACGAAGACGCGAAGGACATTTCCTAATCGACTTCAAGAAGGCTTCGTTCAACTCCGATTCAGCAGGTTCCGGCTCATTTAAAACAGCCTCGGGTTGTCTCCAAACAGATTTAAAAGGAAGGATGGAGTCGGAAACAAAGAAAAAACGATCTTTCCAAGAACCAAGGGTTGTAACCGTCGAAGAAACCAAACATGTGTCAACTTGAGTGTGTTCGAAAGTGTACCAATCGCCGTTTTTTGCTAAGCAAAAGAAACGGCGAAAACTCAACAATGACGGGTCATACCCTAATGCTCTGCATAAAACCTCAAAATGTAAAACTCTAGCAAGCCCTAAGGGATGAATCTGACCAAACAACACACGGTAATACTCCAATACATTCAAAACAAAGATTGAAAATGAATGCCGGAGATTCGAATATTCAAAATGTCGGCAATATAGGGCAATAAAACCCGCCGGACAACGATCGATCGACGAATCAAACGGCGGAGCAACCGGTTTATACTTAAAACCTATCCCCCACTCAACACAAAACGACTCGACCTCTTCGGGGTTAATCGGGAAAACTGACCAACAAATCTTTCTTAGCAACCATAATTTTTGAAAGGAAGAAGAGAGATCGAAACTAACCTGGAGAAAGGATTGAAAACTTGAATGTGTTTGAGAGTATTATGGAAGCTTTAAAGGAAAAACTGAAGAAAATGAGTAGTTATCCCTATTGATAACTATTAATAAAAAGCAGTTATTGGGAACCGCAACCTGCAGTTACCATCACATCAACTGTCCTGTCAAAATTTCAAAAAATAACCAAAATTGAACAAAGCCTCGAAGCCTACAAGCCTTTAAGCAATAAACAAAATGTGTGTAAAAGTCAGAAGCCCTTGATTTCACCTCTCAAATCCCTCTGACTTGGGGGGGGGGATGATGACAGGGGTAGCCCAAGGAATTAGTAAAATGGCTTCCACACATTAACGCTAAAAAGGTTAAAAGCTTCGTTTCCTGCCCAAACTTATGTAAACAAGTACCCACGTGCTACAGTACGATGTCAACTCACTATTCACATCACTGTTCCCTCTGAGCAAGGGACATGCTCAGATAAAGTATTAATATTTTAATCATGGACCAACGATCCAAATCTTCCCGCCCACAAAGGTCAACTCTCTAAGCAAACCGGAGGTGAATTAGTTTGTACACTAGACAAAAGGCTTGGTCTCTCCTTCTATATAAAGAGGACTTAGCCATAAACATGAGGCCAACAGATATGGAGTTAATACACACTCCTTGATCTTCTCTTCTCCCTTGAGGAATATACACTTTGCTTATTCCTTTCTTACTTCACAAACATCATAGCTTCACCAAAGAGCTTCATCCGAGAACCGATTCCAAACATAACGGTTCTGGATCTTCGGTGAACTACAACATTCAAATAACAAACTAGTGAACCTCCTTCTACGTTTTGCAAACGTAGAGGGACATCACGACCTGCGTTAGGTTAACCTGAACCTTTGAAGCCTGTTAGCCTAACTATCCATTCACTATCATTTGTCTTATCTTTGTTGTAGCAACAGTAGATAACAAACATAAGACGAAGTTTGATGATGTTATGAGTGTACATTTCAAATTTCACGACGAACTAAGTTTTACGTTAATCGAATCGTAACATCCTTTAGATTAAAAGTCCGAAAACATTAGTTTGAAATTTAGAAAAAAGTATAACGCCGTTAAGTCCTTTTTAACGTGAGGGGGACCATTTGAGGCCAACTTTTTTAAATTTGGGGCCGCCAGTGACGATAAATAAATAAGGATTATTTTAGGCCGATATCATTCAATAGA
The DNA here is from genome assembly GCF_021521415.1 of Bidens hawaiensis. Classification (NCBI taxonomy): domain Eukaryota; kingdom Viridiplantae; phylum Streptophyta; class Magnoliopsida; order Asterales; family Asteraceae; genus Bidens; species Bidens hawaiensis. The sequence continues at coordinate 331,902 of NW_027491862.1, read as the reverse complement.
AATTATTAAAATCCAATTTTCTATTTATTTTATTACAAAACAATACTTATCATTTCATACTCACTTAAAGCAAGAAAAATAACCCTACTAAAGACAAGAGACTAAATGTGTCCCTTTTTAGAAAATCATTGAATTGAAGGTATCGACCGCCAATTGAAATGTTGTGATACTTCAACACACATAAAGAATATCATAAGTTCTGTTTGAACATACAAAATACACAGGTTTATTTGTTGATCAGTTTTTCGTGTTAGTAATGGAAAAACATGATAATATGATAAACCTATATTTTTATGTGTGCATGTTACAACAAGGAGAGTAGCGACCGCAACAGAGTATGATGTAATCAACATGTTTGTTATCTTGATCGACTTCTTGGGCCTTTAGGTTGTATAGTTAAGGATGATGTTGGGGTTCTTGAGATGAACCCAGTTTAGGAGAGAGGAGACACAAAAAATTGTGTGTGTAATTAGGTTATGATAATTTATTCTTTCCATATATACACTCAAGGGGAAACCCTTTATTAGCTAAAAAGGGTAATGTGGCACATCAACACCAAACTAATATACAATAAATTATATTAATATTTTTTATCTATTATAATATAAATGATAACGTGACCATATTAATAAATAGAATATATATATATATATATATATATATTTAAATAAATATAATATTTTTTTATCTTTTTACGTAATTGTTGATGTGCCACATCAGGATCATGAGAGAACTCTTTTGAAATTGAGAATTATGAAAAATAAAAAAAATCATAAAATAAAAAAAAAACACAAAAATCAAAAAGTAAAAAAAAACCAAAATTCTTATTTTATCATCCCGGTTTCATAAAAAAGACTCGGTTTAGCTAAATTATATACACATATGTATAATATATACATATATGTACATTTACATGTTTTTTGTACATATGTGTATAATTTAAGATAAATGATACTATACATATGTGTATATTACGTAACTAAAGATTATAAAAAATTATACATATGTGTATAATACGACGTTTTTTTTATTTTTATTTTTATTTTTTGTTTTTTTAATGAAATCGGAATGAAATATAAGAATTTTGGTTTTTTTTTACTTTTTTAAAATTTTTAATCTTTTTTGTTTTATGATTTGTTTTAATATTTTTTTAAAGGTGTTTTTAGTGGTTCAAAATGGTTCTCAAAGTTCTCAATTTGCAAAGGGTTCTCTTAGGATCCTTACCCTATATATATATATATATATATATATATATATATATATATATATATATATATATATATATATATATATATATTCTTGCATTCTCTCACTTGGCCAAGTAATAATTTATTATAGGTATTAGATAAACTTGATCAGGAGTTAATACTCATTTTACCTTTGAACTTAAATTGAAGCAGAGAAATACGGTCATTGAATTGATATCAGCCCCTATTAATCATACTGATGCCCTTATTTAAAATATAAGTAACTATGATTAAAATTTTCAAGTAAGCCCTTCAGAACGTTTGATTTGTATTATAATTTGTCTATATGTCATTATACATGCAGAGCATATTAAGAGATATACAAAATCAAAACTAAGAAAAATTAATAATTAGTCATTCATAGTACGATATGTAATTATACATGGTCATTAGTAATCTCGTATTAATTATTAAGAGCTTACATAAGACTTGTGGGTGGTAAACTTTTAGTTATCGGATCCTTAAGCATACCATGAATGTATTCGATGCGAAAATTTAGTTTCCTCATTTCGTTCATAAACGAATAACTGATTTCATATCAAAATTTGAATGCAACACCTCTCTAGCTGTTACTATTTGAGAAAAGATGGTAGCTGAATTTATCACAGTAAGTTTTCAATATATAATTTTTATGGAGTTAATAAACTTATGAGTTAGCTGATAAAATTTCAACAACATTTATTGACAACTGCTTTGTGATTAATCAACATATTATGTCGTTATTACTTCGTTTATTATTATCAGTTCATTATGACTCCTCCATGAGATAGATTGATTTGCTGAAATAAGAATATATCCCGAAAATTACATTTTGTATCTTGAATAAAACAAAGTTTAGAGTAATAAATCGATTTGAGTTCTCACTTCTTATTTTTAAATTATAGTCTCTCGTTCCCTTTAAAGATATTTTAATACTCTTTTAGATGTTTCACATTAACCTATACATATCTAGTGTGTTGCAATTTTGAGTAATATCTAAACGAGTATAGACTTGAACTTATATAAGGATTCTACTTAATGAAGCATAAGGAAATAATCTATGTGATTCTATTATTCTCTAAAATAGAGCAGTATTGTTTGTTACATGTATAAGGAATATCTCTAAGATCTATCATATGAAAGTATGTGTGAACAATGCTTTGACTTATGTAACATATACATGTCAGAAGAATGTCATATATATAAGCACAAGCTTGTTTTTAGTTGTTTCCTCTCATCTTGAGGTATGTGCATTAATCCACTTAGTTTTTGTTGAAAATAATTGTATAAAGATTTCATCATATTTTGATGTTTGCATTAACCAATGTATGGATTTTATTAACTTACAAACTAAATGTTCTTTAACCTTCAGTTTATAACTTTTAGGTTGTTTTATGAACATATAAATATGTAAGCTGTTTATTAGGGAAATTTTTTTTAATGTTCATCTAATGTAGCTATTAACTATTATAAGCAACTAGAACTGTAATGATCCTTAAAGAAATTCTTTGTGATATAGGTAAGAAGATTATATGATAATTGGTCTCCTTGAATATAACCTTTAACAATTAATTGTGCATCTTACTGTTTTAACATTTCGTATTGAGATTTAGTTTAGTTATGAACACTCTTAGGTGATTCAACCAAATCTCAAAATGTTACGCTGACTTATGGAGTCAATTATGATCGATGCTAATGGTTTAATTATAAGGGGTAGGATCATTAGAATTTCAAACATCCAATTCAACTTTAGTTAGGGAGGTTACATAATCATCAATGTCAGTAGGTATTAAAACTTAGATAGCCTCCTGAGTTGATTAATGGGTAATTTTAAAAGTCTCGATTTTATGGATTAGCTCTTGGTTAGGTTGCTATCATTCTCAGGATTCTAAATGTGTAAGAGTTGGTCCAGTGTGGTGTACAAGAGGTCTAATCTGAGTTAAACTTAATGACTCTCTTCCCTTCTGCCTGTTGTACTTCTAACAAGTCATTATAAGGAATTTTACTACTCCCATGACCTTAGAAGCCTTTAGGAAATATGCATGCTTAAGGTCAATATTTAAAGACCAATAAATTTTAATAGAGAAACAAGTTAATTATGTAAGTCTTCGTAGTTTCTCTTGTGATGATTATTTTAGTAAGAAATCAGAGTATGCCCACATTTAAGAAACAACGAAACTTTTGTAAGAGTAGTAGTAAATTCTAAAGAGATAAGTTTTGATAGAATAGTTTTGTGATGGAGCAGTGTCTTGTACAAAAGGTGTAATTGAGATAATATCAAGTTTTTACTCCTCCACCTCTTGCAAATCTTGTAAGTTATGATTGAGACACTTAAGGCTCCCATTGATCTTTAATATCTCTATAAAAATACAAGAGAAGTTTCAATGATATACGTGACGTGGGAATCTGTCATATATATGTTAGACTTGATTTGATTTCGTAATAAACTTAGGGACATATTTAGAAGAAATCGTATTTGTAGGTTCCTGGACGGATCGTACACGGGATGTTCTCTAACAACGCAGGTGCGGAATCCCTGCGTAGGTAGGTTACGAGTGTAGATATAGAATAACACGAGCAATGAATCAAACACGTTATATTAATAACCAAACACGTGACTCGTAGTCACTATTACAGACACTGGAACTAGCAAACACGTCTGCTTAAACTCGAACACTTGACTGAAACCCTAAACGAACAACCTTCTCACGTTTCGGCTGAAACAGTGAATATATACACGACAACTTCGCCACAGGCGAAGTTGTCTGTAACTTCGCATATTCAACAAGTTCGCCTGAGCGAACTTGTTGACAACTTCGCTTGTTCAACAAGTTCGCCTGAGCAAACTTGTTGACAACTTTGCTAGTTACACAATCTAAAACATAATCAAATACACAATTACAATACAGACTCGATTACAATTACAAGACTATGAACTACTGACAAACATGCACCAACAGACTCCCCCTTGGCAGTAGCTTCATATCTTGATCTTCAAATCTCGAGTCTTGTAATCTGCATCTCTAAGCGTGCGCCCCTTCTTTCACACATACTGACACTACACTTTGATATCTCCTAGCTTGATCCTTCCAAGCAGGAATGTAGAAGATCTTCTTGTTGTTGAGTACTTCCAGATCAGCTTGCGACAGGTTAACAAGATGCATCGGGTCGTAAACCCGAAGCAGTTCTTGTTCATCCTCGTCCTCCATTACTGCCTCTGCAGTCTCACAGTCCACAAACCACCATTTCAAATCTTTCAGCACATCTCGAGGCAAAGCTTTCATGGGTACCTCCTTGATACATCGGACTGGTTTGTACTTCATCACCATCCACGGTTTACCATCTGCTCTCATACCTCTCTCTGTATCCTTCACTAATTTTCCCTTTTGTGGCTTTAGCAACTCAAACTTCTTTTCTTTTACTCCTTCTTTCCACATTATCTTCTCAATCATTCTAGCCATATTGTCGTTGTTTCGGTTTATCAGGCCCAACCTGGCCAAATCTTTTACTTCGCATTCAGGCAATGTGTTGAACGATCTCAACATTCTCTTGAAATACTGAACGCCATCATAACGCTTCACCACAAACAACTTGAGCTGTTCATCATAGATCCAACAAATAATCCCCTTTTTCGCCTCTGCATACCCTTTAATGTTGTAGCTCTTTCTGAACATGGTTGGAACAGCAGGCTTCTTGGTCTTGACAAACCAATGAGCATATTCTTCCTTCCATCTAGGCTGCTCTTCCCACATCGTCTCATCCAACACCGTTTCATCACCAACACCCGACTTTTCCACTTCGGGAATGTCATGCTCAACATCATCATCCATTATCTCACCTTCTTCTAACACATTTTCCACATTAATCTTTTCCCCAATCCTCTCAATCTCATCCACGGGCAACACGTCGTCATCATCCATAAACTCATCGTCTTCCTCATCATCCAACTCCTTTAAAGCATCGATAACGTCCTCAACATCAGCATCATCACCCATACCAACAACAACATCACCAGCTACATCTGTAGACTCCCCCTCAGTTGTGGAAGCCCCAAGAGCCTGAGAGGTTCTTGGCAGCTCACCACCTGCACCCGAAGGTGCATTGGGATCATCGTCATGATCTTCTCGTCTTTTCGTTCTCAACTCATCGCCCCTACACGTCTTCTCCCCCTGAGATGCCAAGTAATCCTTGAAGGCATCAATTATTCGGCCATGTTCTACCAGGAGGGCAGCTTGTAGTCGATTGGATTCCACTAGGCGTTCAATAGTCTTAGACTGTTCGCCAACAATACGCTCTAGTGATGTAATCCGTTCAGCATCTGAAGTAGGCAGTGGAGTTGGTGGAACATCAGTAGCAGAAGTGACCGCAGGTGGTACACTTGGGAACCCTGCAGTTGTTGTGATAGTCGAATCAACGAAGCGTGCGACTACCACCGGTGGATCAAACAGTTGTGGTGGTAGAGACACCACTGCTGGAGCTGACGCTTCGACAGTCGTAACCTGTGCAGTAGTAGGAAGCAGTGACATACCTGACAAGACAGGCGGAGCAAAACGTACATGCCTTGAAGTCTCCCCCGCTCCAGTAGCCATACCTAGTTGTTCTCGTCGCGAACGTCTCATCACAAGTTGTACCGCTTCTTCCTCATCTCCTTCCTCTTCCTCAACTCTCGGCCTCTTACCCGAAATCCTTTCACGAGTCACCATTAGCCGTCTGGCCTCAGCAAACGTTTCATCTAACTCGGATTCAGCTACCGAAGTAGCTGCTGTTGAAGCATCCATAACTTGAGGACCCGAGATATCCATATCAAACAAACCGTGTCCACTGAAAGCAGCATCCAGATCAACGTTTTCAGCCGTGGACATAGTCTGTGCAATAGTAGCTGGCACAGCAGCAGAAGATACAACAGGCGCAGCTGATACAGCATGAGGTGCTGCCGCCTGATGTGGTTGCGGATCCCTGAACTCGTCCCCTCCTGCAGGAACATACTCCGGGTTGATGAGATACCCGAAAAGTGGAGTATGCCTTGGACGGCGTTCAGGGTTGCTACGAGTGCTCGACGTCCTACATTGAGCAAAAATACGCTTTGTTACACACTCAACATATCGAATAGGGCGCCGTTGCGGTAGAGACGGAGCGACATGATTAATAATCATTTGAAGAAATCGCGGATACATGATAAATCGTTCTCGCGCCGTCGCCCGTCTCTGACGATCAATCTCATAGAAAATCATCTGACTAAAAGAGTAACGACGATTGTAAGTCAGGGCCGTCATGGCAGATTGCATCGTCGCACCCATCCCGTCTGTTCCTGCTTTCCTGCCGGACATGCACACAATTAACACGTGCATCAGAAAACGCCATTGGTCCAGCAGAAAGCCTTTCCTCCTCTGCGAGTCCCCCAGCGGACCCGAATAACCCATTCTCAAGTATGCTCCGTCACGGAAAGGAGCTACGAACTCCGTTGGGTCGTCCCGTGTCTCATTGCCGAACTGCAGAGCCAACCGAATGTCTTCCGAAGAAAACTGTATGTTTTGACCATTGACGGTTGCTCGCATCACCGGAGGCTCAGGTCTGCAATCATAATACACCGTCTGCCAGAAATCTTGTATGTTAGGCAGAGATATGGGTAGTGTATTAGTGATCGCGTGAAACACCCTTGATCTCTGGAGAAAAGTGATAATCTCCCTGTAGTCGTCAACGCCTCGTGCGTCAGGATCCAAAGTAATGTATTGGTTATGAGCTGGAAAGAATTGTCGTTGCTCATCACCATCATCACCACCAGTTCCTCCAACTGCAGCCATATCTGCACAAAACAAATCAAGTTAGAGACGTTTTATGTAACTCACAAGTTCGCAGTGTAGCAAGTGCGAAGTTGTGATGTAAGATACACAGGCGAAATTATAGTTGAGGCGAAGTTGGGGACAACTTCGCATCATCAGTAAATTCGTCTAAAAAACAGTTAAAAGAAAAGGATATAGGCGAAGATAAGGATAACTTCGCCACGGCGAAGTTACAGTTAAGTTCGCCAGGGCGAAGTTGTGGATAACTTTGCCAAGGCGAAGTTGATGATAACTTCGCCACGGCGAAGTTGTGTTTAACTTCGCCCAGGCGAAGTTGTGGATAACTTCGCCCTAGGCGAACTTAAGCGTCTGGCGAAGTTGAGATTAACTTCGCCAAAACCATAACTTCGCCTGAAACAGAATCAGCGACTGTTCGGATTCAGAGGTCGAAATCCGATGTTTTCGGACCGATTTGACGATATAAACATGAAGAACAACATATTTCAATGGTGTATGGACGAAAAGGTCGTCCATGAACACGTAACGTGAGGTCGAAAACCTTGGTTTCGAGGGTTCTTCGAGTGTTCGACGACCCGAGGTCTCGAACCGGTTAAAATTATAACGAGAATGAAAGGATGTTTTGACAACACATACCACAAGTAAAGTAGAAACAAAGGAACACAAGATCGAAATCGAAATTGAAAAATAAGATCGCCGGAAAAATTGAAAATTTGTTATATGTTCGCCGAGTGTTTGAAATATGTGCAACTGTTCCAGAAAAAAAATCATTATATAGGGCAGAGTTGGTTCAGGCGAAGTTATTCTTAACTTCGCCTAAGCGAAGTTAAGTACAACTTCGCCGATTCAACAACTTCGCCCGATATTTACAAAAACAGCCCTTTCAGTTTGAAAAATCTTGAATATATCCTTATAAGTTACCAAAAAGAGTTAAACAAAACTGATCAAGAACCAGTAACCAACAATAAAAATATAACTACAAAAACAGAAAATACTTATAAAATTTTAACGAAATAAGGGATCAAATTTCAGTCTAGTCAGGGACCACTACGTTTTAGAAAAGATCCGAACAGGAATCATACTAACTATGTGACTGTCACTTGGATCCGTGTTTGGCTGTATTATGACATAGAGAAACAGGTTGTAAGCATGTAATAACTTAAATGGTTTTCATTGTTTCTGTGATACGGATTAAGGTTCAGTTAAGCTCAAAAATTTAAGTTGGCAACAACTCAGAGGTAATGATGCCTTCTATCTATTCTCAAAGCGTATTTGGCTATACCCAAGTCATCCCGAATTGACTTCGACCCATAGTGTCTGATTAACTTGTAGATACTCGTTGTCTGCTTCCCGTTTTCTTCTTACTCCAAACTTGAGAAATCTTGAGACGTTTCGGTTCTCGTGTTTATTGTCACTATTTCTCATAAGTACAAAAATTATACATGTATATTTTTTTTTTTTTTTTTTTTTTTTTAATCAAACATAAGAATTTTCATCGGAGTACTAAATCACTGCAAGTCCCGAATCTGGATCACTGCAGTATCTTGAAATGCTTTCTTCACGGGAATCAGAACACTCACGGGCTCGTGTATGACTGGGTAGTCGCTTTTCTGCCTATCCTTCGAAAAGATATGTATGAAGACATACAAAACTCTTAAGGAGTTTCCACGTAAATTCGAGTAAATTTAAGTTAGTATCACATCTACTTTTACGCACCATTAAAATTACCATGACATACAATGACTGTTCTAAAGCCTTTTAAGCTTAATAACTTCACTAGTTAGGCACACATAGTCAGTATATATATCATTTTCCAAGGTTGGATCAATTTTCTTTTAAACACAGCAAAGAACTTCTTACGAAGTAATAGACTTGAAAAGTAATTTCATTTCCCTTTAAAAAAAATTTTGAATTCAATTGCCCCAATCATGTCAAAGTCATCAGGTAAACGGCTATCCTGAAGATCCATTGGATCAGCTGGACCGACCACATGCAAGTATGTGTCCTTCTTACTAAGAATGACCGACTAATTTTCAGCAACTGAAAGAAAAACATGTCAACACTGCCCCAGTTACTTTCAGTCTTCCGGTTAATGGCTATCCTCATTTCCTAAGTCGAAAACAAGGACCAAAACATATCCGAGGAGATGTCCATCAAACTGAGGTAACCGACTAATTTTAAGCAATAAAGACTCATTTTTTTTTTTTTTTTTTTTTTTTTTTTTTTTTTTTTTTTAATCAAAAACAAAGACATGGTTACTCAGGATTGATCATCCCATTTAGCTCAATTAGGTTTTGAAATCTGGATTTATCAAACGCTTTTGTAAACAAGTCAGCAAAATTTTCAAGTGTATCAACTTTTTCGATCTTGATCAGTTTCTTCTCAGCACAATCCCGTATGAAGTGATGACGAATGTCAATATGCTTAGTTTTACTGTGCTTCACGGGATTGTTAATTACTGAGATGGCGGCAGTGTTATCAATTAAAATAGGAGTGAGTAAGAAATTCAGACCATAGTCGCGCAATTGTTGCTGAATCCATAAAACCTGAGAGCAGCAGTTGGATGCTGCCATGTATTCAGCTTCGCAAGTTGAAATTGCAACTGATGTCTGTTTCTTGCACTGCCAGGAAACTAATCTTCCTCCAAGAAACTGACAGCCTCCTGTTGTTGACTTCCGACTCTGATTACAACCTCCATAATCAGAATCAGTATATGCCACCAGTTCAACGTCTCCTCCCTTTGGGTACCACAATCCTAGTTTCGGCTTGCCCTTGAGATACCGCAAAATCCTCTTCACACCTTTCATGTGAGATTCCTTTGGGTTTGCCTGAAAGCGAGCACAAAGACAAACAGAAAACATTATATCAGGCCTAGAAGCAGTTAAATACATTAAAGAACCTATTATCGCCCGATACAGAGTAGGGTCCACATCTGCGTCACCATCTGATTCAGCTCCCAATTTGTGATTGACGCAGATTGGAGTGTCATATGGAGAACTGTCCTCCATCTTGAATCTTTTCAGCACATCATGAACATACTTTGTTTGATGAATGAACATCCCATCTTTCTTCTGATCAACCTGCAATCCTAGAAAGAAAGTTAGTTCACCCATAGCACTCATCTCGAATCGTTTCTTCATGACAGCCTCAAAATCTTGACACATGGATACTCTTGATGCAGCAAAAATGATGTCATCCACGTAGACTTGAACCAGTAAGAAGTCACATCCTTCTCTCTTCACAAACAGCGTACTGTCGATCAAACCCCTTTCAAAACCATTTTCCAGCAAGTAGTCCGATAACGTTGAATACCAGGCACGAGGTGCCTGATGTAAACCATATAACGCCTTGCTCAACCTGTATACATGATCAGGAAAGTCTGGGTCAGGAAAACCCGGTGGTTGCTCAACATACACAACCTCGTCAACTTTCCCGTTAAGAAACGCACTCTTTACATCCAACTGAAACACCTTCATCTTTTTGAAAGCAGCAAACGCCAAAAACAATCGAATCGCTTCTAACCGGGCAACAGGAGCGAAAACCTCATTGTAGTCAATACCCTCTTGCTGATTAAAACCTTTAACAACCAGCCTCGCCTTATTTCTCACAATAATCCCCTTTTCATCTCTCTTGCACTTGAACACCCATTTCGTGCCTATAGCATGCACATTCTTTGGTTTTTCGACCAAAGTCCAAACTTCCATTTTCTCGAACTGAGCCAACTCTTCTTGCATAGCTTCGACCCACGAGCTGTCCTTCAAAGCCATTTGATAATTCTTCGGTTCAATTTGGCTTATGAAGCAAGAGTACAAACATTCATTCATAATACCTGTATCTTTAATGCTTGTATAAACACAGGTGTGCTCATTCAAGCTACTTCTGGTTTGTACACTAGAGGACACATCACCTATAACATTCTCCAAAGGGTGATCTTTGTGAATTCTCGTGGTCGGAACAGCACCGACATGTAAATTGTCTTCCAAGTTTGAAGAGATCTCATCTATGGTAGTTTCAGGCTGAGAGTGAAAAGGATTAATAAACTCATCTTCAGTTGAGGCCGCAGGGGTATCGATAGGGTTTGATGTGGAAGGCTGAGATTTTTCTGTCGTCTGATGTTGCACTAGCTCCTCTTCCTCATCAAATATCATCTTCGTCACAACTCTTTCGTCTTCTTCAGCAATTTCTAAATTAGGTACGTTAAACGACTTAAACAGTTTAACATAGTCAAAAAGCTCAGCAGGTCCATTGCTTGGTTTTGGCGGTTGATAACTAGTAATGTCGGTGTTACAAACCACCTCCACCTTGCAAGTTGTCGTATTGAAGACCCGTCTGTTGGGAGTCCCAACAACATAACCGACTAGGATTCCCTCATCGGCTACTTCACCAAATTTCGAGTTAGTCTTCAAAATCGAACAAGGAGAACCAAATGGTTCAAGACCGCACAAGTTGGGCTTCCTACCATGCATAAGCTCGTAACAAGTTTTTCCAAGTCTCTTAACTGTTAACACCCGATTCAGAACATAGCAGGCTGTAGCCACTGCTTCAGCCCAGAACATCACAGGAAGCTTTGAGTCTGCCAGCATAGTTCTGGCTCCTTCAATCAACGTTCGGTTCTTCCTTTCAGCTACTCCGTTCTGTTGTGGCGTATACGGAGCGCTGTATTGATGCTCAATACCCTTCTGTAGACAAAAGATTTCCATCTCAAAGTTCTTGAACTCTGTCCCATTGTCGCTTCTAATGAATTTAACTGATTTACTCATGACATTCTCGACTTTTGTAATGAGATTCTTTACCATCTGAGTCGTCTCGTCTTTCGTTTTCAGAAAATATACCCACGAGTATCGCGAGTAATCATCAGTTATCACCAAGCAGTAAGAAGTACCGCCTAGACTTTGTACATTCACCGGACCGAAGAGATCCATATGAAGTAGTTCTAGAGTACCAGCAATTGAGTTGATCGTCTTGGTGAGATGGCTTTTCTTGTGTTGTTTTCCCTTCTTGCACGCTATGCATTTATCTTCAAAGTTAAAACTCTTTAAGGGAACGCCCATCACAAGCCCATTTTTGACAATGAAGTTCATCTTACGAAGATGGATATGTCCCATTCTCCTGTGCCATAACTCTGATTCTGATTCGCTTGCCTTTGTCATTAAGCATGATTCTCTGGTGGCCATTTCAGTAGACCTCATATCCATCACGTATGTATTCGTTTCACGTGGAGCTTTCATTACTATCCATTCTTCTGGTATATGAAAACCAGGCTTCAATACAATCGCTTCATTCTTAGTGAAATGGACAGTGTATTCTTTATCACAGATCTGCGACACACTCAGCAGATTGTGCTTTAATTCCTCCACAAAGTTTACATTTTCAAGTGTCATTCTCCCATTTGACACAGTTCCTCTCCCAGTTATTCTTCCTCCGCTTTCACCAGCAAAACTAACTCTAGCTCCCTGAACAGGTTTTAAGTCGTGCAACAAGTGTTTGTTGCCTGTCATGTGCCTGGAACAGCCGCTATCTACAATCCAAAGATTGTTTGCAGCCCTGTTCAACTGTTCCTGCACCATAAAACAAAGAGTTAGAATCTTGGGACCCAAGACCAATTGGTCTTGGATCGATACATCCCGTATCCTGGCTTTCTCAAGTTAGCATCAGGATGATTTCTGTACGTCCTGTTATGGAATCTCCCTGCAGATTGAGTGTAATGCCTTCCAAACCTTTGAGAATAGAAAGTGTTATTTCTTGTGGTTTGGTTGTAAAAATGAGGTTGGTTTTTATGAAAACTTGAATTCGTTACATTTTGGCATTTTTTAAAGTTTTCATTTTTAGCAGGAACAAAATGACGCTTATTCTCATTTTTATTTGGCTTCACATCTCTAAATCTCGGTTTCAAAGGACAATCTGCAACAAGATGTCCTAACTTGTTACATCTAAAGCAACATCTACCCTCCATTTTCTTGTCAAATGTTGGTTTGGATGTAGAGGCAGGGTTACCAGCCGTTCGTCTCACATAAGGTGGGACGTACGGATTGAGTGGAGAACTCTTTTTAGAAACTTCATTTTTATCTCCATCGGTGGGTAAACCTACCTTCTCTTTTGTCTGACCAGATTCGGACAACATATCCGAATCTGATGAGACTGGACTTGATACAGAAATATTCACACTAGAAACATTCGAGCTTGTTTCTCCACAGCTAACACTTGGTTTTGTAATCTTGATTGGAGTTGTCTGAGGAACTTCGAAATCGACAGATTTCTGCACACTTGGATTATAAGTATAATTGTGGTTAAAGGGTGGTGGAACTTCGTGATATCCGATTCCTCCCCTCTTTGCAGAGGTACCTGGATCACTCACGAGGTGATCAAGGATGGCCGAGGAATTCCTGAACTGCTCAAGTTTGCGGTTCAGTTCCACCACCTTTACCTGGTGGTCAGCAATCTGTTTATCCCGATCAGCAATCACTTTAGTTTTTTCTTCCAAAACTTCATAACTAAGATCAATAATTTCTACTTTCTCAGCAAGTTTGGTTTTTAAACTTTGAATGTCTTTTTCACAAGCCTTAATTTTAATTTTATAACTGTTTTCTCTGGCTTTAGTAAAATGGTGATCTTCTTTAATCGTTTTAAATTCAGCATCCAATTTGACATACTGATCAGTTATCGTTGTGAGTTGCTCAGACAAATTCTCACAACTAGTACAAATAGTTTTAGGACTTACCTCGGAGCGATTATCTTTGTCATTTGCCATGAAAGCGGTTTCTTCTTCATTCGCTTTGTCTGTTTCTTCAACCTTCTCACATTCTTCAGCTTCAGTCTCAGCCATGTTAGCCTGTTCACCAGAACCATTTAAATGCTGGTTCCAGTTGTACTCTCCTGCCTCTCTGGTCAACATGGCATTTATTTCTCTGTTAACTCCAGAGTGTTGTGTAGGCCGACCTTGTCCACGTTCAACCCTCTCATTTCTGCATTCCTTGGCAAAGTGCCCGTACTGTTGACAATTGTAGCACCTTACCTTGGACTTGTCGAACCCGGGCCGACCACCAACGAACTTTCTCCCCGTTTTATTCATGAAACGCTTGACTCGCCTCACTATCATGGCCATTTGCCATTGCAAGTCCATCTCCTCCAGATCATCAGCATCGATCTGGTCATAATCCTCATCCAGAACAGCAGGGTCCACAATCTTCCCCTGGATGTAGTTTTCGTAGGAAGCAATAAATGAAGCATAGACTGCAAACTGCTCTTCAGCAGATTTTACACTCATAGGCATCTTGGTATAATTATTGCTTGATGCATTTACAGAAAAACTACTTGTGGTTGCTTGAGGCTTTGAAGTACTAGATCCTCCAGCAACGAAACATACATCACCATTCGTGTTTACAGAAACGTTTCCATCATGAGGAAAGTCGGGACCTGACTCCCCTTTTGAGTAAAAAGCTGCAGATTCAGGTCTCGAACTTGAGCCTGAGTTAATCTTTGCACCATACATACCAGGGTCTTGTATCTGGTCTGTTGGTGTTTCTTTTCGAACCATATTGAGCTCATAAGTTCTGAGCTTGTTTACTGCAGTTTCCAAATCACAGTTAGGAAAGTCTCTGTCTTCCCTCATAAGGACGGTGTACATTTCCCACTTCGGTGGGAGAGCATCGAGAAGCTTTTCGACGATCTCTTCTTCTCGGTAGGCAATCGAGTAATTGCTAAGCTCTGTCATTAGATGATAGTATCTGGTGATAATATCATCCAAAGATTCATTCTTCAAATATTTGAAGACGGAGAACTGGGTCTTCAAGAGTTTAATCTTTGAGGCACGGATACCTACGTTCCCCTCGAATCTGTTTTCCAGAGCATCCCAAAGCTCTCTTGCAGAAGTGTACTTTCGGAATGTATGGAGAACTTCTTGAGGAAGTGCCATTGTTATCGCTGCATGGGCCTTGCTCTCGGCCTCATACATTTTCTTTTCTTCGTCCTCCATTTTACTGTACTTCTTCACCACGTCACGTCCTTCGTATTGCATGGTTGGAGGGATGTATCCATCTTGAATGCACACCCACATTTTGGCATCCTGATATTTAATGTACTGGATGAATCTATCCTTCCATGCCACGAAGTCTGTTCCCTTCATCAACCTCGGGGCCTTAGTGGCTGACCCTGCCTCAACTTCCATCTTGACCAAATCGGAGATGTTGATCGACGACATCCTTGTAAAACCTGAAAAACCTGAAAAAAACAAGAAAATATTAAAACAGCTCAGTAAGCGAAGTTAAGGATAACTTCGCTTGAAGGTCAACTTCGCTGAACAGAGAACTTCGCTGAGGTCTTTAATTCGCTTGAATTGGCGAAGTTAAAGTTAACTTCGCTTAGCTCTGGCGAACTTATGAGTTGAGCGAACTTGGGTAGTAAGCGAAGTTGTGGATAACTTCGCTAAGGCGAACTTATGAAATCTGCGAACTTAAGTGTGAAGCGAAGTTGCGGATAACTTCGCTAAGGCGAACTTATGAGTTGAGCGAAGTTGTGGTTAACTTCGCCAAACCTTATATCTTCGCCAAAAACCCTAATTCCAGTGACGGCAACTTCGCCTGAATTCAACAACTTCGCCTGAAGATCAGCAAGTTCGCCCGATGAACCTGGAAGTTTTTCCAGATCTGTTTTCTTCAAACCAGAAGCTCCCGATCAATGCTAAGGCTTGAAACTGACTGCCAAGCACTATTAGAACACAGTCCCAACAAAAATACGTCTCGCGAATAGGTCAAACGAGACGAAACTACACCCGCGTGAAATCCCGAACCTCACAATCGAGCCGATTGGCTCTGATACCAATTGTAGGTTCCTGGACGGATCGTACACGGGATGTTCTCTAACAACGCAGGTGCGGAATCCCTGCGTAGGTAGGTTACGAGTGTAGATATAGAATAACACGAGCAATGAATCAAACACGTTATATTAATAACCAAACACGTGACTCGTAGTCACTATTACAGACACTGGAACTAGCAAACACGTCTGCTTAAACTCGAACACTTGACTGAAACCCTAAACGAACAACCTTCTCACGTTTCGGCTGAAACAGTGAATATATACACGACAACTTCGCCACAGGCGAAGTTGTCTGTAACTTCGCATATTCAACAAGTTCGCCTGAGCGAACTTGTTGACAACTTCGCTTGTTCAACAAGTTCGCCTGAGCAAACTTGTTGACAACTTTGCTAGTTACACAATCTAAAACATAATCAAATACACAATTACAATACAGACTCGATTACAATTACAAGACTATGAACTACTGACAAACATGCACCAACAGTATTGAGTGTATATGAACGGATCTCTTTAAGACCATGGACCATAGAAGATAGATTAAATACAAGTAGATAGTCTATAAATGATAAATGAATTACATCTGAATATTTCTGTTTGAATAAGTTCCACGAATGTAAGTGAAATATAAATTTGGTGGGCCCATACTTATTTCTTAATCCAAGTAATGTTTAGGGCATCTAATACAGGATTTAAAATCACTAAAAATGAGATTATATGAAAAATCACCATCATCAACCATGTCATGATTTCTCATGAAATTAAGTTTTAATAAATGAATTTTATACGTCTCAATTTTCTTTTGTTAAATTTTAATTGCATGATAACATAAGCTGAGAAAGTATATAGTATCATCTAGTTCTATTTTATAAATGTTTCAATTCAAATATTGATAACAAATGATATGCGAGTTTAAGGTAAAAGTGACTTTATGTTGGCTATGCAAACCTCATAACTGTCATAATGTAGCTTAAGTATTAATACTAAATTTTGATTAATCTCCAGAATATTTAAGGTATCATAAAGCGTAATTAAAAGACAGTTTATCATGGTTCTAACAACCTTAACATTTAAATTTGTCACTAACACTCATGTTAGTTATTTGTTGATTTCGGATAAACATATAGAACTAGACTCAACCAATCATGTGTTAATAGGAATATTAGGATCAGTAGACTTAAATATCATTAATATACAACTATCAGTTTTAGCCAGTTGTTTTTTTGAATTATGGACAGTCTTGTTGCTTATGCCTAATCTAATTGCATGTTTTTTGCAATGCGGACTTCTCCTTAGAGAACTTAAAGCTGGAAGTAATACTTATATTTTGTCTATGAACCTTAGAATTATCCTATATTAGATTTTAGTGGTAGTGAGTTGAATAACATCTTATTTCCAGTGCCAAACAATTCTTCTCTTGTACATATGTTGTTGATCAGCACACTCATTTTCCGTTGGTACTTTTGAGTGTTATAGTTAGTTCTTGAGGTGTCAAATTGTACTAGTCAAAATTTAGTATCTAATGCACTGAAAAAGTGTAATTATTTCCATGTATAAGCCCTTAATTTTATAGGTCATGGCATTATAATGTATTCAAGGATACCATTTAACATTGTAATTAGAATTTAGAAGGAATACATGCATCTTATGAGTTATTTTAATTAGTCTTAGGAAAAATAAATATATAATTAATCTAGTGATAGCATTTATTTAAATAAGTTATTGATTATCATTATCATAAAAGACATTATGATTGACTCGTCCCACTTGTTATGATCTAGTTTTCAATAGAATGATTGTTATTAGAAAGTGTCATAGGATAGTCATATCATGTCTGTAATATATATTTATTCTTACATTATCACTTCATTTTTTAAAGAAAGAACTTCTCGTTTTCTTTGCATAAACATGTCGTATTACAATTTGTTTGCGTAAAAACAAATTTAAAACTTTTACAAATTCCTCTCCTACCCATTATGTTACTCCATGCATTCATTTGGATGTAAAAGAGTCATCACGCATAAGTTATTCAAGATCGACTATCTGATAAAAAAAAGAACTGAACTGAGAATAAATGAGCTCGACTCTTTCTTGGAACTCATCAAGTAGACAAGCTCGGATCAAACTTCATTTATTGATCTCAATAGGATTGTAAGTCTAAACGAACTTATTTCTTATTTAATTTGTATTTAATATATATATATATATATATATATATATATAGGATGGATATTTTGAGAACTTGATGAGTTTGTAAGAACTTTAAAAACTCAATATAGACCACACATTTAATTAAATGAGTATGAAATATGTGGCTGAGAATAAATCTGATTAAAAATGAATCAGGATGAGAGAATAAGTATTTTTGATAATTACATGTAACATCCCGGTTTCTAGTTTCGATTAATAAATGAAAATACGAGTTATTATGAGTTGGGCTAGTGTTGGGTTAGATGGATATAGGTTATGGACTTGGGTTATAAAAGAAAGAAGGAAAAACCATGGCCTTAAGCCCATGATCCATAATTATATAGGTCATAATTACCCATTAATCATTCATTTCACAGATATTACATACACCACCAAAACACACACTTAAGCTCTCTCTCTCTCTAATTCTCTCCTTATCTTAGCCGAAATCAAGAAGGAAACCGAACACCGACCTGAGGTAATAATAGTATGATGTTGTATGAACTTAAACCCGTTAGATATGGTCACGAAACGACGAGCCGACACCGTTAAACCATTTAAGTCACGAGATCCGGATGGAATCGGGTATAACAGAACCTAAGATGAGCTTAGGGATCACCCTAGCTCAGATCTGGATCGAACGGGGCGAAAAACGGTGAAAAACGAGTCAAAGCTCGTTTTTCCGGCGAAACCGCTTTTTTCCGGCGGCGGCGCCGGAAAGGTGTACGAGGAAAAGGGAATGTCGGAGAATGTTTCTGGCATTCTCTGACCTAACCCTATTTCGTTAACGGAGAGTTAACGAACTAGGGGTAATTCGTCTGATGATTCGTTAAAGGAAGCCTAACGAACTAGACCTGGTCCGTGTTCAAATTCATTAAGGATAAGATAACGAACTAACTCCCAGTTCGCTTTGATCATTCGTTAAAAGAGATAACGAATTAGAAGGTCCAATTCGCTACATGGACTGGTTCGTTATATGGAATGATTCGTCAAAGGACCAGTTCATTAGAGGGTCCAAATCGTTATAATGACCAGTTCGTTATGATAACCCAATTTGTTAAGAACCAAGTAACGAACTAGAAGTTTGATAGAATGATAGGACAGTCCCTGGACTTGTGAAGAATGGTTTAATTACAAAGAAACCCTCGAACTTTATAAGTTAGCGAATTAGAAAATAAATTAAAATTCTAATGGAAAATGTGTTAAGACATGTAACATCCTAAAATTTATAATGTTGAATAAAGAAAGTTATGTTATTGATTTCGCGTTTTTAATTATTAATGTCGGGTAGGAGCGGATCAGGGACTTGGATTAATTGAGGTGGGTTAAATGAGAATGGGATTTAAGGGATATAAATATCCCCTAAACCCAAAAATATCTTCATTTACATCTATTACTTCGCACTTCCAAAACACACACACCCCATACACAAGCCGACCGGCG
Organism: Bidens hawaiensis; assembly: GCF_021521415.1. Lineage (NCBI taxonomy): Eukaryota > Viridiplantae > Streptophyta > Magnoliopsida > Asterales > Asteraceae > Bidens > Bidens hawaiensis. Next base: position 312,431 of record NW_027491862.1, on the reverse strand, counting down.
GCCGAGATCCGAGGAGAGAGAGAGAGGCCGAGAGCCGTAGAGAGAGAGACCAAGATCCGAGAGAGAAGAGAGAGCGGTTGGTTGTGATTAAGCAAGGAAACAAGATCCAACAAGCTCAAAAAGGTAAGATTCTTGAACTTTGAAGTTTAAAGATCCAAGCTTTTTAGTGTTAAGTGACCGGAAATGGTCGGGAAGCGTAGTGGGTGATATTGAACCATAGCGGGGGTGTTAAAATCGTTCGAAATGTTGGACAGAAACCAAACAGCAGGCTGTCTGGGCAACTTCGCCTTCATCTGGGCAACTTCGCCTTCATCTGGGCAACTTCGCCTTCAAGCGATGAACTTCGCCTGCAAGCTAAGTTCGCCTGATGAACTTTGCCTGCAAGCTAAGTTCGCCTGATGACAAGTTCGCCTGAGGTTTAAGTTCGCCTGATGACAAGTTCGCCTGAGGTTTAAGTTCGCCCGATGACAAGTTCGTCTGAGGTTTAACTTCGCCTAAAGCTAAGTTCGCCTGAGGTTTAACTTCGCCTGATGACAAGTTCGCCTGAGGTTTAACTTCACCTAAAGCCAAGTTCGTTTAGAAAATTAATTAAAAATCTAATGAAAAAAAATGTGTTAAGACAGTTAATGGAAATAAAATTTTTCCAAGCTGACCTAGCAGCTCGACCCCAGCCAGGGGCTCTGCCCCTTGGACCCTGCTAGGGGCTGCCGCCCCTAGACCCCGCTGCCAGGGGCGCTGCCCCCGGACCCCCGTTCGTTGTGGGTAGTAATTAAGACTAGAAAGATGTTATAAGTAGTGATAGTTAAATTGATATGTATACTTGTTATACAGTCAGCCGTGCACAACTGAAGAAAGGGATTACGCTCAACGGAGAACGTAACCGTATTCAGGTGAGTTTCTAGCCCCATTTATGTGTTACGTTTTCGGGGCTGTGTGCATACTCAATATGTTTGTTAATACACTTATCCTAAGAGATAAGTGTATGCCTTATGTGGATAATGTGAAATGTATGAATGATTGCTTGATAGTACGTGAACGATCTTCGGATATTTCACGTATTGTCAGGTTATAACGCTATGTATAAGGTAAGTATGTTATGTATGTTTATGTGTATGAACATGATAGAGATAATAGAAGAAAGAAATGATAATGTATGGTTACGAAAAGGGTACCGAGCCCTACTAATACTCGAGGTATGATGTATGGTTGTATGGTAACGAAGAGGGAATCGAACCCTTCTAATATTCGAAAACTAGGGACCAGACCCTTATAATATCTGTGATGATAGGGACCAGACCCTTATAATATCTGTGATGTTAGGGAATCGAACCCTTCTAATATTCGAAAAATAGGGACCAGACCCTTATAATATCTGTGATGATAGGGACCAGACCCTTATAATATCTGTGATGTTAGGGAATCGAACCCTTCTAATATTCGAAAACTAGGGACCAGACCCTTATAATATCTGTGATGATAGGGACCAGACCCTTATAATATCTGTAATGTTAGGGAATCGAACCCTTCTAATATTCGAAAACTAGGGACCAGACCCTTATAATATCTGTGAGGTTATAGGGCGAAAGGCTCTTTAAAAAGTATGATTATGTATGTAAGGAAAGCATGAAGGTAAAAATGAACGTAAGATTATGAATGTAAAGAAAGTATGAAAGTAAAAATGAAAGTAAAAGCACTTAGGTGTATATGAAAGAAAGTTAAGAGATTAAGTATGAAGCGTAAGAATGTATTGTATGATTATGTGATTAACTAGAACTCACTCAGCGTAGCTGACTTTTAGTATGCACGCAGGTGAGTAGGATGAGGCAGCTCGCTTGAGGAGACACATGGCACTGAACAAGAATCTGGCATCTGAAAACTTATGATGTTTTAATTTAATGCATTAATGTTGAAAGACAAAGGATGTTTTGAGACAAGTTATGAATTATGTAAAGTTTTATGAAAGTTTTATATTCCGCGTAAATGTTTTAACTAAATCTGATATTTAGAACTGTGTTTATGAGTAAATCCAACACGAAAGTAGGGCTACCGGTAACGGGGCCTTACAAGTTGGTATCAGAGCAAAGTTCGAGAGATTTAAGCATCCTACATGCTTAGACTCGAACAGAGTATGAGATATAAGTAAGAAAGGAAAGAAGATGCCAGTCCAAGAATGCCATGTGTCGCTCAAGCAATATCAGTAAAGGTAAATTGTATGATTAAATGATATATGTTAATGAGAAAGAAAATATATGTGAACAAAAGGGATAGGAATAGTTGATTGTTGATTTGACTAATTGCTTAAGTAGAATCAGCACAAATAGACTCATAAAGGGAAGTGTATAGGACACGGAAAGCAATGTGATCAGCTAGTCACAGCTGGCCACTGTTATTACCTGTTAGCCTTGCCATCCTTGTACTAAATAGTTCCTTGAATGATGATGTCTGTGTTTTCCCTTTTAGAATACAATGGCTGGAGCCGGAGACATTGTTGGAACCGGAGGTCGCACTGGACGACGCGGCAGGCCTCGTCGTGTCCAGCAACCTTCGGTTGAGACCGCTTCCAACACTGTAGCTGAAGGAAGCGCAGCGGGAAGGAACCCGGAAAACAATGAAGGAGTTCAACTGGATCCTACAATTCAAGCAGCTATTGTTCAAGCTGTAGCCACTGCTGTGAAAAATATTACCCCGGGAAGGTCTGCTGGAAGCCGTGAAAGAACTGTTGAAGGGGCGGGTGGTAATGGTAGGAAGGATGACGAGAGGGAAAGGGGTGACTCAAGTGAGGTAAGGTCTGTGAAAGATGATGATAGGAAGAAGGGCCGAGGCGGTTGCAACTATAAGTCCTTCAAAGGTTGTGACCCGCCTAAGCTGACTGGTTTAGGAGACGCAATCGCTACTCTTCAGTGGATAACCGCCATGGATAAGGTTATCCGCATTAGCGAGTGCCGTCCCGATCAAGCGGTAGGTTATGCTACTCAATCATTCGAGGATGAGGCTATATATTGGTGGGAGAGTGTGGAGCAGAGGAAGACCCGAGAAGAGATCAAAGAGATGAGGTGGGACGATCTGAAGGAGTTAGTAATGAAGAAGTTCTGTGCTGACGCCGAGGTTGAAAGGGCGGAGATGAAGTTCCTAAACTTGAAAGCTGGGACGATGACACATCGTGAGTACACTACAGAGTTCAATCGAATGTCTAGGCTAGTACCCGATATGGTCAACACTGAGGCTAAGAGAATCAAGTGTTATGTGAGAGGATTACCCCAGAGAGTCCGCATGTTAGTCAGGACAAGTAAACCTGCTACTTTCGATTCTGCTGTCGAACTCGCAGAAATGGTCTATGCAGACCTGACTGCGGATGATGTGGTGGTGGAAGACGAAAAGAAGGAGAAGAAATGGGCCGCTCCTGCTAAACGACCCGGTACTCAGTTATGGAACCCCAAAGGTAAGAAGCAGAGAGTGTGGGAGAAGAGATCGTGTAAGACCTGCGGAAAGATGCATGGTGGTGAGTGCAAGTGGAGTAAAAGTCCTGGTGTTTGTCTCAAATGTGGAAAGGCCCACGGTGGGGAATGCCGGATGGGGTCTAATGTGTGTTACAAGTGTGGGAAGGCGGGGCATTATACCAATGAGTGCAGTGCAAAGCCAGCATGTTACAAATGTGGCAAGCCAGGCCACATGGCGAGAGAGTGCACAGATGGTGAAGCTGGAGGTAGTGGAAGGAAGGATGCCGATCAAGCTAGGCCAAGAACTAGAGCCTACACGCTGACCCAAGAGCAAACCAAGCAGATTCCGGATGTCGTCTCAGGTACGTTTTTAGTGAACGGTGTTTCCGCTTCTGTATTATTTGATTCGGGCGCAAACAAAAGTTTTGTAGCCACACCATTTAGTAAACTAGCTAAAATGAAATGTTGCCGAGTGTCTGAAACTTTTGCGGTGGAAACCGCCAGTGACACTTCGGTTAAAATAACAAAAGTGGTTAAGAATTGTAAGATAGAATTGGAAGGACATGAGTTCCCGATTACCTTGTACGTTATGACCTTGGGAGGGTTCGATGTGGTTTTGGGTATGCATTGGTTGTCTGAGTTTGAGGCTCAGATAGTATGTAAGAGTAGGATTATAAGGTTAAAGTCATTGGATGGTAGCGCGGTAACGGTCTATGGTGATAAGGAAAGTTCTGGGCTTAATGTCATTTCGATGATGAAAGCCGAGGGTTTGCTAAGGCGATGGTGTTGTGCCTACCTGGCGTATGTCGTCAACGCTACGGCCGAGACGAAAGAAATGAAAGATGTTCCTATTGTGCGCGACTACCCAGAAGTATTCCCTGAGGATCTTCAGGGGTTGCCACCAGAGCGAGAGATAGAATTTCAGATAGATTTAATACCAGGAGCCCAACCTGTCGCGAAAGCGCCTTACCGTCTAGCACCGTCCGAGATGAAAGAATTGATGTCACAACTGCAAGAACTCCTCGATAAAGGTTTCATAAGACCGAGTGTTTCCCCGTGGGGCGCACCAGTTTTGTTCGTGAAGAAGAAGGATGGAAGTATGAGAATGTGCATAGATTATCGTGAGTTGAATAAGCTGACGGTAAAGAATAGATATCCGTTGCCAAGGATTGATGATCTGTTTGACCAACTGCAAGGTTCAAGTTGGTTCTCACGAATAGATCTCAGATCAGGCTACCATCAGCTGAAGGTGAAAGAGGCAGACATCCCTAAGACAGCGTTCCGAACGCGGTATGGACACTACGAGTTCCTCGTAATGTCATTCGGTCTAACCAATGCTCCTGCAGCATTTATGGACATAATGAATAGGGTGTGTCGACCGATGTTGGATAAGTCGGTTATCGTCTTCATCGATGATATATTGGTTTATTCAAAGAGCGAGTCTGAACATGCTGAGCATCTGAGAGAGGTACTGGAGACTCTGAAGAAAGAGAAGTTGTATGCCAAGTTTTCGAAGTGCGCGTTCTGGTTAAGAGAAGTGCAATTTTTAGGTCACGTGATTAATCCTGAAGGGATTACCGTGGACCCAGCTAAGATTGAAGCGATAACGAATTGGAAGACTCCGCAGAATCAGACTGATATACGAAGTTTCCTAGGGTTAGCTGGCTACTATAGGAGATTCATCGAAGGTTTCTCCAAGATAGCCGCACCGCTGACCGGTATGACCCGAAAGTCGATAGTATTCAGTTGGGGAAAGTTTCAGGAAGAAGCCTTTGAAGAATTGAAGAAGAGGCTCACGCAAGCTCCAATCCTTACTTTGCCCGATGGCAACGAGGATTTCGTTGTTTGTGCTGATGCCTCGCATCAAGGGTTAGGTTGCGTGTTGATGCAACGGGGGAAGGTGATAGCTTACGCGTCTAGACAGTTGAAGGTCCATGAAAATACTTATCCGACGCATGATCTGGAGTTAGCAGCTGTAGTGCATGCTCTTAAGATATGGAGGAATTATCTGTACGGTACTAAGTGTACTATCTATACCGATCATAAGAGTTTAAAGTACTTCTTCGAACAGAAAGAACTGAACATGAGGCAGAGAAGATGGTTAGAATTGATAAAGGATTACGACTGTGAGATTAGGTATTACCCCGGTAAAGCTAACGTGGTCGCTGATGCGTTAAGTCGTAAGAATGAGGAAGTCCTTGCAACAGTGAAGTCATATAAGTTGATCATGAACTCAAGTCTTTTGAAGAAATCATCAAAGTGCAGTCAGAAGTGTTAGTAGACGAAGGGTTAGTAAAGAAAGAAAGGATTTATGGCCAGCAAGATGAGTTGATGGAAAACACTCATGGAGTTAAAACTAGATTTGACCGTATGTGGATTCCACGCCATGGTGATCTTAGAAGTCGAATCTTAGATGAAGCTCATAAGTCAAGGTACTCAATCCATCCTGGAGCTACAAAGATGTACCAAGACTTGAAAAGAGATTACTGGTGGCCAGGAATGAAGAATGATGTAGTGGATTATGTTAGTAAGTGCTTAACTTGCTTACAAGTCAAGGCCGAGCACCAAAAGCCTTATGGGAAGATGCAACCGCTAGAGATACCTGAGTGGAAATGGGAACACATCACCATGGATTTCATAACTAAGCTACCTCGTACAGCTAAGCATCATGATACCATCTGGGTGATTGTGGACCGTTTGACCAAGAGTGCTCACTTTCTGCCCATACGAGAGGCCATCTCGTCAGAAACGTTAGCAAGCTTGTTCATCAAGGAAGTGGTAACCAAGCATGGAGTACCGTTATCGATCGTGTCTGATAGGGATACACGGTTTACTTCGAGGTTCTGGAAGAAATTCCATGAAGCTATGGGGACGAGGTTGAACATCGGTACGGCGTATCATCCTCAAACCGATGGACAGTCTGAACGGACGATCCAAACCCTTGAGGATATGCTACGTGCTTGTGTTTTAGATTTTGGTGGAAGTTGGGATGATCATCTGCATCTGGCAGAGTTCTCCTATAACAACAGTTACCATTCAAGTGTTGGTATGCCACCGTTTGAGATGCTGTACGGTAGACGATGTAGAACCCCGGTGTGTTGGGGTGAGATTGGTCAGAAGGAAATGGGAAGCCTAGAAGTGGTTCAAGAAACGTCTTCAAAGTTCGATCAGATCAAAGCAAGAATGAAAGCCGCGCAAGACAGACAAAAGTCTTATGCAGATAAGCGGCGAAGACCAATTGAGTTTAACGTTGGTGACAATGTGATGCTCAAGGTCTCGCCTTGGAAGGGGATTATCCGTTTTAGGAAAAGAGGAAAGTTGAGTCCGAGGTACATTGGACCGTTCAAGGTTGTAAAACGTGTGGGTGAAGTAGCTTATAAACTGGATTTACCCGATGAGTTAGAAGGAATTCATTCAACCTTCCATGTTTCTCATCTGAGGAAGTGTCTAGCTGATGACACGTCTCACGTGCCATTGATGGACATTGAGGTTGATGAACAATTGAACTACATCGAGCAACCGATAGCGATCGTTGACCGTAAGGAGAAGCAGCTTCGTCACAAGATTATACCTTTGGTAAAAGTGATATGGAAACACCGTAAGGGATCAGATGCTACTTGGGATGCCGAGGATGAGATGCGCAAGTTTTACCCTAGTTTGTTTATGTAATAGTTAGGTTTCGGGGACGAAACCTCTTTAAGGGGGGAAGACTTGTAACATCCTAAAATTTATAATGTTGAATAAAGAAAGTTATGTTAGTGATTTCGCGTTTTTAATTATTAATGTCGGGTAGGAGCGGATCAGGGACTTGGATTAATTGAGGTGGGTTAAATGAGAATGGGATTTAAGGGATATAAATATCCCCTAAACCCAAAAATATCTTCATTTACATCTATTCCTTCACACTTCCAAAACACACACACCCCATACACAAGCCGACCGGCGGCCGAGATCCGAGGAGAGAGAGAGAGGCCGAGAGCCGTAGAGAGAGAGACCAAGATCCGAGAGAGAAGAGAGAGCGGTTGGTTGTGATTAAGCAAGGAAACAAGATCCAACAAGCTCAAAAAGGTAAGATTCTTGAACTTTGAAGTTTAAAGATCCAAGCTTTTTAGTGTTAAGTGACCGGAAATGGTCGGGAAGCGTAGTGGGTGATATTGAACCATAGCGGGGGTGTTAAAATCGCTCGAAATGTTGGACAGAAACCAAACAGCAGGCTGTCTGGGCAACTTCGCCTTCATCTGGGCAACTTCGCCTTCAAGCGATGAACTTCGCCTGCAAGCTAAGTTCGCCTGATGAACTTTGCCTGCAAGCTAAGTTCGCCTGATGACAAGTTCGCCTGAGGTTTAAGTTCGCCTGATGACAAGTTCGCCTGAGATTTAAGTTCGCCTGATGACAAGTTCGCCTGAGGTTTAACTTCGCCTAAAGCTAAGTTCGCCTGAGGTTTAACTTCGCCTGATAACAAGTTCGCCTGAGGTTTAACTTCGCCTAAAGCCAAGTTCGTTTAGAAAATAAATTAAAAATCTAATGAAAAAAAATGTGTTAAGACAGTTAATGGAAATAAAATTTTTCCAAGCTGACCTGGCAGCTCGACCCCAGCCAGGGGCTCTGCCCCTTGGACCCTGCTAGGGGCTGCCGCCCCTAGACCCCGCTGCCAGGGGCGCTGCCCCCGGACCCCCGTTCGTTGTGGGTAGTAATTAAGACTAGAAAGATGTTATAAGTAGTGATAGTTAAATTTATATGTATACTTGTTATACAGTCAGCCGTGCACAACTGAAGAAAGGGATTACGCTCAACGGAGAACGTAACCGTATTCAGGTGAGTTTCTAGCCCCATTTATGTGTTACGTTTTCGGGGCTGTGTGCATACTCAATATGTTTGTTAATACACTTATCCTAAGAGATAAGTGTATGCCTTATGTGGATAATGTGAAATGTATGAATGATTGCTTGATAGTACGTGAACGATCTTCGGATATTGCACGTACTGTCAGGTTATAATGCTATGTATAAGGTAAGTATGTTATGTATGTTTATGTGTATGAACATGATAGAGATAATAGAAGAAAGAAATGATAATGTATGGTTACGAAAAGGGTACCGAGCCCTACTAATACTCGAGGTATGATGTATGGTTGTATGGTAACGAAGAGGGAATCGAACCCTTCTAATATTCGAAAACTAGGGACCAGACCCTTATAATATCTGTGATGATAGGGACCAGACCCTTATAATATCTGTGATGTTAGGGAATCGAACCCTTCTAATATTCGAAAACTAGGGACCAGACCCTTATAATATCTGTGATGATAGGGACCAGACCCTTATAATATCTGTGATGTTAGGGAATCGAACCCTTCTAATATTCGAAAACTAGGGACCAGACCCTTATAATATCTGTGAGGTTATAGGGCGAAAGGCTCTTTAAAAAGTATGATTATGTATGTAAGGAAAGCATGAAGGTAAAAATGAACGTAAGATTATGAATGTAAAGAAAGTATGAAAGTAAAAAATGAAAGTAAAAGCACTTAGGTGTATATGAAAGAAAGTTAAGAGATTACGTGTGAAGCGTAAGAATGTATTGTATGATTATGTGATTAACTAGAACTCACTCAGCGTAGCTGACTTTTAGTATGCACGCAGGTGAGTAGGATGAGGCAGCTCGCTTGAGGAGACACATGGCACTGAACAAGAATCTGGCATCTGAAGACTTATGATGTTTTAATTTAATGCTTTAATGTTGAAAGACAAAGGATGTTTTGAGACAAGTTATGAATTATGTAAAGTTTTATGAAAGTTTTATATTCCGCGTAAATGTTTTAATTAACTCTGATATTTAGAACTGTGTTTATGAGTAAATCCAACATGAAAGTAGGGCTACCGGTAACGGGGCCTTACAAGACATATAATAGAAATAACCCCAGCCCTGCCGCCCCTAGAACCCCGCTGCCAGGGGCGCTGCCCCTGGACCCCTGTTCATTGTGGTTTATATAAAGATAGAAATACGATATGAGTAGTAATAGTTAATTAATACATTTAATCATTATACAGTTAGCCGTGCACAGCTCAAGAAAGGAATAACTATTAACGGTGAACGTAACCACATTCGGGTGAGTTCTAGCCCCATTCCTTGTTATGTTTTTGGGGCTGTGTGCATACTCGATGTGATTAGTTAATACCCTTATCCTAAGAGATAAGTGTATGCCATGTATGTATTATGTGAAAGATGTGAATGATTGCTTGTCGGTACGTGAACGATCTTCGAATATTGCACGTATTGGCAAGTTATGATTATGGATATAATGTTGTGTATAATGTATGATATGTACGTATGTTATGAATGAATATAAGAGATAGCCAGGTACAGAAGAAAGGGACTGAGCCCTAATAATACTCAAGGCAGAAAGGGACTGAGCCCTAATAATATTCAAGGCAGAAAAAGGGACCGAGCCCTAATAATACTCGAGGCAGTAGAGCGTAATGCTCTTTAAAACGTATAAGTATGTAAAGCATTGATAGATGCAAAGTATGTATAGAAAGAATAAAAGAAAGAATGAAAGAAAGAATGTATATATATATATATATATATATATACGAAATGAAGATGTAAAGGTTAGGAATATAATATGTATCTTCGGATGCGTATGTATAAGTAGGTGAAAGTATTGTATATTACCTAATTAACTAACTAGAACTCACTCAGCGTAGCTACTTTTAGTATGCACGCAGGTGAGTAGAATGAGACAGCTGGCTTGAGTGAGGGCACATGGCAGAAGAATAAGAGTTTGGCATCTGAAGACCTAAGACGTCTATGTTTAATGTTATGATATTTTGAAAGACAAGAATGTTTATTTTAAGACAGGTCATGGATTTATATGTAATGTTTTAGGAATTTTTTAATGTTCCGTGAATGTTTTAATTAACTCTGATATTTAGAACTATATTATGAGTAAATCTAGCACCAAATGTAGGGCACCGATAATGGGGTCTTACATTACTCAAGTTTAAATGTTAGTTACACATGTGTAATAAGTCGATTCGGTGTGTAAAAAATACCGTAATTTTTTTTGCGTTGATTACACTTACGTATTACATACGTGTAAAAAATTCAAAAAAAATATTGTTACGTTGAGTTCTTTCGAGTTCTTAAAACTCAAAGTGGTTCTCAAATAAATCAATCATATATATATATATATATATATATATATATATATATATACTAGTTAGGTGCCCGCGCGTTGCTGCGGGAAACAATACGTAAAGGTTGTTAGCAAGCCAAGCCTAGCTCGAGCTAGACTCAAACTTCAATCCGAGCTCAACCTCAAATCCATCTTGATTATTTTGATATTTATATAATTTAAGTTCTTTTAATCATATTTTTATTAAACATATAAAAGAAAAAAAAAATTAAAGTTGATTAATATTTAGATAATAATAAATAGTCAAAGTTGTAAGTATTCCTTAAACTTTGAATTGTAATAAGTTTGTTTATTTTTTTTATAAAAAAGATGAAGTGCTATATATGTAATTAAATGAAACATGAGATTGTAAAGTTTTTTCTTTAAAAATTTATACATTTATGCATAATTTCATGCAGTAATGACTTGTACATTTTAAACCGTCCATCTGTTTTGAAAAAAATTTATACTGAAACGTTAACAAAAATAAACATGTTTAAATTGGTATGTTTGAAAAATTTTTAATCTTATTTTTGTGAGGCATATATGAAGAAAACCAAATGAAATAAAGTTGAGTGAAAAGTGGGTACTCATGAGGGATTAAAGTTGTAACTATTTTCTTAATTAACAAAATTTATGTAAAGTTAAGATACCATACTTGTAATTATTTTGCTAAAAATCAAATGAATATGGGTTTTATGTGTGTAAAAGACAAGTGTATCCCTACTTAGACATGTAACTCATGCATTGAATGTTGTAAATTACTTAAAAATGAGTGTCTTAATTTGCCCATGAGTACTGCATTATATATAGTATAGATATACAGAGCAAGGTTATAATAAAAAGACAATGTTTCATAAGAAGTGTAGGAAATGATTTGAACCATAGGATGAAATAGAACACACAGGGGTATGATGGTCAATAATGAAATGTTTTAATTTTTGGAATATATAATTTGAAATTTTGCTGACTTTGTGGATCTGTTTATTTATAAAATTTCCATTCTTTATTTGTCACACACAAATTTTTTATGTCTTATGAAGATCATCGACATCAAATAGTTGACTCATAACATCCTTTTCGTTTTCTCAGTTTATTTTGAAACAATCACCGACGTTCGGCGTTTGGCTATCAACCCTCGCATAGTTACGTCATTTTCTGCTCTTCGATCAGCCGATGTACAACACTATAGCCTGTCGGGATAGTGCCACCCAGGCCATCGCCGCTGATCTTCGGCTCTGTTTGCAATAATCGATTCCTTTTCCCTTCTTGCCGGAAATACATATCGGAGGCTAATACATCCTTTTGGAGAAGATGAGATATTTATGAAAATTGCATGTCAAAATATCAATAGGAAAAATCAGTCGGTAGTTATGGAGGTAGAAGGTAAAAGAAACATGATGGAGGTGTTCATAGTTGAAGATTAATTTGTATTGTATTCTTATTTAATTAAAAGAAAAGTTGTATTTTATAATTAGAAAAAGCAAATCAGTGTGTTACGATTTGTGGCCAAGATTTGAATTGTATACATGTAATTAAAACATAAAGTGTATTTCTTAAAACAAAAAAAAAAACCTCCGTCACAATGTCTCTGGTCATACGATCGGAAATGATTTTTTCATACGATTGAATGTGTTTTAAATCTTTGTTTATATGTAGTATTTTTGTTCATGAACGTTGGTTATGATGTTTATATAAACTTAATTATAGATGATTAGTTTTAATATTTAATGATTGGTGTGTTTTTAGTGTTTATAGTTGATGTTTTAGTATGATGTTTATTGCGTTTTTGTACATCATGTTCAACATAATTTGTTTTTGTTCTTGGTGTTGTGTTTTAAATTTTGATGAGAATTTGGTGTTGTATTTTAAACACATTGTAAAATAGATTATGATGTTCTTGGTGTTTTGTTTTAATTTTAGATTAAAATTTGGTAATCATATATATAATATAGTGTGTTTTTTTTATTGATGTTCTTGGTGTTTTTTTGTAAATTTGGACTAAACTTTGGTGATATGTTTTATAACACACTGTAATTCAGCAAAGTTTTATGTTATGTGTTTGTGGTGTTTTTGTGTGTTTTTATGGTAATTCAACAAGGTTTATTTATAGTATGTATTTATCTTAAATTTGGATGAAAATATGATAATTAAATATTTAATAAATATTTTCATATATAATATAACACATGAGACGATTATGCCCTTTAACACATCTTTATATGCCTTTAAACTAAAACACACCCTCAATTATCTAATCTTTCCATCTTAACCGTTGATTGCTAAGATCCAATGCTTCAGATTTCTTCCTACACTTTTTAGACACTCTCATCCTTTTAGAATAACCCCTCCCTATATATATATATATATATATATATATATAATTATAAAAGAATGATAAAAATAATTAAATAATATATACATTATGTAATGTATTAAAGTTACAACTTTAAATAGTAAAAACTGATTTAAATACATTCAATAAATTAACTGAGTAATTAATAAATCATAAACCATATGATTCTTAGTTAATTTAAAATATTATTTGAGTCAAGCTCAAACTTTAAAATTAAAATTGGTATTAAGTCGATGTCTCTCTTTCTAATTCATCAACTTAATTTGATTTCATTTACATCCTACATTCTAGTTCCTACGTATAGTTATTAGGGGTAAAGTTAAAATACAAAAGACAACAAAAATGAGAATGGTGAGAAGGAATCTAATCCATTGATCTTAGATTTGGATGGTGGAAATTAATTTGAAAAAAAAATTGATGAAAAAGGCATGAAGGTAATAACCCACTTATGATGGCTCTCTCTCTCTCCACATGCAAGACACATGTCAATTCCTCCATGATTTTAAAACGTCTATAACTTTTTCATACAACGTTTTTTTAGAAAAAAATTTTTACCATAATAAAGAGCGTTTTTTTATCTTTAATATGAATATCATATTATTATAAAAATTTAAAAAAAGTTGGTGGGTTTTTTTGTATTGTGTTATTTGGTTGTTCATTGTGTTTTTTAATTGGGTTTTTCTATGCATTGTGTTATATATTTTGGTCATTGTGTTTTTCAACTGATACTTATATTAAAGATAAAAATTAAAACAAAAAGTATGTCATTGTGTCTTTCTTTTGTCACTATGTCTTTGTAATCAACATTTGCTTTATGTTGATTATGTATTACGTTCAAGCCATTGTGTAATATGTAGATTTCATTGTGTTTTACGTTTAAGGTCATTGTATTATATGTATTTACCATTGTGTCTTACGTTTAAGGTCATTGTGTTACATGTATTTACCATTGTGTCTTACGTTTAAGGTCATTGTGTTATATGTATTTACCATTGTGTCTTACGTTTAAGGTCATTGTGTTATATGTATTTACCATTGTGTCTTACGTTTCAGGTCATTGTGTTATATGTATTTACCATTGTGTCTTACGTTTAAGGTCATTGTGTTATATGTATTTACCATTGTGTCTTACGTTTAAGGTCATTGTGTTATATGTATTTACCATTGTGTCTTACGTTTAAAGTCATTGCGTTATATGTATTTACCATTGTGTCTTACGTTTCAAGTCATTGCGTTATATGTATTTACCATTGTGTCTTACGTTTCAGGTCATTGTGTTATATGTATTTACCATTGTGTCTTATGTTTCAGGCCATTGTGTTGTTATATTACATGTATTCATTATTGTGTTTTACGTTTCATGTTATTGTGGAATATGCATTCATCATTGTGTTTTATGTTTGTTGGTATTTTTCATTGTATATATATTATTACACAACGGTGTTACTAGTATTTTAAAAAAATACAATGATCAGTTGAAAGACACAATGGCAAAAAAACACAATAATAAACAGAAAAATACAATGACGAAAAAAGACACAATGGTAAGCAAAAAGACACAATGAAGTAAATTATTTTTTATTCTTAAATAACAAAATTATACTCTTATTAAAGGTAAAAAAACGTTTGTTATTATGGTGAATTGTATTTTTTAAAAAATATATCATACGAAAAAGTTATAGACATTTAAAAATGATGGAGGAATTAGCATGGAACTTGCATGTGGAGATAGAAAATGTGTAATATTACTTATATACCTTTTTTTATTTGGTCCATACTTGACACATGTCAATTAATTATGGCTTCTCATCATTCTCATTTTTATTCCCCTTTATAGAATAACTTGATCCTAGTTATTAGATCCCACTTTTCAAAAAGATCTGCGCGCTTGATTAAGTTCTAGATTTGGTTCAAAAGTCTTGATGATTTGGCAACTAAACTATTCATGCATGGATACAAGGTCCAAACGAGTTAACTCCCGAAACCGCGCTATGTATCGCTACATTGACCAAAAACCAAGTCAACCTAGGTCTGCATGAACCCCTATTATAATCTAAAAGAATCAGTCTACGTCCCCTAATTATCAATATTATATAAATCACACAATCTTCCTTTAATTTCACACAATATTCTTATCGATTTGCAAGTTCGAATATGTCTTTGCAAGCTCAACCCAACGTTCATCAACAACACATGTACCAAAAAGGTGTAAAACATATGTGTGACAATGGGCTCACACAAGTTCCAAACAAATACGTTTTACCCGAACCCGAAAGACCACATAATCTAGTTGCTGATGGCTGCATCAGTTTGCCGGTAATTGATTTCGCACAGCTTCAAGGAGCAGACAGACCTCGTGTGCTCGCATCCCTCTCGAGAGCTTGTCAGGAGTTCGGGTTTTTCCAGGTAAGTATTTGTTACTTGTTATTATATTTGTAGTTAGAATATTAAGATAGTTATTCACGCTGTATCAATTCGTCGGTTATCTTTATCATATCATTTTCATTGTAATCTCTATTAAAGAGAGACCATTTTTAGTAATTTAATATTTATAAAGTGGTACAATTAATATTATCAATACCATTTTGTTCTTAGTTTCAGTTTAGTTTTATGATTAAAAGTTCACAAATGGAGTAAAATTATGATTGGTGTTAATGCAGTTGATAAACCATGGGATTGGTGATGAGACTATCAGGAATATGATAGATGTTAGTAAGCGGTTTTTTGAGCTACCGTTTGAGGAAAGACAACGGTACATGTCATCGGATTTGCATGCACCAGTTCGGTATGGCACCAGTTTTAACCAGAACAATGATAGGGTTTTTTGCTGGAGAGACTTCTTGAAGCTGAGTTGTCACCCCATGCAAGATTTTGCTTCCTTTTGGCCTTCTTCTCCTCTTGATTAAGGTAAACCCTAATTAATAATTACTCAAAGTTTTATTGTACGGTAATGTCTATATGCATCATCTGATATCAATTGATGCTTAAAGCCTAAATTACATGTGAGAATGAGTTTTAATCGCATACCCGTCTGTTTTGATCTTTCAGCAATCAGCCACATGAATATATACAGGGATGTATTTAATACATAACCAGATTTAAGTAAAGAAACATAAACATTTGTACATATTGTTAACGAAATTTAGTGGAGAACGAAAGATATTGGCGGTTATGCGATTAATTAACCTAGCTCCCCTATGTATCAAAGTAACAATAAAGTTATAACAATTATAACAATATCGGCACCCAGCATCGACAGTTCGACACGTTGCCCGGAAAACTTGCTACGATGCCTTATAATACACGTAACACATGCAATTACAGTTTTATACTTAATTTGGTTTTATACTGATAGTTTTACTTTATCAACTTATTTATAACTTTGTAAAGTATTTCTACACTTATTATAAGTTTGTAAATCTTCTTCTGAGTACTTTTATGTATGACATCATTTTATAATTATTTTTTAGTATTTGAATGAATGAACTGTGAAGAATCACTTATTTGTTGGAATGTAATCAAGTAAGTGTGTAACGATATCTTATAATTGAAACAGGGAATCCATGGGTGTATACACCACAAAAATCCAACATTTATACGAGAGGGTGATGGAGGCGGTACTCGAAAGCCTTGGAGTGACAAACGAGACCACGATTTATGAACAAGGAAACCAACTTATGATCGTGATTGTTACCCAGCATGCCCACAACCTCAGCTCACACTAGGTCTGCCACCTCATTCGGATTATGGCTTGCTCACTCTTCTCCTTCAAGATCAAGTTGAAGGTCTTCAAATACAACACAAAGGCAAATGGATTACTGTTAAACCCATCCCTAAGTCGTTTGTTGTTAATATTGGCGACCAATTTGAGGTCAGTCTCTTCTTGTTATACCCTAATTTCGAACATAAAATACATACTCAATACACTTTACATTTGCTCCACACTAGAGTTTAACCTGGTAAGCACCAAAGTTTCCTCTGGCAAAGGTCTCGTGTTTGAATCTTACTTTTATTGTTTTCTATAATAACTTATTGAAGACTACTCATCTAACACAAACTGTGATTTACATGATCTTAAATTTTGTATTTTGTGACAGATATTTAGCAACGGAAGGTACAAGAGTGTGGTGCATAGGGCGGTGGTTAACTCCATGAGATCTAGACTCTCGGTGGCGTCATTGCATAGTCTAAATGCAAACTATAATGTTACACCATCACCGATACTCATTGATGAGTCAAACCCTAAACTTTATCGAGACACAAACTATGCCGATTTTGTAGATTATCTTTCTTCCTCGGATTTTAAGTGTAAGAGGTTCCTAGAATCAAGAAAACTACACTAAATCAAGTTTTGAGACATTAACTTTGTTTGGATGTATAAGTCAACACATTTGTTGGTAACTTGTTGAGTAATTGTGAGTTTTATGTTTTTGTTAGAGTTGACTTTGGAACAAAAAAAAACTTTTACTAAACAAAGTCAACCAACGTTCGTTATCATTTTGACAAATATTTTGCGTAGAAGTATTTATACAAGAGCCAGTCTTTGCATCAATCAAACTACAAATTGTCAACGCAAATCCATGGTATGTGAGAAATGCCTTCGACCAGCGGCTTTTTATTTGTATTTATTATTAGAGATTGCATTAATTGGGAATATTTTGAAGAATTATAATTGGAGTATAGTCGTGTTATTTCATAAGTCTAAGTTTTTAAGTTGTGGTTTTCCAAGGCTGGCCCAGCCGTATTGGAGACCTAAAACGAAACAAAAATTCGAGGCCTTTTTCGAAACTTATTGTTACAAAGAAAAACCATTAACCACAAATATCGTCTATTCAATTAACTTAAGGGCCATTTTCATAATTTTGTATATTTTAATATAACTTTAGTTTATATTGAAGGTCTTATTCAAGTGAAGGCCTAAAGCTCTAGAATAATTTTACTCCCCTAATAAACGGCCTTGGATTTTTCTCCTACACATTTTGTTCATAAAAAATAATGATACCAAAAACAATTTTATTGCATCCATATATACCAAACCCTAGTTAATAATAGTCGTGGTTACCATCCCAATTTAATTATCCTATACTTCCCTCTAACAGTCGACGATGGCCGATGAGTCTTCATCATCGGTTATTACCGAAGTAAAGATTATCCATTCGGTTTATTCAGATACCAACATTTGATTGAGGTGTCGATGGTCAATCAAAAATATAATAAAATCCTTGTTCTTAACTACCTTAGACTTTAGTATAAGAAGTAGGGTTATCGTATCCACTAAAATTCGTTGAAAATGCTAAGTAAATCGTTGCCATTTTTACTAATTGTGAAAATAAGACTGGGGTTGTTGATTTAATTGATTATAAAAACTAATTTCATATACATGCAAAATATATCTAGTTTGTAAAATTTTAATTAAGAACGAAGTAATCACTATGAATTTCAGATTTAATAAACAACATCACAGGATATCAAAATATATTACGTGACTTTGTTTAAATTATTCAATCCAATTTAAAATCCAAAACATTATTGAATTGTTCCCGATGAAAAAAAATCAAGAAATGACGAAATTAAATTGAAATTAAACAACACAAGACTAATTAAATAAACTAAAAAGACACTTTTTAGCACAATCAAATGATTACTTACTCGAATCCTACACCCGAGAGTAATCATCACGAATAGTTTAGCATTGCCACTGCATCATATGATCTTTAAATATTGATTCACATGATGGAAACACAAATCAGAGTAGAATCGAGGTATTAGGAAGCTCCAAGAAAACCATTGTTATTGCCCAAAAAGTTACCACGGTCATTGCACGCGAGTAATAGCCAGCAAAACGAATTAAAAAGGATTCTTAGGGTTATTAAGTGACTAAGCCGACGTACGGCCCACACCCAATAACTGTGCCATGGACCATACTCCAATCGTGAGGCTAAAGTAACACCATATTTGGATATCTCTCTCTGAGAAACCCAAGATTCAAATATAAAGAACAAATAGCTTAACTGCTAACCATATCAGATTTCATTGCACGAGTTAAAACAAAAGGCTTCAAGGCTAATGAGTTGCTTTCGTAGGTTTAACAAACGAACAATAATTGATCAAACTAGCATCTAACAGAAAATGTACAAGTAGGAAAAACAATTAAAATGGTTAAATAAGGGTTAATCCTATTGCCTCTCCTCTTTTGTCTTTATGTAACAATCTAGTTGATGATCCACTTTAAATGATCAATGTGGTTCGAAGTTCAAACTCAAATTTGTTTGTATCATCACAACCAAAGTTACATGGATTTTTGCCTCATTATCTAATATATGTAAATGACAAGTTTGGTGTCGTTAAACTGTCATGGGCTATTTGGCAGCACCTTACTTGTCATAGCATTTTTTTTTTTGTTTTTTTTCCTTCTAGTAATGTAACGAAAATAATAGAAGCTGACTAAATGACATTTTTATTTTCTTCTTTGTTTATTTAATTATGATATAATAACAAACGTGACGAAAACCGACCCAATTTGCATAGACTCAACGTCTGGGACCTGTAACGCTCGGTCTTACCAATGCCCAAGTTTACTGACCGGCACCACCCCATTGGTCCACTCAATTTTTATATTTTTTCTTTTTTTAGTTACGATACCGTAACAAACGTAGCCGAAACCGACTAAGTTCATGTCCAGTTACCGCCTCAATTCCCGGGACCTACAACGCTTGAGTTTTATCATCGCCCAGATTTATCGACCATACAAATGTCGTTTTAACTAATTTATTTTTTTATATGTTAACCGACTAAGAATATATTTTTTTACGCTAAGATTTTACCAATGGTAACTATACCGTAAAGAACGTAAATGATACTAACTGAATTCGTGTCAACTCACCGACGTAATGCTCGGGTTTTACCAACACCCAGGTTTCAACGTTGATGTCTTACCAATTTCCCCGGCATAACGTTCCGGGTGAAAATCTAGCTTATATTTAACTAGTTTTTTACCCGGCGCGTTGCGTCGGGCAGGTTGGTAAAACTCGGGCGTTGGTAAAACTCAAACATTGTAAGTCTCGACTTTGAGGCGGTAAGTCAACACGATTTGGTTAGTTTTGGTTATGTGCATTATGACATCAGGACTAAAACAAAAACAGTTTAAAAACTGAGGTGAACCAATGAGGTGACGTTGGTGAATAAAGCCCGGGCTTTGGTAAAACCCGAGCGTTGAGGCGATAAGTCTACCCAAATTTGGCTAGTCTCCGTCACGTGCTTTACGATACCTGAACTAAAAAACAAACATAAAATAAAAACAAAATTGGTATCATGTCAGTTTTCGTTACTGTACCGATACTAAAAAAAATGCGGTGATTGTATGCAAACTGGGTCGGTTTCACTTAACAATACAACTATCCGGTCCACGCCCAAGTTAATGATAAAAGATAAATCATTCTACCATACACAAAAACATAAATATCACAATTAAAAGAATGAAACAATGATTTGCTACATCACTAAAGAAATGACACAGATAAGGATTCCATAGATATGAAATACACAACCATAAATAACACAATAAAAAAGTTAATACAATGAATTGCAACATCAGAGATTCGAACTTGGGTTCCAAGCCGGCCAAAACATTTTCCTTTACCAATATGACCACCCAGCCAACACCAATGCATGTGCTAGCTTTCAAAACCATTAATACATATACAAAAACATAAAGAGTCCACTTTGTGACACCAAACTCTTCTTTTATACTAATTAAATAATTAATATAAATGACTTTTAATCAATGCTTGTTACTCTAAAATATGGGCTTCTATCTTAATTTTTTATGGGCTAAAAATTTATTAAAAAAAAAGACTTTGTATGTAGGAGCAATAGTTTTTTTAAAGTGTTTGGCGTTCAAAAATCTAAGAGGTCGATTGAATAATGATAATATATCTATCTACTTTAATAAAAGACTACTCATTCTTGTCATTTGTCAATCTTATAGCTCTTTTCACTTTTTTTTCAACTCATTTCAATATATGGTCATTATCTTAAAGTCATTTCAATATATAAATTCAAGTTTATTTTTATAAAACATAAATTTTAATCGATTTATTCATTAACATTAATGGTGAAATAAGAAAACAAGAAAATATCAAAAATTAAAGTTGCAGGCTTGCTAAAATAAAATTTTCAAGTCATATGTAATAGCATATTAAATAAATAAATGTGCATCACTGTCGAAGAATTTAGATTTGTATGGTAATAAACTACAAATTGTTTTTAATTGGGATTCGAGCAACAGTGCATAATTTTTTTTTTATATAAAATTGGTTTCTGATTTAAATTTAAAATTTTCTCATATGTAATTGAACTCCGAAAAATGTGCATTTTCTTAATTTTCTCCAAACATTTTGTATAAATATTGCAAACATTGAGAATACCTATTATATATATCTTGGTGTTTAACATTAAATTATTGAAGTTGAATATTATTATTATAATTCATATGTATAACGATTTACTATATGAATTATCTGTCATTTATTTATATGACTTTTTTGTGTGATATAAAGGGTTTTATCAAAAAAAATATCAATATTTAGTTTTCAATATTTTCTTTTATAACTCATACCAAAATGCTTCAGAAACATGTACCTTAGAACTTGATTTATAGTTTTTTATACATTAAATATATTTAATTTAATATGTTGGAATATCGTTTTCATCAATTTTTTACATAATTTTAATATTATACTAACTTATTAATTTTATTTTTATACAAATACAACGAATTAGGGTTATGATAGTTTTTCTTGTTGGTTAGTACATAATTAAAGTATTTATTATCGTTATATTCAAAATTAAAGTTATACATAAAATTTTTTAAAAAAAATATTATAACATTTATTATTAAAATATGTTATACAATTTCATTATTATTCACACCTTAATTATAGTGTAACTTAATAATAATATTTAATAATTTTATTTTTAATTTATTTTATTGTTTGTAACTTAATCATGTTCCTCATTACATTTAAAGGATATTTAAAAAAATAGTTAATTCGGTTTAAAGTTGTTTACCATGCTTCCACAAAATCGACATATTTGCTTCTTCTTTCTTATTTTTTTCTCTATAAGTTGTTAGAATATATATCGATTAATTAAGTATTCCAATAACTTCCCATAATATAAACTAATAACACGGGATTAGAATTTAAAATTTAAACATTCCTTATCCAATACTTTCAACTATTATAAATAAGAATAATACAATCACTTTATACAACTTTAAATCTTCTAATATTTCGCTAACGCGGAATAATCATTGTTATTTGAACAATGGCTTTCAGGTTAGTGTGTCTTTGTCATTTTCATGAGAATTACATTCACATGAAATGAAACAAATCATTTTGTTATATTTTAATTTTCGATTTTATATGTTGCTTGATTATACAACTTTTAATTGTAAAATATAAAGTCAATTAAAAATTTTTCATATGTACACAGAATATTAATGAAAACAAATTTATCATGATCAATCAATTTCAGTATCTAAAAATTCTAAGGATGATTATATCATCAAAGTCAGGTAATCTGGTTTTTGGAATTAGGGCTGCTAAATCATGTATACCCATAAACAATAAGACCCGGACACGATAAGACACGAATACGAAATGTGTATACCTATACATGACATGAAAACTTATCATGTACATGTATCTCAAACATGAACTTATTACTACCTGGTATACACAATAAAACACGATAAGAAATTTGGATAATAGGTAGGTAGTAAATTGGATAATGGTTGTAACGACCGGAGGAAGCATCGGCTACTGCGAGGACGGAGTTTAGAGGAAGAGCTGATGGACGGAAAGGGAATGTCGTGAGTGGTGAAGGCTGAGAAACAGAGAGTGAGAATGTTTTAGGAATTTAGGGTTTATGATAACTTATAATTATGTATATTTAATTATAAAAATCTAACCATATACTTAACATGTACTTAACAGGTAAACATGTATTTTACTTGTTTAGACACGAAAATTAAAGGGCAAATTCATGTATACTTGTTTAGTTTAAGGCCTTACCTGTAACTTGTTAAAATCGTGTAGCTACGTGTCGTGTAATCGTGTGTCCTGTATAAATTGCCAACCCTATTTGGAATAATCATGTTTTCTTATAAACATGAACAGATGATCTCAAATGGCATCATATTAATTGACTAAATGGTATGATATTTTATGTGTATGAACAGTTTTTGTTAGTTTATGGATATATTTATATTTATCAATAATATAGGGTTGGTATACACTTAAAAGAACCTTATTTGTCACACGGACAACTATATATGACTACATCAAGTGTTATATGTAGACCTATATGTTACCTTATCAAGAGTTACATGCAGAAATGAACTAAAGATTTTGATTTTTGATAAGCAATGTATACCGACCAATACACCCACAAATATGGTGTACAAGGAAGTTTTTGTTACATATACGTAACATATTTGTGTAATCTTAGTTATGTAACTTCTTCAATTTTAATATGAATTGTAATTATATTAACAATATATGATCATTTTGTTGACTAAATTTCACTTAATAGCTAGAGTTTAAAATTTTAATCAATTATTCTGTGTAATACACGAGCCTCAAAATAGCGTAACATTGTCACTTGATCCCACAACTTATATACTATTGCTAGTAGTCTATGTTTGTACATATTTTCACAAACTCCTTTGTATGTCAGCAGCTGTCTTGTCATTGTGGTCTACGATGTGTAAATATATGATATATGTTGCTATGGAACGAATGAACAACATCTGCGTGTTAACATGTTATACGTCAAGTCATGTTAACTCAACATTACGTGGTTTAGGATTTAGTAGTTCGTTCTCCATGATGTATCTAGTACTCTATATTTCATTTGTAAGGATGTAACATTTGCATTCTTCACTTACAACAAATTAATGCGTGAGAGGCCGTGTAAAATCTAACAATATGATGGAGGGAGGGTGCAAAACAGAAGATTTTTTGTGATTATTTACATAGCTAATTCACGTTTTTACATAGTGGAAAACGTTATATAAGCAATTCAAAGTATGATATAGTTTGTCACATAAAACCTTTGTTATGTCAATACTGATTTTAGTAGTAAAAAAATACCAGTTTAGAGTTTTAGATAAATAAACAAATTATAAATTCCCTAAGCCCATAACTAAGACGTTGTATAAAGGCTAAACAACTTCCAATACCTTGCTACTAAATGACCTACATGTGATAAAGATCTGAAAATTGGCGGATTTACAGTGGTTGCAAGTATATTTAAAATATGTTACAATGATGGGCTAAGTTAACCTTATGTTCTACTTTATTGCTTTAAAAATAAATAACATGTTAAACATTATTAAAAAGCTTTACATCTATAAATTATAGACAGTAATTATACAAACTAAGAATAATTATGTGTTTAAAAACGTTCACTACTAGAAAACAGATTTTTACCGATGCCTCGTTTATCTGTGATCACCTACAATTAGAAGGATACCCCGAAAAAGATAAAAAGATATTTCTCAAAGTTTGTCGGCGATAGGTTTAATTATGATCAGTCAATGGTGAGTTATCAGCGATCTTTCAGGAATATTCACAGGTATTCCATGTGTAAATTTACTTTCATGTGTCCTTTTGTGTAGTATTTGCCCACGTCCGGTAGTCTTGTGGAACTTTGCCGATGGGGGATGGATTACTGATGGTTGTCATATGTCCATCACAAAAACTATGTGATTTACAGTGGTTAAAAAGACTTTTAACCCATCAAGATTATTATTATCAGTTATAAACCAAACCATCTAATTTAAATGTCAAAACTATACACTTAAATATAACTTGAAAAGGTTCAGTAGGTCTTGGTTCTGAAATAAATCATATTATTCACCAATCTCACTTTTAAGTAATTGATATCAAATATCAATAATGTGAATAAAGGCTAAAAAAAGGGTTAAGAGTAAGAGACACACTTTGTTGTATTGCTTCAATTCGAAAAAAGGTATCTCTCTTACTTTTCACATTTCTTGGATTTTAATCTTTCTTTTCTGGTATACTTTTGTATTATTTATATCTAAACTACACTATGTATTATATGGGTAGTGTATAAAGCATGCATTCATATAAAGGATTTCTAAAATTTATTATTTGTGTGTTAACCATATAATAATATTTAAACAAGTAAATCATGCTTTTCATCTCTTATGTTTATTGAAAATTTTACCTTTTGTCCTCAGACTAAAGAAATTACAGAAAACATTTACCTTTCGTTCTTAGACTAAAGAAATTATGGAAAAAATTCTTTTCTTTAATCTAAAAACTTGTCCCTTTCATTCAAGGGCTTGACACTGGTCAATTTTAGACGTTAAATCAGTACATGTGCCCCTATTTGAGAGCAAAACAATCAATTTCTACCCCCCCCCCCCTTCCCCCAATTGAATCAGTTCACCTCTCTCTCTCTCTAACCCCCCCCCCCCCCCCTTCTCCCTCCTCTGTTGCTCTCATGGGCGCCATGTTTATGTGTGTTCAATCAAGGTATATCCACGATTACTTGTATGTAAGCCCCAAAATGTTGCCCTAAAATCTCTTTCCTTTTAACTTAGGATTCAGATCGTCGATTAATTGGATAATAATCAAATTAAGCCAAATTACAAAGTGATTACAAAATATCATATACACATCAAGTGCCAATAATATTGGTGGATATTTTTTGGCTAATAATCATTGCCTTCTTTATTGTTTTCTTTGAAGTATTTTCCCTCTTGTCCTTTTTAATTTATATTACGTTTGTTTGTAAGAACATCTAAGCATATTTATGTTTCCTTTTTTTTATTAGGGTAATACACCTTTACTACAATATATGTCACATTTTTCCGCAGCCTGAAACCCGATTTAAGAAATCGTTAACCTTAACCCGAAAGTTCTCATATCTGTGGAACCCGAACCCGAATTTACGCTACCCAAACCCGAACCAATTTAATTCGGTTAATGGTTACTTGAATCTTGGTTTTGGGTTAACCCCTTAACAATACGTGTGTGTTCATTCATTTAGCATTCCATCATAGATTAATTGGCATTCAATTGATGTCAATTTCTATGGCTATTTTATTTCTAAGCTCTAATTGCTTGTTTATTCTACTAAGTCAACGAATTGTAGAGTTTTCGGTTTCTCTTCAACAACAACTATATAGGTTTTTATTCAATTGATTTCAAGTTCGTTTGATTCTACATGTTTTGTTCGATCGTATCCGTCTCTATTCTCAATACTTGATCAAAAATTATTTTTATTTTCTAAGCTATTTTTTTAGTTTTCTAGATCAAATACCCCAAAACGGATATAACCCAAATCCCAATAAACTGAACCTAAAAATGTGGGAGAGATTAGGATCGGGTTTTGATTCTAGATTTAAAATTCTCAACACTAGGAACCTAAGGAAAAACTCAAGTATAAAATCATAGCTATAGTGGCATGGACTAGAGAAATTGAAGACTAGAAAGTACAAACCGAGAACACCCTTAATTACGACCGGGATGTGTCAGTGGGGACCTATATATATTTCGTAAATATAATTCTATGGCACAAGAAAATTTGTTAAATTTGAAAGAATATGATCAAATACATTTTATTTTTAACATGAAAACAGTGAGAATCAATTTGCTATTATCATTAGGTTTATATTATAGGTGGTTGCTGTTATTTTTTGTTCGTATTTGCTAATTTTTTATTATGAGACGTTATTTGATGATTTATATTTTGTTGTTATTATTAGATTTTTTTTCTTTTGCTGTTATAAGTATTTGCTGGTATTATTTTGTTATTGATATTGATTCTTTTGTTGTAATTTTTAGGTTTTTTGTTTGTTATTATAAATCATTGTTTATGTAGATTGATATTATAGTTGGTATTGTTTCTTACGTTCTCATTTTTTTATAAATTAGTATTATTTACTACGTTCTCATGTTAAGATTAAAATGTACAGAAACCTTCTCCAAATTTGAAAATTCTGTTTTTACAAGAATGAATTAAAAGAGCTTTTAATTATGAAGAAATGAAAAAAAAAATCACAACTTAAGTTATAAATTATTAAACGGAACAAATGAATTAACTTACGTGTTATATAATAGGCCAAACCGCTAATGTAATATATTTACCATTTAGTATAAGTTAAAATTCTTTTGTCCTTTTCCTAATTTAAATTATTAGTATATCAAGTACAGTTAAGAAAAATATAATTACCTAGTTTGTGCGAGTTCATGCCGTTATGCTTTGTAAGATGACGTTAAAAGGAAATTATTTTAAAACTAAACCAAGTTCACTTTTGATATAAAATATGTCATTTTTCTAAGTTACTGGAGTAAGACTAAATTTCTATTTATTAGAACCCAGGTTTATTTTTCTTCTCCAACTAAGGGTGTAAACGAGCGGAGCGGATCTCGAGCTCGACTAGCTAGGCTCGAGCTGAACTGAGCCTAAGCTCGAATTGACTCGGGCTCGGATCATTTAACTTACACAGAGCTTGAGCTCGATCTTGGCTCGCTTCTATCTTTATTTCTAAAGCTCGCTCGGCTCGTGAATGGTTTTTCAAGCTCGAGCTTAGCATGTTTATTATTTATTAATCAACTTTTATATATATAATTATTTTTATATATTTTTTAAATTTTATATAATGTATTATTCATTTATTCTTTCATAACTATATATATTAATTAATAATAGTTATATAAATTTTCAAACCCTTCCTTCATAAACATGTGGAGGTAGCGGTGGTGATGTAGGCGGCGGTCGCGTTCGTGGTCGTGAATGTGGTCGTGGTGGCGGTGGCGAGTTTTAAGTTTAATTACATATTTCATTTATTTACCTCAACTTGAAAAAATGACATATGTTGCACTAAAACTAACTGAGTTAGTTCCCGTTTTAAAAAAGGCTCAATAAAGACGAATAAGATGAAAATTGGGATTAATCTATAGAATTTTTTAAATTGTAATTAATATCGGCCAACAGACTAAAATTTAAATTATTAAAATTCAATGTCCCATTAGAAAATTAAAATAGTTGACAACTATAGGTGTCAACTAGTAGTTGATGTGGGCTACCTAGCAATTAGTTAAAAGCTTGAATCGAATATAATTTAAACAAGTTTAAGTTTGAAATAAAGCTAATTTTACAAGGAACTTCATCGCAAGCTTAACATGTCAGGTTTAATTAGAATCTAGATTCTAAACAAACTTGTTATTTATATAAATATTATGATTTAAAAGATATACATAATTATTGCATTATATATGTAGAGTTTAGATCAAATACAAATTAAATTAACATGTTAATTGTGCAAATCAAATAGTGTAATAATTTATACAACACAGTTAATTATAATGTAGTATAATTATAGCATAATGTAATTACATAATTACACTATTTGTATATATAATTACACTACTTGATTCGCATAATGAGGACGTTAATTTAATTTATACGTTAACTTTCCCCTTTATATATATAATTATAGGGACGGATTATTATAGAATAATGTTTATCGTACATTACGTGCGGACACTCCTGAACATCGATTCATTTTTACGTGGTGACAAATTTGTAAATAAACCTAAATCTAATTCATCAGAGCTATCTAATTCATCGATTACAAAATTCCTTCAATTTCAATTTCGAGAGATGACAGATTTCAAACGATTAAACATAAATCTATAAATTTCAAAATTAAGTTAATTTATTTGAGGTTCATGTATATATATTCAATGTATAAGACCTGCAAACCATTTAATTCAATGCAAAAAAATTGAATTTTTCCATTTACACATTCTCAATACGAGATTCACAAGGGCCAACAGAGAGGAGATAATTTGTGCAGGTTTTGAAACAGAGTGTGAAAAACACTCTGACCAAACTAATTATATATTTTAAACGTTCAGAGCAAATATAAAAAATGTTCAGAACAAATTTCTAACAAAAACGAACACACTTATAACGTTCAAAACAAAAATCTAAGAAGTTGAGAACAAAACTTAAAACTAAGAAGTTCATAAAAGAAATTTAAGAAGTTCAGAACAAAATTTTTAACACCCAGAAACAAAAAAACTCTAAAACACTTGAACAAACTTTTAAACGTTCAGTAGCTCAAATATGAAATTGAACACGGGAATCACTTCATATAATCTCGTAATCATCAAAAAATCATCAATCGACCATCGATTTGATCATCGATTCCATCATATAAACAAATATGAAACGTCGAATTTAACTTTTGTCAGTTGAAAACAATTCCCAATTTTCAGTTCAATTGAAGTAGTGTTTGCAATGGTGTAGGTGACGATTGTTGAATTGTCGTAACGGTTAATCAGGATGAAAACGAATTGAAATAATTTACAAATTTGCCACCGCGTGTTTTTTGAAATCAAACGTATAAGGGTGTCGCATACGTAATGTACGATAAGAAATTATTGTATTGGATATCTATAATTATAAGTATAAATATATAAATAAAATGGCAAAATATTTAATAAATACTAAATAGTAAATAAATCAAGATCTGTTATAAATATATTAATATTATGTTATCAACTCCTAAAATAGATTAGCTTCTTTCTCAAGTTTTCTTCTCCTATATATAATCTATTGTATCTCATTCTAATACATACCTATTAATAAAATATCTCCCTTTCTCCTTACATGTTTTCTCTTATTCTTTAGCTATTAGGTTTGTTTCACAATACGTTATCAGCACGAGTTGCTTTTAAAGTTGGATCATGTTATTAAGAGATGGAGATTAAACCAACGCATACCCTGATGGCTAGATGCTTGCTTACCAATATTCGGTCAGCTTCCTTTCACTCATAAATTAAGGTGCTCTCATAAACTTGTCGTTTAATTGAACCTTGAATGTTTTGTTTAAATTGGGTGAGAAAATAAAAAGAAGAAAAGGGCTTGATGGGTTGGTTCACTAATTAATTAATTTAGCCACTGTAACTTCATAATAATCGGTTTGAAGAATGTTTTTCTAATGAATTCCGTATCATTGTTGAATAAATTTAATCTTATTCAACTTATTTATTTTTTTAATTGTGGCCAGATCAATATGCGTATAATACCCACAAGCGTTATATTATAAGAGATATAGATAGAAGTTTTTATCTTTTATTTGAAGTTTTCTAGATTATTATTCAATTAACTTAAATACAATATCAATTGTTTAGAACTTACAAATCCTGGATTATTCATATGCATATTCCTTGTAGTATATATATATATATATATATATATATATATATATATATATATATATATTTATTAAATTAGTTTTGCTTCTAGAAAGTTAGATTCCTACATGGAGGATGTTTTAAAACAAAGTACTTAAAATTATTATTTAAATTGATTAGAAAGGCTGAATAAATAATGGTTTTGATTTATTATTTTTGTAAGTTGGCATGAATTTTTTTTGAATTCTGAAGTTGAAAGAATAATAGATCTTTCGTCGTTTAAACTTTTTGTCTGACAAATTGATATGGATTATGCCGCAATCTAAAATTATTTTGAAATTATATCTTAAATTCTATATTAATTTTGAAAAAAAATCACTTGTGTCATTGCGATGAAAAAGTTGACAGGGAAAGAGAACTAATAATAAGTAAACTATTCATAAAACCTTTAAATTAAAAAGTTTTAATTGTGTGATCTAATCTATATAAGTTATAGATTATCACTAACATTTGAATTGGTTACTTTGATTCCTACTTTATTGGTTTTGCCATTTATTTTTTTAATTCACCATATTGTTGTGGTTAACATCATATAAATCTTGCATAAGATATTCACACGTAAAATGTTTGTGTGGTAAAGACATTTTAATAAATTTACTTGATAAAGTAATTTTGAGTACCTATTTTAAATTAATTGATTTATTATTTAGAAATAGTTACTAAAATATCTGTGTGTAAGATATACATAGATTATATACTTTTTTATTTGTTTGTAAGTAATCGGAAAAAAAAGCTTATTTCAATAAGTTATTATAACTCATTTATACGATGACATATTATAGCGTCATATAACTTTGTGTTATGTATACCTTATATTTTTGTGTTATGTATACCTTATATTTATACGTGTAATTTATGTATATGGAAAGTAGTGAATCGAATAATTAAATCAAATGCATGGTTTATTTATCACTCTAACAATAGAGTAGAAATATGCTTAGCTAAGACACCGGAAATGTCATAAAGGGACATAAAAAAATAAAATCTCATTATTTTTTTACAAAGGGACATAAAATTTAAGACCCATATGATTTACAGAACTTGACCATGCCACTATTTCTCATGTTATATTATTTCAAGAGAAATTTGTTTGTAAAAAAAATCAAGTATAGTAATTTGTATTTGTCATATCTCAAATATGCTTCTGAAGTAGCATATCACTAAAACGTATGAAGGTGTGAAGTGATTTTGTATTCATGTCCGAAAAAATTATGAGTAAACCATGAAAAGAATTTGGTTTTATATCATTTCCCGAAGTGAATGTGAATATTCGATGATTATATTAATCATGAAAATTTGTAAAGATGATTATATTAATCATGAGATCGACCATCGGAATTATAATTAAGGTCATGCTAATAAGGGAAATAACTTAGTTACCAACTGAAGGAGGGTGTGAATCCCTAGATGTTATGGAATTTAGAAAATGATACACATATCCTAACATGATACCATTTAGTGTTTTGAAAATCGATGCATCGTCTAAATGGTTATCAAGATCGCAACTTCATGTTTGCATGATCTATGGCTTAGCTATAAGATAGCAAGCATATTATTCCATATTGGTAAATTTATACTCGGTTATAATAATGAATTTGATTCCCAAGTTAATAATGTTCATTCGAATAAGTGTTAAACTTCATAATAGATTATGTTCTTACATAAATTGTTTCGTTAAAGACGATTACTCTACGTCTGTAATTGGTTGCAAAGGCAATTATCACAAGAGCAAATGTTCATGTTTGTATTTGAGTGCATATGATTTTACATGTCTTTAA
Organism: Bidens hawaiensis; assembly: GCF_021521415.1. Taxonomy (NCBI): domain Eukaryota; kingdom Viridiplantae; phylum Streptophyta; class Magnoliopsida; order Asterales; family Asteraceae; genus Bidens; species Bidens hawaiensis. The sequence continues at coordinate 280,380 of NW_027491862.1, read as the reverse complement.
ACTAATTCACATCAAGCCAATAAGTTATAATAATTACTTCCCATTTAAGTTGGTTTTTGGTCTGGAACCAATTATTTATCATCTAATATTTGGTGTGTGCTATATATTGAAATTAATCCACCACAACACACAAAGATGAGACCACACAGGAAGTTGGGAATTTATGACGGTATTAAATATTATTTATGATTATATACTTAGAGCCACTAATGAGATATTTGCTTATGGCTCATTAGTTTTCACTTTAGTGAATCAATATTCCCAACATTAGGGGGGAGATATAAAGCAGTTGGAATGAATTATCATTGATCCTCAAACTAAATTATATGAACTAAAAGTTCAAAGGATAATTCATGAATAAAGATTAACGAATGAATTACCGGACGATTCACTGACCAAAAGAGAGTGTCTAGCTAAGACACCTATACGAACTGCTAATGCTCCAATTAATAAATGTCCCGGAAGGACAAACGCATATTGATAATAATTCTAATGCACGCTTGTAGCGTGGTAGATTGATCGGTTCCAAAGTTAAAATTTCCTTGAAAATTGAAGCAAGTAATAAAGATGGTCAAGTCGAGGTGCAGTAAAAGGTCTCTTGAATGAGATTAGACATGATGGTTCTTAAAGAACCTTAGATACCTGAAACAAAGAGCTCTCAATAAATTATTGTATCATGTCTATAAAGATATATGGAATCGAAATAAAGTAGACGTCGTTATACTTTCATATATATATATATATATATATATATAATTAGCGTTTGAAATGATGATGAGGATCAAGATTCTAAATCTGCCTATGAAAAATGATTGGCCAAAGTGGAAAGACGCAAACAGGGCAGAGTTGAATTCTCTAAAAAACGGAAAGTTTGTTGGACCATCAGTCCGTACAACTAAAGTTGTAAAATGTGTTAGATACAAACGGGTCTTGTATATGAGTTATGAAAATTCATCAAGTGATATAAGGTAAAACTGATGGCACAAGGATTTTGCAAAGACCCATGATTAAATATGAGGAGACACATTCTCCAATGGTGGAAGCAATGATTTTCCGATAACTAAACAGTCTGGTAATATAAAGAGAGAATTGACAAGCGTCCAATAAATATTGTTATTCAATTGATACTAAGAGTTTACAAGAAAATGGATTAGAATTATCAAATCATGTAAAGTAAGTTCTCGAGAACACAATGATTGTTGTGTATAGAGTCATATTTAAATACTTTACGATTATTAAATATGTTGAACATAAATGAAACTCCTGAAGAGTTTCATAAGGTAATTGAATACTTGAAAAATTAATTGATTGTATGCATCAATAAGCATACACATAGAAGAGAATGTACGTGATGAGTACGATATCTCAATAAACAAATAAATTGTATAATATGGATTTTTGAGTGATACAAAATGATGTACTGAGCATGTTTATGCAACAAAAATCCTGGAAAAGTGAATGCGTATGCATCATTTGTCAAGTTAAAAAGAAGTCCATGATGGATTGGTGAATGCCTGGATTTATGTTTACTACATATGGACTAAATTATTTGAATTGAGTTTGGCACAATCAAGAGATATTTTGATAAAGAGGGAGATAAGTTGAATATAATTATTTATACTTTTATCAAAATTTCACTCTTAAAAGGTTATTATAATCACAGTTTACAATGATGTACATATCACAAAGAGAAACTTATGAGTTTTTAAAGAGAAAATTCTTTTTGAAAGACCTTGACATAATGTGATTATTGTTCGGCTTATAGTTCGAGTAGATGTGCAATTATATGCTTATAAATCCATCAAAGTGTATCTAGAAAATGTTAAGACATTTTATTATAGACAAGTTTAATCATATTTAGCATGTTAAAGGATGTCTAACAATGACTCTATATCATTTTCTATCTGAATATAAATACTATTGGTTTAGAAATACCATAATTAAATGCATATATGCATTATGTCGTACTGTTAGCTATATATTATTATTATTATTATTATTTTCTTTATGTATATTTATCGGCATGTGTCCTGCTAGGAGATATCAGAATGGGTTAAAACATATATTTCAGGCATGAAATATATGTGTTTATATTTTATTAACCCATCAAAACAAGTTTGGTTAGTCTTGTTGATGCAGAGAAACACAACAGGATCATAGTGTTTACCAGATGAAGCAATAGAAGTTTTCACGTGAATATCATACAACATCATTCAACTTAAGGATTCAAACGTCAACGAACGAAGACGCAAATGATTGACTACAAAAGTTTTGGACAACTTTCATAGAAGATCAATATCTACCATTTCAACGGATATATAAATCAGGGGGAGACAATACGCGCTGCACTCTTTTTCCCTTAGCTGTGGTTTTGTCCCACTGGGTTTTCCTAACAAGGTTTTTAATGAGGCAACATCTCCAAGCGTATTAAGTTGATAACCAAGGGGGAGTGTTATAAATATATTAATATTATGTTATCAACTCCTAAAATAGATTAGCTTCTTTCTCAAGTTTTCTTCTCCTATATATAATATATTGTATCTCATTCTAATACATACCTATTAATAAAATATCTCCCTTTCTCCTTACATGTTTTCTCTTATTCTTTAGCTATTAGGTTTATTTCACAATAAGATCAAGTTTTAATATGGAAATCGGGCTAAAGTGCTCTTGTTGACACCCTGCTAATTGCTAAAGTGCCAATAACTATATTATTTGAACAGAAAAATAAATTGCATGCGACTTATGACATATTTAGTACTTGGTGTCGCAGGATTTTCGTATAAACCAATTCATATAAATTAAATATATATATTTCGTATAATTGCAATAAGTAGTTATTATTATTAGTGGCGAAACTTGGACTAAGACACCCGGGTGGGGTGGGAGGGGAGAGACTCAAAATGTATACAAAATTTCACAAATGATGGGGTACGGGAAAAATTTTCGAACGAAAACGACTAATCTTACACTTTGTATAAAAAATTTCGGACGAAAACGGATAATTTTACACTACTACGGAAAAATAACAGCGGGTAAAGTTACAATACAAAGGAAGACATAAATGAGAAATGTATGAGAATGATTTGTGGTCACACAAAAAACCCCAAAAAATTCAAAAAAAATTATAACTCAATATATAAATAAAAAAATTTTAAAAATCAAATGTTTCCTCCGTCATTCTCATTCCAAAAAACGACGAAATGACACAATGCCGAAAATGAACAAATAACACAATGATAAAAAAAAATACAATAAATCGCAAAATATAACATAATGTCGAACAAAATATAACACAATATTGAGTAATATAACAAAGTATCAACAAAAAAATACACAATGTAAAGAAAAAAGGACACAATCAATGATGAAAGTAAACACAAAACACAACGATAAAAAAAGACACAATGGTCTTTTTCACTTAACATTGTCTCTTTTTCGTGTTTTTACATTTTTCGTTTTTAATTAAAATTTGAGTTATGATTTTTTTAATTAATTTTTCATCATTATTTTGAGGGTTTTTTTTTACAAATTATTCTCATCTTTCTTATTTCTCCATTGTAAAATAATTTGACCCTATATTCTCATTATTAAAAAATTAAAAATTGGTTGCTTGGGCCATATGGCATAGCTCAAAACATGATAATAAAAAGTTACATATAAAATGATAGACATAATTAAATATACAAATAAAATAAATGCAAAGATACGGTGCATAAGAACATAGACATACTGCAAGAACTTATAATATTAGCTGGATCTGGATCACCCCTCTTTTAACATTTTGTTATTTTGGTAGCATTTATATTGATGATAAATTTAATCAATATTATTCAAACTAGCTTTAAAATCCATGTATTATATAAATTATGTAATTAAAATTTTATAAGTCATAAATTTATAAATAAAAAAGTGGTAAATAAAGTAGTGTATTACATTAAATAAAGACAAAGTTAAATTGCAATTCTAATTTATTAATTTATCAATAAATTTTATAATAAAATATAATAGAAAGAATTAAAATGATTAAAGATAGTTAACGTTAAAAAAATTAAGACGATCATATAAATTGAAATAATTATAACTTTCACGACTCTAAATATTTTACTTATATTATTAATTTTAAATTATTTTACAAATATACAACTTATTTAAGGTATATTAAATTTTAGAGATTTATTTTAAATTTCATAATGTTCTACTAAGGAATAAATCTTACTAATCTATTAAAGCAACACAAGTTGTCCATATGACATCATTTTAGTGTATCCATCTATATGTCACATAGATGTCATGTCACAACTTTCTTATCTTACCAATTGCTAACACATTTCTTCATATTATTTAAACCATAATATTAGAAACTCTGATTCGGGGGCAGGGGGTGGTGCGTGATGGGAAAACCATCACGCGTGATGGTTATTGAAACACTGTCGTCGCCCCTCTCATCACGTGTGATGAAAGGGTTAGCGTGATGGCCATTGATGGTCGGGTATTTTGTATATATATTAATGTATTAATTATCTAGTTTTATTGAGTATATTGTTAGAACTTTGGTACTTCATACGTGCTTTTGTATTACAGGTAATTGATCGTTAAAGATGCTAAATGGGAGACCTGTACGAGCATGGAATGATATCTCGGGAAGACCGAAGCATTATTTGATGTCTTGGGAAGTGTTTCAAGGATTTGGGAAGAGTATAGATGAGTGATCATAAGCCGATAGTAAAACTGAACAAGATGGGTTGACGAAATGCGACCTTGAAGTAAAACGAGCATATCCTAAGCTAGAAAATGAGTTACGAGAGCCATAATATATGAACTTTGGGTTTCTCGACCAGAGGAATCTGAAAATGAGGTTTTCTTAGGTCGCGGTACGCGATGGAATGGTCATATGGCCATCGCGTACCGTGACGGGTGTGCAGACGGGATTTTTTAGTTTATATTATCTTTTTCATGAAAAAAAACCCTAACTCCGTTCTTACGACCAAGAGGCGATTCCAGCAGTTCCTATAGGCGATTTCCACTATCCTAGCTCGTGTCAAGACCCTACATATGATTCCTATCATCCGTATCGAAGATTCAATGATGTCTAGGCTCGGCTAATCTCCTAGAATCGCACCCGGGATGTATAGTTTGTAACCATTTACGGTTTTCTCATGTGATTGTGAATACTTATATTTTGTTATTGATGATTGATATATGATTATTGATATTTAGTATTTCTGTGTGTTCGGTCGGTTTAGGTTTACGTTGGTCTGAACGATTTGTTACCAGTTGCTAGATAATTAGTCATATAACTGTTTGGTTAGATTGAATACGATAAAACGTACAATTACCCTTAATTGAGTCACACTGGCAAGGACCGTTTGATAACCAGTGCCGTATGTAAAGTAATTGTTGACGTTTAAGGTTTTGTCTGGTTGATCAGTTTTCAGTTAATCGTTTATAATCAATCTGTTAGGTTGCATGAGATACTGTTTGGTTGCTTACTTGAATTCCCGGGTGTGGTTTGCTTTGTTAACTGCTTAATACTCGTTTACTTGTTCGTTGCTTAGTTCTCTTAATTTAAACTATTGCTTGTGTGATCAGCAATAAAATCGTTTACTTCATAATATTAAATCTATTACACGAATTGCATTGACCACATACTCCTTGTGATACGATACCCTACTTGCTCTAACTATTTAGAATAATTATGTTTTTGATTGACTCAAACGACGTTCATCAAAATGGCGCCGCTGCCGGGGAGTTAGTGCGCTTAGTGTTTTCGTGTTATTTGATTTTTTGTGTCTAATTTTAATTCTAGTCTTAATTTTTGTTTTCAGTTTTTATTTTTAATTTTATTTTTCTGTATTTTACGCGGGTTGTGTTAGTTGTGCAGATTACAGGTTTATGCGCACCCGCCATTCGGGCCGACAGTCTCCGTTAGTTTACGAGCCCGAAATCGAGAGAGTAGCTCGGCAGAACTGAGTACAAAACAGAAACTCACAAATGGAAGACCAGAACCAGAACCAAAACAATAACCAAAACCAAGATCCACTTCCACAAACCAACATGTTTCACCCAGAAAACATACCCGATCCACGAAACTTCAATAACCAGAATAACCAAAACAACTCAGCTCATGCTTCGAGAACCCGAAATCAAAACCGAAACCGAAACCTAAACCTCAACTTTGACCAAGCCGGGCCATCCGCTTCAAATAATAACCCAAACCGTCGTGTTAGGATAAATATTGATGACTTCCGATCGAGTGTTCCGACTGAAGATGAGGATGAGGGTGAAGAGAATAATGGAAACGAGGGTTTTCGGGCAACTGATGATGAGGTAGATCGTTGGGTTAGGAGGAATCGGGCGGTTGAGCCCGAGAATGAGGTTGATGAACCAGAGGCTGAGGGTGATAATCAGTATGAAGAAGAAGTGGAAGAGCCGGTAATTTGAAGACGGGCTGAACCCGTTAACAGACACCGAAGGGATCGAGAAATGGTAAATCGAGCGGAACGGCCCGAGAGGGTTCGTGGTATTCCGGTTAACCGGGGCGGTATGGGAAACCCCGGGGGGCAAAGGAGAAATTACATAGCCCCGGCTCATAGTGTTAACAGTCGGTTCAGACCGGCTATCTCAGACTGAGCATCCCCGTTGGTCCCACAAGAACGAGTGCCGGGACAACAAACTTTCAAGTCCCGGCCATCTTACATCAACATCGTTCCTCATTTCAACGGGATGGCTTCGGAAGACCCGTATTCGCACTTGATCGATTTTTCGGCTGTTTGCGGGTCTATTGGTGATGGTACGTTTGATCTGGATGAAGTCCGGTTGCGGTTATTTCAGTTCTCATTAAAAGACAAAGCGAAACTGTGATTTAACTCGTTACCAACACACAGTATCAGAAACTGGGCCGAGATGCAACAAGTCTTCCTAAACGAGTTTTATTCACAGTCGAAGACTACCGAGGTCCGTTCAGACATTCGTCACTTTTCACAGTTACCAGGTGAGTTATTCCATGAAGCTTTTACCAGGTATAAGGATATGATCAGAAAATGCCCACATCACCAAATCGAACTGTGGGAACTGGTAAAGTGCTTTGTTGATGGTTTGACATACGAGGACCGAAAGCATCTTAAGGCCTCATGTAATAGTCAGTTGTTGAATCAGCCTGAGGAAGATGATTGGGAATATTTGGAGTTCATGTGTGAAGATTCCAAGGCAGAAGCAGCAGCTGAAAGACGAAGACGTGGTAATTCGTCCAGATCAGTTAAATCAGTCACGAGTGAGTCTGAAAGAATTGCTGAGTTAGAACGTGAACTGGCTGGGTACAGAAAGGGTAAGAAGAAAGAAGTCGGGAAAGTTGGAGTAAAATTCCCGGTTTGTGAAGATTGTGGTGAACTCGGGCACAAAGCAGAAAACTGTCCCGAGTTTTATGATGACGAGGAGGATGATACTAAGGAAGTCAGTTATGCTTACGAGGATTCCAAAGGCCAAGGGCTCAATTCTAACACATATCACCCGGGCCTGAGGAATCACCCGAATTTTCGTTACGGGAACGCGTCTTCTCGGTTGAACCCGAACTTTCAGGGTTCAAGCCAGAACAGATCGCAGAGTAATTACCGCCAGGGCTGTTATTAGCAGGGTTCGTATGATCAGAATCGGGGGTATAATAGAGACGGTAACCGGGGTGGAAATTCATCGGGTAATCAGGACCAGCAGAGGGAGTCCTCGGGAAATGCGGATGAGTCGGTGCACTCAAAGTTGGATGCATTGATGAAGTTTATGACAGATCATAAGGCTGAAACGAAGAAACAGTTTGAGTTACATGATAAGTCAGCAGGGGCAATGTCAAAGCAGATTGGTCAGCTCGCAGCAGATATGGCAAAGTTGCAAAAGAGTGCAGGTCAACTCCCGAGCGATACTACAGTCAACCCGAACCATTTCTGCTCAAGCTCCAAGAAGGGAAACAATGTGCACATAAATGTTGTAAGTCTTTTACCTCATTTTGAAATTTCTAGTGTTGAAGTGGATTCACCACCACAGTTTGTTGAGGAGGTGGTGGAAGATATTAGTGGTGAGAGTGATTGTGTCGGTCAAAATGAATCAATTTTCCAAAATGAATCAGAACAAAAAACATATGAAATGTCTTTTTGTGAAAATTGCACATGTGAAAAATGTTTAAATGGTAAATTGACCAACATGAGAGATGAGGAGGTGGAGAATAATACCACCTCAAGTAAACTCCAAGACCCAGGAGTGCCGCTTTTATCAATTCAAATCGGGAAATTTAAAACTGATCGGGCACTTCTAGATCTTGGAGCATTTGTTAGTATCATGCCCGGTAGTTTATATGATCAGTATGAATTTGGCCCATTAGAAATGGTAAACACCACCGTGGTGTTGGCGGACCAAACTCATACACTTCCCCGGGACATGGTGACTAATGTAATGGTTTAGGTGGAGGAATTTTTCTACCCAGTTGACTTTCTTGTACTTGACTATGCTAAACGTGGGAATAATACACAACCACAAATCATATTGGGTAGGCCATTCTTCGCCACAGCACATGCGATAATTGATTGTGCTAAGGGGGTTTTGGGAATCAAGTGTGGAGACCGTGATAAACGGTTATTATTGTTTGAAAATTCTACTAACCCTCTTGTTGACAAGTGTGTATCCTTGGACAAGGATCGTAGAAAAGAGGAATGTTTTGTGATTGACATGATAGATAAGAAGGGATTTGAGAAACTACAGAGTGAAAAGGTGGAAGAGAAAGGTAACCGACCGAGGAAGAAGAAAGTGAGACAGCCACCCAAACAAAATGATCGAGAATGGAGATTGAGGATGTTTGGGACATATTCTGGCCTATCGGAATACTGGCAACAAATGATTGAAGAAAAGCGTGCTTATAATGAGAAGGTTGCACGGGAGCGGGCCAGACGCCCACCTTGAATGGAATATAAGTTTCAAAAGGGTGGTAATTGTACATTTTGTATATTTTTAGTTTCCATTTTGTTTTAGTTTTTATATTACTGATTGTATTTCAAGCGTACCATCATAGCAAAAGCTAAGTATGAGGATACCGCACCATTAGAAAACGAAGTTTCAGTTAAGCTATCCAGAGTGCTTTCATGTTCTTTTTGCTGTGGTTAATCCAGGTACGTGTAAATTTTGTTGTATTTGGAACTTGGTGGGTGTAGTTCACTATAAACCCTCACGAGACCCCACTCGTCCTCCCGGGCTACCGGGGGGTTTACAGGGCTTGTTGCATACGCTAAATGCAATCGTGTTTCTTACGAAAGTGAGTTAGGTCTTTTAACGTTTTTAACTAATTTAACAAAATTTATTATAAAACGACTTAATGTGGCTCGATAATTGTTTTAATAAAATTAAAAAATATTTATTTTCACAACTCTTAAAAGACCTATGTCTTACACTTGTGAGAAGCTTGCTTCTACACGAGATCTTGCAGGTTCGATTGTCAGTTTGGTAATTGGATGAGACGAGAGTATACGAGTGTTTATGAGGGTTCGCGAGCCGACTGGTCCTCTTCCAGTCCCGTTGATATCAGGTGATTTCAGTTTCATAATTTAATTTTGTTTTTATTACTTTAAACGTTAAAAATGTAATTGTATAATTGTTAGTAGTACCGAGCCCCGAAATTTTAAAATTGCTAAATAGTCAAAAAAAAGTCAATTTCAACCCCGTCCCTCAAATGTTCATTAAACGTTCTATCATTTTTAACTTTGAGGACAATGTTAAGTGTTCTTACATTGAGGACAATGTAAACCTCAAGTGTGGGGATGGGGGAAATTTGAAAAATTTTAGCCCGTTGAAAAATTTTAGCCTGATAGTACCTCGAAGAGTGTTCAGAAACCAAATTTGTTAACTGTTAATTATTGCCATTAATGCCAAGTCATAGGTTTCTGGTCATGGTTGGTTTGTTAGCTTCTCATGAGTCTTACTCACAAATGTTTTTATAACGAGAAGTTGAAAATGGGGTCGTTTAGACGGGGATAACGAGTCATGGGGACATGTACACATGTTTATATCGTCAACCCTATTCCTCCGGTGCGTGTGTGAGTTGACCCAAATATATATAATACACATATAATATATAGTACACACATGTCATTTGAGTGCTTTCACTAATGTTCATGGATTACGGTATCGTAGTTGGCAAAATGCAAAAGTGATAGAGGCAACTAGGTTAAGCCTCGTCTGGATGAGCGCGAGTGTGGGTACTGGGGGGTTGGGGCCTCATACATTATACATATGAGGATGGTTAATGTGAGGGGCGGGGGGTTGGGTCTCTTAGAAAACCTTTCTTGGACTTATTTTTCATTTGTTTAACCCCGACATTATGTTACGAGACGATCCGGCTTACTAGGTTTATTTGTAATTGTATTTGTTTTTGTTTTTGTATTTGTTCCATTATTAAGCATCATGTTGTTATGCTTAAAAAAACTTGAGGAAAAAGCCAAAAAGATGTATGTTTATATTCAGTTATGTATTCAGTAGTTCGTTTATGTACAAAACAAATAAAGAAAAAAAAAGAATATTGTTAGAACTTATCACGTGTGATGAGAGGGTTAGCGTGATGGCCATTGATGGTCGGGTATTTTGTATATATATTAATGTATTAATTATCTAGTTTTATTGAGTATATTTTTAGAACTTTGGTACTTCATACGTGCTTTTGTATTTCAGGTAATTGATCGTTAAAGATGCTAAATGTTAGACCTGTACGAGCATGGAATGATATCTCGGGAAGACCGAAGCATTATTTGATGTCTTGGGAAGTGTTTCAAGGATTTGGGAAGAGTATAGATGACTGATCATAAGCCGATGCTAAAACTGAACAAGATGGGTTGACGAAATGCGACCTTGAAGTAAAACGAGCATATCCTGAGCTAGAAAATGAGTTACGAGAGCCATAATATATGAATTTTTGGTTTCTCGACCAGAGGAATCTGAAAATGAGGTTTTCTTAGGTCGCGGTACGCGATGGAATGGTCATATGGCCATCGCGTACCGTGACGGGTGTGCAGACGGGATTTTTTAGTTTATATTATCTTTTTCATGAAAAAAAAACCCTAACTCCATTCTTACGACCAAGAGGCGATTCCAGCAGTTCCTATAGGCGATTTCCACTATCCTAGCTCGTGTCAAGACCCTACATATGATTCCTATCATCCGTATCGAAGATTCAATGATATCTAGGCTCGGCTAATCTCCTAGAATCGCACCCGGGATGTATAGTTTGTAACCATTTACGGTTTTCTCATGTGATTGTGAATACTTATGTTTTGTTATTGATGATTGATATATGATTATTGATATTTAGTATTTCTGTGTGTTCGGCCGGTTTAGGTTTACGTTGGTCTGAACGATTTGTTACCAGTTGCTAGATAATTAGTCATATAACTGTTTGGTTAGATTGAATACGATAAAACGTACAATTACCCTTAACTGAGTCACACTGGCAAGGACCGTTTAATAACCAGTGCCGTGTGTAAAGTAATTGTTGACGTCTAAGGTTTTGTCTTGTTGATCAGTTTTCAGTTAATCGTTGATAATCAATCTGTTAGGTTGCATGAGATACTGTTTGGTTGCTTACTTGAATTCCCGGGTGTGGTTTGCTTTGTTAACTGCTTAATACTCATTTACTTGTCCGTTGCTTAGTTATCCTAATTTAAACTATTGCTTGTGTGATCAGCACTAAAACCGTTTACTTCATAATATTAAATCTATTACACGAATTGCATTGACCACATACTCCTTTTGATACGATACCCTACTTGCTCTAACTATTTAGAATAATTAGGTTTTTGATTGACTCAAACGACGGTCATCAGCCATCACGCGTTTAGTGGGTTTGAGTGATGGAACTCTCTCTCTCTCTCTCTCTCTTTCTATATATATATATATATAGATATATATACCCCAAATACACTCCTCTTACTCACACAAAACCTATATATATATATGTATGTATGTATACCAAAACCTGTCACACCACACCACCCCATCTAAAATCCATCAAATATGATAGATTTGGAGCTGGTGATGTGGCACGCCACCATTGGGTGTGGTGTGTGAGGAAAATGGAACCACCACCTCCCCCCTTCATATTCTTTTTTTCCTCTCCCTCTTGCCATTTAACCAATTCTTCTCAAACATCAATCACAATTCGTAACAATTATCAAATCCCGAAAATTGTCTTCTGTTTATCCGGTATCATAATCCTTCCCCCCTATTGTTCGATTCTAATATTATGATTTCTTATTTTCATTTTATGTTTGTTTATACAATATTTAATGATTATACAATATTTTTTGTTCATTTAGTCATGTTTCTCCGATTGATTTGTTGTTGCTATCATCTTCATCTATATTTTGTTTATACATTATTAATTAATTTTTTGTGTTTTTGTCACAGAGGTTGTTTGAAACTGTTTGAAATTGATGATTTTTTTTCTACATAATAATCTGGAATCCTAAACTCTCAATTCTGGTAACAGGCATTCGACCCAAGCCTGCACTCTCCACCGTGAGCTTTACCACACTTGTGACAAACACCCGTACCCTTACTCCATTTGCATTCACCACCGTTCATCTTACCACACGTCTTACATGACCTCTTCTCCCGCCCACTCCGCTTCTTATCCTTAGGGTTCCACAACTGAGTACCAGGTCGTTTAGCAGGAACAACCCATTTCTTCTCTTCCACCACCACCTCATCCACAGCCAGATCATCGTAAACCATATCTGCGAGTTCAACAACAGAGTCGAAAGTAGCGAGTTTACTTGTCTTGACCAAAGTGCGGACATTCTGTGGTATTCCTCTTATATAACACTTGATCCTTTTGGCTTCAGTATTCACCATGTTAGGCACCAACCTAGACACGCGGTTAAATTCAGTAGTGTATTCGCGGTGTGTCATCTTTCCCGCCTTTAAATTTAGAAATTTCATCTCAACCCTTTTGACTTCAGCATCAGCACAGAATCGCTTCATCACCAACTCCTTCAGGTCATCCCACCTCGTAGCTTTTATCTCTTCACGGCTCTTGCTCTTCTCCACAACTTCTCACCAGTACATAGCCTAATCACCAAACGCCTGAGTGGCATAACCTACTGCTTGGTCTGGACGGAACTTGCTAATTCGGATAACCTTGTCCATTGTAGTTATCCATTGGAGAGTAGCGATTGTGTCTCCTAAGCCAGTCAACTTTGGTGGGTCACAGCATTTGAAGGACTTGTAGTTACACCCACCTCGGCCTCTCTTCCTTTCATCGACTTTAACAGATCGAACTTCACTCGAGTCACCTTCCTCATCATCAGCTTTCTTACCATCGTCCCCTGCTTTCTCAGCGGTACCTACACGGCTTGCAGCAGACTTTCCAGGATGCAATTCCTTCACTGCAGCAGCTACAGCTTGAGCAATGGCGGCTTGAACTGACGGATCCAGCAGATACCCTTCGTTTTTGCTTGGCCCTCGCAGAGTTTCACTTCTTTCTTCCATGGAGTTAACAATCGGTTCTACAGAAGGTTCTCGGAAAATACGTGGCCTACCACGACGTCCCGTACGACCTCTTTTTCCAGCAACTTTCCTAGCTCCAGTCATTTGTATTCTATAAGGAAACACAAACGTCATCACTCAAGGAACTACTTGGTACAAGGATAGTAAGGCTAACATGTAATAACAGTGGCCAGCTGTGATTAGCTGATCACGTTACTTTCCGTGTCTTATACACTTCCCTTTGCGAGTCCACTTGTGTTAGTTCTACTTAAACAGTTAGATTATTAAACAATTCATATAATCATATACTCCTATCTCTAGAAATTAGGCTAACTTCCTTACACATACTTACATTACACGTGAAATTAAGCATGTACTTTACCTATTTCTTAGCTTGCTTGAGTGACACATGGCTTTCTTGAACTGACATCTTCTTTCTTTTCTTACTTAAGTCTCGTTCTCTGTTCGAGTCTAAGCATGTAGAATGCTTAATTCTCTCGAACTTATGCTCTGATACCAACTTGTAAGGCCCCGGTCCCGGTGCCCTACATTGGCGTTGGATTTACTCATAATCATCGTTCTAAATATCATAGTTAATTAAAACTTTTCGTGGAATATAAAACTTCAAACATATATTATATAATCATTCAAATCTTTCCGAAATAAACAACTTTTGTCACATAATTTATAAAGTCGTTCCAAACATCACAACATTCTTCTCAATATGACAGTATCTTCAGTCCAATGCCATGTGTCCTTATTCAAGCGAGTTGCCTCAACCTATTCACCTGCGTGCATACTAAAAGTCAGCTACACTGAGTGAGTTCTAGTTAATTAGGCAACATACAATACGTTCACATACTTACATATATACGTATCCGAAGATACATATTACATACTTAATCGGCTACCTTTCTTTCGTTCATGCATACATACTTCAATTATTTCATACCTTCATACTTTCATACTACATGCATAACTATCTTTACCATCTCAGATATTAGTAGGGTCTGGTTCCTTTTTTTCTATATCAGATATTATTAGGGTTTGGTCCATCATGTCTTAGATATTATTAGGGTCTGGTCCCTTCTATCTCAGATATTATTAGGGTCTGGTCCCTTTCTTTCTATACAACCATACATACGTTTCTTTACATACACATTTCATTACATGTTTCATACATACTCATATATTGTTCATACACATTCACATATCATACACATTCATATATCATATGCATATCACTTAAGGTAAGTGTAATAACTATTCACATTGAGTATGCACACAGCCCCGAAAACATAACAAGGAAATGGGGCTAGAAACTCACATGGGTCCTGTTTCTTTATGAGTTTATAGTAATACCATTCTTTAGCTGTGCACGGTTAACTGTATAATAATTACAAGTATCAATTAACTATCTCTAACTATATGATCATACTTCCAAGTTATTGTAACCCCTCAACGAGTAGCGGTCCGGGGGCAGCGCCCCTGGCAGCAAGGTTCTAGGGGCGGCAGCCCCTAGCGGGGTCCAAGGGGCAGAGCCCCTAGCTGGGGTTAAGTTCATCAAGTTCATCAGAAAATTCTAAGTCTGGATTATTCTATTCTAATCCTCGGTTTATTCGAACGGTAGGTTCTATTCGAATGGCAGATTCTATTCGAATGGACCTTCCATTCGAATGGCAGATTCTATTCGAATGGACCTTCCGTTCGAATGGCAGATTCTATTCAAATGGACATTCTAATCGAATTAATCCTTTATTCGAACAGACCCTTCAATCGAATCAACCATCTTATTCGAATAAGACTTCTATTCGAATGGACTCTCCATTCGAATCAACATTCCATTCGAATCAACCTATATTCGAATCAACTTATATTCGAATGGATACACCATTCGAATCAACTTTCTGTTTGCTTCAAACATTCTATTCGAATGGTCCCCCAATTCGAATCAAAGGTTTCTGTCTCTATTCCTTATTTCTTGCCTTTCTTTCTTTTCCTTCTTTCTTCCATTCGAATTCCATTCATTTGAACACTTGTATTCGAATGATGGTTTTTCATTCGAATACACCCACTGTTGGGTATTTATACCTGTCTTATCATTATTACTACATATTTTAACATCTATACTCGCATTTTACTGTTCTTCTATCTTTTAAACATGCTCCTTTCTATTCTAGACAAGATCTAGCTTACTTATCAATAAAGTTTACACCTTTATTGATTTCAAACCCGTTTAAGCTAGATCTAGGGTTTCTACATGAACCGTTCTTACTCACGAGTTCATTAAGTCTACTTTTAATGGCAAGTTTACATTTTTATGGTATAAATATACCCGATTTGCCTTAGTACCATGTCTTAGGGCAAACCGTTCTAAAAAACACAATCTTTGTACATATAACACGCACCTTTTTGACGTTTTAGGCTACGGGTTAGCTTTAATACGTGACCCTAGGCTTGTTCTTGCTTGTATAGCCAAGATCTATCACGAACTAGGCTCAGTTTTGGTTTTGGATCTTGAGTCGTAAGATTAGAGGGTGTTTGTATGTGTTTTGAGTGTGTAGGGAGGCTAGAGGATAAGAATGAGGGTATGTTTGGTTGGAAGTAATGAAATGAAGCGGGAATGGAATGAGAGAAGGAATGGAATGAACAAGGGAATGAAATGGATCTTTATCATTCCTTTGTCTTGTTTGGTTAACCTATGAGAATGAAATTAATAATTACTTTACATTGTTTGTTATCCAAAAAAATTTGTAGGAATGAAATAGAAATAATAAAAATATTCCTATCCCAAAATATATTTTTTTTTACAAAAAAAAACTGAAATGGCGACGGTGGAGGTGGTAGCTTCGGTGACGAAAATGGTGGTGGTGGCGGTTAGGCGGGGTGGTTGTGGTGGTGGGGGTGGGGATGGGGGTGGGGGCGGGGTGGTGGTAGTAGCATTGGTAGTGATTTTGATGGTAGAGTGGTGGCGATGGTGGTGGTGGTCAGGAAGCGACAGTGGTGGTGGCAGTTATGGTCAGGTGGCGGTGGTAGCGCTAGTGGTAAGATGATGGTGGTGGCGGATGTGGTGGTGAGGGTGAAGGCCAGGTAGTGGTGGTGGCGGATGTGGTGGTGAGGGTGAAGGCCAGGTAGTGGTGGTGGCGGATGTGGTGGTGAGGGTGAAGGCCAAGTAGTGGTGGTGGCGAAGATAGTGGTGGTGGTTGTTATTAGGTGGTGGTGGTGGTGTTGAGAAAGTAGGGTGAGGGAGGAATGGAATGAAAAAAAAAGAAGGGGAGTGTGAATGAATGGTTTTGATGGAATGAGATTCCATATGTAATTGATGATTCCATTCCATTGAGTAACCAAACATCACTTTCTTCATTCTCACGTAATGAATCGTGGAGTATTCATCCTTGCACACCTACTTTTACAACATCGGTTGTACCTTATGAGTATGAGTGTGAGTGTTTTTTTCTAGCGCACATATAAAATACACACTAATGCAGATATACAATACAAAAAATATCGTTGTATTACATATGTGCACTACAACAAGTTTTTTTTTATTTTTTAAATTTTATATTTTTTGGTGAAAAATAACAACACATAAAAAAGATGAAAGAAGCAATATTTTAAAAATATTTTTTTTAATTAAATTAAAAATATTTCTGTATTAGTTCTCTAGTTCTCTCTCTAAAAAAGAGATCTATCTTGATTCTCTCCCTATATATATATATATATATATATATATATATATATATATATGGGTGAGTTAACATCAATGTTTTAAAAACCGGTTTAAACCGGCCTGTTCAACCTGTTGAACAGGATTTCGGTTAACAGACCGGTATTTTGTACCCGGTATATTCGAGCGGCTTTAAGGATCATCAAACCGGCCGGTTTTCATAAAAAAACTGGTTCATACCGTTAAACCGGTTTAAAGGCCCATAGGATTTTTATGTATTTCAGGCCCAATTACAATTACCATTAACCTAGCATAACATTTATAGAATAATATTTCACTTTAATTTCTCACCACTCAAAGGAATAGCTTCACCACCGGACGGTTCTGGAATTCTGGTAAGAAATTTGTTAACTATGATCCTCCGTTTGACCATGATTACATCCATGTCACAAGATTATTATTATTATTATTATTATTATTATTATTATTATTATTATTATTATTATTATTATTATTATTATTATTATTATTATTATTGTTGTTGTTGCATATATGATGTGTGTTAATGGTTTAAAATTGGTTATTATAATAATTTTGTATCTATTGAGATTCATAGTTGATTATATTTGGCTTTATTTATCATCTTAATATAGTAGTTAATTGATTACACATGGTGAATTTCGTCTTCTAAGCGATCGTGAACTCGATGCATACAACACTTCGATGGTATAAACCTATTGCGCGCCTTTATTTAAAAAAACTTTGTTTAAAATCAAGTGCTTTGATATTGTATTTTGAATATGGATTAACTTTTGGATGATATTTTATATGGAATCATGTATTTTTTTTTGTTTTTTTTTAGCTAAAGTTGCATTTATATGAATTTATAGGGTAAACTACACAACCCAGTTGAACCTCCCGGTTCAATCGGTTGTACCGTTTTTTAGTCGAAGCCGGTATGCATAAAATACCGGTTTTAAAAACATTGGTTAACATACAATAATTTCTTAACTTACATTAGGTACACGAAATACATTCAATGCTAAAAAAAAACTTTAAACATTCAGGCCAAATTCTCACCCTTAAAACATTCAGGCTTAAATCTTTGAACATTTAGTAAAAAAGTTTAAAAGGTTTAGACTTAAATTCTGATACATTCAAGGTTAAAACCATCATCCAAAAGTCAAAAATTAATCGATTGAAGCTTTAAATTGATGATTAATTGGATCAATTTCAAGGTTAATTTATCAATTAGTTCAACAATTTCAATTTCAATTCCAATTCTTATCAAAAAGCTAAACAAACATGTGAACAAAAGAGAGTGACGTTTTGCAGACACCGATGATGGTGATGGAGAGTGTTGATGGCGCCGACGAGCAGTGAAGGTGGAGATGGATTGAGCAGATATTGTTTATTCGGTGACGATTCACACAGAGGAGATATTTATGCAGATGAGGCGATTTAGGGTTTCTTAAAATCAAGGGTTAAGATAGTCGCGTACCTATTATACGATAAGTGATTAATGTATCGGATCCATTATGTGTGTGTGTGTATATAACTTCTTAAAGACATGATTCAAAGAAAGACATAAATATAGATAGCATATCTATGCATATAATAATTGTAGATCCTTTGGCAAAAACTTTTACATAAGAGATGCGTTTAGGGCTGGAATATTATGTATACCCATACACGATAAGACACGAACACGAAACATGAAACATATATATCTGTGCATGACATGAAAATTTATCGTGTATCATATATCCCAAACCCGAACACGAACATATTAATACCAGGTTTAGCACTATCATTGAATGAACGGTTGAAGAGATTAGAGCTTGAATTTTATTAAAGTATGAAGATAACTCATTTAAAGAGTCACATATGCCATGTAGGATGCCACACAAGAAGTTTTTGCAACATAAGCTAAGCATGGCGTTAACAGAGTTAATAATCTGTTAGTTTGGGCCCAGTTGGAAAAAAAATGATATAATGCGGAACCGTTACCAGTCATTTCATTAGTTTGTGCCAACAACGACCAAAAGGTGATTGTGATTATTAAAAAACGAATATACCTGATGTAACATCCGTTTATATTGAAATAATAATAAAAGATTATTAATAATACTTATGGAAATTTTATTAAAATAACATGTATTTACCCGAAATAAATATATGTGTGCGCATGGGTCATGGACCATAGGATGGGATTATGAGAATGAACATGGGCTTAGGCCATATGTCCGAATAAATCTCCCTAAAACCCTACCAAAACCTCATATCCCATCTTATCTGTTTGCCTACACCTCCAAAAACACACACACTCCTCCATTCTTCATATCTTTGAATTCAAGAGCTAGATCTAAGACACGTTTACATGCTTCTTGCGTATAGAACGAAAATAATCAACAAAGAACGAATAAGTTAACTCGTCTAAGAAACCGAGTCCGAGCCGAACTCGTCTTAAAATAATGTAAAAATGTTTTATTTGTTGTCAGTTAGCCTTGTAAATTTGTAGGAGCATAGATTGGGTGTGTTTGGGTAATAAAGTATCAAAATTTATTTCAAAACAAACTTAAATTATTATTATATATAATAAAAGAGGAGTTTGACGACATTGGACTACGATTGGTCCATTTGGGGCGCCTGATTGGCCAAGTATTATATATATATTGTTTTTGTTTTAAGTTTGATGATTAAATGGTTATTAACGTCGACTCACCACTACAACGCCCGAAACAAACAACGCGCGGTATTTACCAACGACTGGATTTTATGAACAGTTTTGTTTTAGTTCTGGGTCCATATATAACGTGTATGTGTATGTTTTTTTTAATGTTAAGACAATGAATGTGTTACCTTTGTAATAATTTGAATGGTTGTGTGTGATTAATGACTGAAGTTTAAGTATTCCATGAAAGTTTTAATTAACTCTGATATTTAGAATTGTGTTTATTAGTAAATCCAACGTCAAGTAGGGTTTCGATGCCTTACACCTAGTTTTAGTAAAATCAAGCAAATGCGTTATATACATATGTTAACATTTCTAAATCGTTTTTTCGTTAAATTGGTTACTTATAACCGGAATTTAAAAAAATCGATTATGGGTAACATGGTTGGATTTTGTGGCTCCATAAATTCGATTGCGTGGCTCCATAAATTCGATTAACATATTTATTGAACATAAAGCAATTTTTCTTTATATTTAGGTGAACAATCATTTGGGTCTTCTTTTACAAGAAATTCGAGTTTATCAATTTGGGTTAATCCTTTTAATCAAGTTAATGGCTTGTAGGTTGTGTTCAAGTTATCTTTGTGTTGTGTGTATCTGTAAGAGAGCATGCAAAGGGTGTTCTAGTCGAAGTGGTCCAACACCTCGAGATATAGCAAACTCCTAAGATCAATTGTTCATTATTTTATTTTCAAACAACCACTGCAAAAGTCGAACCCCTTTGAAATATCAACATATCATGTGCTCTACTGCAGCAAATTAACCAACATTTTTACTTTATTGCAACAAAATAGCTTAGGTTCATAACACAACCTGAAAGACGTCCACAACACAGCAAAATACTCACTGGGTTCAGGTTCGCTACCTTACTTCAACCTTTATTATGCCTTACTTTAACCTTGGTGGTTACAATAAGATTGACTATATAAATGTGAGTTTTAGGCAATTTGTGTGCATAACACTAAGAGAAGAACCCATAGTCACATAATTCGCTAGGGAAGCCTCGATTTCGTATTGGATCGTTTTGAATTGAATTGAAATCGTTAGCGTTCCAAATCACTACTTATTCGCGAATTCAATTGTCTGGTTCGTCGTTCAGAATCGATACTAATTCGCGAGTTCAATTTTCTAGTTCATCGTTCCAAATCAATGTAGGAATCGATTTCAATTGAACTGGTTCGTTGTTCTATATTGATGGAAAAATCGATTTCAATCACCTGGTTCATCGTTCTCCTGTTGTTGATATATTAATTTAATGGATCCTATAAATTTGGCGGCAAATTAGGAAACTCCCCGATTCCTGTTTCCAGTAATTATTGATTTCCAAATTTCCAAGGCAACCAATCAACAATTAGGCCAATTCTATTATACATATATTCAATTAAAAAATTCATATTATCTCTGCCCTACTCTTCTTATTCAATCATATACACCAAAAGCCCAAAATTAATACCCAATTTCAGGTTCTCCTACGACATTTGGCAAAAAAAAAAAAGAAATACCACAACAGATAGGGAAACCCATGTTAGGGAAATAGAAGATTTCATTGACGTTGATGATGATGTTCAACAAACATCAGCAGGAGGTGGAAGCCGATAACAAACACCAACCGAAGAGAAAGATCTAACTAAGCCACTCGTTGATGAAGTAACCTTTTTAGGTGCAGTAAATAGTAAGAATCTCGGAGGTGCTAAACAGTAGCGTTGCAATCACTGTGGAAATAGTTATACAAGCACTTACACCAGAATACATGTCCATTTTTTGGACTGTTAGGAGAAAAAAAGCAAAAATTAGAAGATGTGTAGCCACGCTTAGGGATCGAGAATTGTTTGAAAGGCTTTTGATGAAGGTAAAAGAAGCATAAAATATTGGGGTCTCAAAGTCTTTAAAGAATTCGGTATTGTTCAAAAATGCATCTTCAAAGAAATTCCTTGAAGAAACCTTTGGCATGTTAGTGAGAAACTTTGGCATGTTAGTGAGAAACCATGTGGACTTGAAGATCATTCAAGGAATGTGTGCAAACGTGGTACACACAAAGAGTCTCAATCGTCTCGGATGGTTGGTCCAATGTCACATGATCCACTTATCAATGTTCTCGCGGTTAATTCACGGGGTGCAATGTTTATGCACTCGGAAGACTTTTCAGGGTTGAATAAAACAAGGGTAATGATTTCTAACTTTCTTCTAGGAGCCATCATATCCATTGGACCATGCAATGTGTTGCAAGTTATAACGGATAACGCGACTAATTGCAAAGCGGTCGGGAAGGAGATCGAGAAGGTACACAAACATATTTTTGGTCCCCTTGTGTGCACACTTTGAATCTTATTTTTAAAGACTTGGCGTCCAAATTTGATTGGCTAACCGACACATATAAGAAAGGTAAGACCATTGTCAAGTATTTTCAAAACCACACTCGTGCCTTGGCATTTTTTAGAGAAAACTCAGATTTGGAGTTATTGAAGGTTGAAAAGACACGTTTTGTATCACATTATATACTTTTGAGAAAGCTAATACATTGTGGGGAGGCACTTGCTACAACTATTGTCCTCAATTCATGGCGTGAATGGGTTAAAATTGGAATGAAAACACTCGGAAAGTTAGGGAAATAGTCGTCGATATAATTAAAGATGACGAGTTTTGGGAAGATGTTGAAAATAATTTGGCTATTACAAAACCCTTTTTTTATTAATCAATTTTTGTGATGGTGAAGGTCCCAAAATGGGAGAACTTTATGAAAAAATGGACATGGCGGGTGAAATCAAAGATGTTGTGAGGAAAAATAAATATTCAATCTATTACCTGCAAGTTAAGAAGATTATTGTGGCAAGGTGGAACAAAATGACAATCCCACTTTATTGTTTGGGGTTTGCTTTAAGTCCTAAATTTTATGATAAAAGTTATCTAGAAAAGTTGGCACTCGGTGGGATCGAAAGAGTTGCTCCTTACGATGACAAAGAAGTTGTAAACGGTGTTATGGTGGCGTTTTATAGAATTGCCGAAAATGAAGCCGAACAAAAAGTATTACGAGAACAATTTGCAACATTTCATATAAAGAAAGGAATTTATTCTAGGACCACAGCGCAAGCCGATGCGGTGACAATGGACGGAATTGATTGGTGGGCTACATATGAAGCAGATATTCCGGAATTGGCTGAAGTAGCAAAAAAAGTACTATCCCAACCAATTAGTAGCTCTTCGGCGGAGAGAAATTGGAGTACATATTCCTATATCCATAATGTCAAGCGTAACCGTTTAAATTGCAAGAGAGCTGTAAAGCCCCGTTACCGGTAGCCCTACTTTGATGTTGGATTTACTCATAAACGCAGTTCTAAATATCAGAGTTAATTAAAACATTCGCGGAATATAAAAACTTTCATAAACATATCATAACAAAACATATCTTGTCTTAAACCAACATCTTGTCTTTCAAAATAAACAAAACATTAAACTTAAACATCTTGAGCCTTCCAATGCCAGCCTCTTATTCAATGCCACGTGTCCCCTCAAGCGAGCTGCCTCATTCTACTCACATGCATGCATACTAAAAGTCAGCTACGCTGAGTGAGTTCTAGTTAATCACATAACATACAATACCTTCATAACTACATACTTTCATACTTTCGTTTATAATATACTTACTTACCTTCGCACTTTCTTTCTTTCATATACTTACCTTACGTTTTAATAGCATTACGCCCTATAACATTCGCATATATTATTAGGGTATGCAACCCATTAACCTTCGCATATCTTATTAGGGTATGCAACCCTTTAACCTTCGCATATATTATTAGGGTATGCAACTCTTTAACCTTACCTTACCTTTCATTATCATATCCATACGTTTAATACTCATACACAACATAATTGTACATACATCCGCATTCACTTACACATATCATACATACTACACTATACTTGCCTTAACAGTGCATGCAATACCCGAAGGTCGTTCACGTACTGTCAAGCATACATACATAAATATCAAGACATACACTTACCATTTAAGGTAAGTGTATTAACATCCACATCGAGTATGCACACAGCCCCGAAAACATAACAAGGAAATGAGGCTAGAAACTCACCTGAAGTCGGTTACGTTCACCGTTGATGGTAATCCCTTTCTTCAGTTGTGCACGGCTGACTGTATAATAATTACACGTATCAATTAACTATCACTACTCATATAATCTTTCTAGTCTTAGCTATTTCCCATAATGAACGAGGGTCCGGGGGCAGCGCACCTGGCAGCGGGGTTCTAGGGGCGGCAGCCCCTATCGGGGTCCAAGGGGCAGAGCCCGTGGCTGGGGTTAAGCTGCCAGGTCAGCTTGGAAAAATTTTATTTACATTAACTGTCTTAACACATTTTCTATTAGGATTTTAATTCACTTCCTAATTCGTTAGCGCATTCCTCTTGACGGGTTAAGTCTGATTCGCTATCTGATTCGTTACCGAACTTAACTTAAGCGGGCTTAGCTACTGGCGAAGTTAACATCAGCAAACTTAGCTAGTAGCGAACTTAACCAGTGGCGAACTTAACATTTAAGCGAACTTAGATACGGAGAAGTTATACAGCAGCGTACTTATATAACCAGCGAACTTATATACGAGCGAAGTTATTCTTGGCGAAGTTAAGCACTCAGCGAACTTGGCTTAGCGAAGTTACAACTTGGCGAACTTGCTATGCTTAGCGAACTTAAACCTTGGGCGAACTTAGCTTTGCAGGCGAAGTTGCTCAGCAATAGTTACAGTTCGCTCCAAAAACCCCTAATCATGATCGTTTCATCGTGAAATCCTTGGATGTGACACGGATCAAACCCGTAAACGTTCTCATGTTCATTTTCGGATAAAACTTGACTCGAAAGCGCATAAAGTTTTGACCTTTAGATTAAAACGTTCAATAATAGGTCTAGGGTTTATTTTAAACGAGTCATACGCAGCTGCGAGTTCGTTAAGTTCGTTTCTAACATCAAGTTTACGACTTTACGTTCTATTTACACCCGATCTAATCTCGTTCTAAGTTTCAAGGTTAAACGTTAATAAAAACGTAACTTTAAGGTAAAAGACGTACCTTTAATGCTCATTTGGATCTTGTTTAACTTGGTTATGAACTCTCAATCTTGTATATAGCTCGTGTAATAAAGATCTAATACCAACTAACGTTCGTTTGGACTCGGATCTCGCTCTCTCTCTCGGCGGCCGTATATGGTGTAGTGTATGTGTGTTTTTGAGTGTGTGGAGATTAGGATGGAAGAAATGAGGATTTTAGGGTTTTAGGATGGTTTAAGGGGATATTTATATCCCTTAAAGCCCATAGACCTAATGCTCATTACCCTTTAATCCACCATAATTAATTCAAGTCCATGATTCTTTATTAAACACTAGCTAATATTATTTAACGTTCGACAACTAAACGAAATCTTCCTTTATTTAATATTACAATATTTTAGGATGTTACAAGAGTGGATAAACTGGCATTTGTTCATTCCAACATTAGACTTCAATCTCGTTTTTCGGATTCTTATAAATCCGGCCCACACAAAAAGTGGGGCACGAATCTGGAAAGTTCATATATAGAAGGTTCAAGTGCTCGCTTAGAAGAAATGGTTTGGGAAGATCTTGATGGCGAAGACGCTCACAAAAGGAAAAGGGAAAAGGCCTCGGTTAGATTAGTAATTTAGAACTTCTATGTTTCCGTTTTGTGTTTATTCATGATTAGAATATGGATCTTGTCTTTTGGAATTATCTTTTAGAATTGTCTTTGGGAATCTGGATATTTTGTTCATGATTAGAATATGGGTATAGTACTTTGGAATTTGGGAATTAGTAATTAAGATTTTATGTTTCCATTCTCTGTTAGACTGAGGGGTATGGGGGCTTCAAAGGGGGCGCTAGAGCCCCTTCGCTCGCGCCCCCAGGCGCTAATACCACACCAAATGAGCGCTAGAGGGGCCGCTACCGAGGCGCAAACACCACCCGTGAGCATGGTAGCGGGAGAAGAGAGAGAGGATGTGGGGCGATACCCACACCATGGGCTCCAACACCCCCTTATCCAATTTCTCTCTCTGCCACACGTCATAATATTATTGGTTCTTGGCTCTGCTGGAGCCCCCACTAAAGCCCTCACACCCCTTAGTCTTATGTTGTTGAATAGAATTTGGATTTTGAACTTTGGTAATTTTTATTCCATGTTATGGTACATTGAAGTTGTACATTATACTATCTATTAATTTTGAACTTCCTTAACTAAAAACTTCTCTTTCTCTATTGATAGTGCAGCACTTCCCTCTCTCCCTTCATTTTGGCGACGGTGGCGCAGATGCCATAGTTCCCTTTAATCATGCTTCATTTGTTTTGTACTTTTTGAGTAGGGTTCAGCGCGTCGTACACGGAACCTCTTCAGCTTCTAGGTCTCAAAGCTTCGTTTTTAGCAGGATTGGCTTTGCTGTTCAAAAGGGGGTTGCGGCGCAGCTTGTTGCCCGTTTGCCTGCCACTTTATTGTAATCGTTTTATAGTAAATTATATAAAACTTCGATGATATATCATCCTTTGTCATTATTTCTTTTCTTTGTGTATCATCGCTTTACTTCTGGCATGAACACAACCTTTAAAAATTCTTGAAACACCCAAATTGCATAAACATTAGATCTACCCTGATGTGTTTTATCTGAGTAATATGTGGGGAAAAAAGTGATATTTTAGTGGGATTCAAGATCTGTTGAAACTATATAGCATATCATTGTGTTACATGACACTACTATTTCGTTTCTTGACATTTATCTTGGTTTTTCCGGTTAGTCCGATATGTAGAACCGTATCCGTTGAGGCTTATGTATTGTTGGATTCGACAAATCAGGTCGTTTTATAAGAAGTGCTGATTTGGTTCGTGTATAAACTGGTTTCAGTTAAACAGTTATGATAAACGACTATTGAAAATATCATGTTTCAAAATTGTTTGCCAAGCGTTTGTTATCAAGATTCTCTTCTTTTTGACTTTCACTTTAATGTCGAATGATTCTTCATGTTTTAAGTCACATGAATAGCTAAAACAGCCTATCCATACCTTCAAGTGAGGACAAGTCAAATGTTATGGTAAAGTCAAATGTACAGATTTAAGTTCATCAAAATCGAGCGTTGCTTTGGTTCTGGTGTACACAGTTACACACCATGTGTTCGATTCGATGAAATGTTGTTTGTGTTTGTATAGTATTCAGCTATGGTTTCACAACCCCTCGCAACGCAGGGATCGAAATACTAGTTTTATTTTAAATTGGAATTTGAGAACATCGAACCAGATTCTATGGTACACCGTACCGAACCGTTCCGAAATGAACCTACCCCTAGGGATGAGATCGGGACCGTACCCGTACCTATACCCGAAAGTACTCTTACCCAAAATCAATAAATCTTGATACCCATACCTGTACCCGAATTATAAGGTACGGGTACAGGTACTTTGGGTATGGTACTCGCTTTGGCACCCCTTTGTTCGTTTTTTAAATATAATATCCGAAATCCATCCGAGCAAATAATTTAATACTTATAATCACTCTAATTCTATTGGATTTATAGAATCTTATCTTATGTTATTAATATATATTTTGTTATTATTCTCTTTAACTTTTACGTTGGGATACATATGATACAAATATATAGATCATGATAAAATACACTATATGAAATTAAAGATTTGGTCAAAAAATTAGAGGCGTTATTATCTTGTTAAGAGGAGGGAATGTTGACGAAAATTTTAGATAAAGCTAATAAAATATACATTGGTGTTTTAAATTCAAATTAATTGTTAAACTAATCTAAAGGTTGAAAGTGTTTAATCTCTAATTTAAATATGGGATAATAATATGGCCATCTTCTTTTAAAATTCAAATTACAATCAGCAGACTTTACGTCTTCATCTCCAACGAGGATTCTTGAGTTATCTTAATCCAAAGCTAAACTACTACCCGAAACTTATAGGCTTCATCACTCATATAAATATCATACCTCGATTTCCCTTCGTGGAAAACCCAAAATCGTTGTTTTTCTCTGCCGAATTCACCACCATCAACAACCCCCGTTTTCTTCCGAGTTAAACCGCCACCGCAACCACTAACTGGTGTTGCCAAAGAAACCCATCACACTACCACCCTAATCTAGTCTCGCAACGAAGATCGTCCGCCGCGGTGCCACCAAGTGCCGCTGCAAATCACACGACTCCGGCGTCGTAGTCAGTTTTTCGGTTCGCGATTAGGTAACGATCAAAATCTTCCTGATCTCTTGATACAAATTAGTTCTTTGTTCTATTGGTTAAAGTCTTATTTCGATGTTAATTGTGTTACGCCATGCTTGTGGCGACGCAGTCCCGGTGTTGATTCAGTTGCTCGCTACGCCACCCTAACTTCCAGTTGATTCCGTTCAGCTACTAGGTAACAGTATGCTCTCCGTTAATTGTTCGTTCAGTTAAATATGGTTCTTAAATTTCGATTGTTTCCGACGACTAAACCGAAATCTGGATATGGGGTTACGAAGAAATATATGTGCATGTACTAATAATATCAAAAGATTAATAGATCGATTTACCTTTTCTTCTGTTTATAAATCTTGTCTCCAAAAATCTACTATATTTGCATGATTTATAATGTGTGTAATTAAATATTTAAAATATAGTATTGTTTCTTGTATGTAGTATGAGTTAATAATAATAATAATGATGAAGTTATGAGAAGGTTTTCTAAAATTCCTTTCAAATTAATTTTAGTTATTCTATGTGAAGGACATAAAAGGTGTTTTGAGAATTCTAACTAACGAAAAGAGATGTGTAAAAGTATAAAAGTCTTCGTCGTCGGAACCAACAAGTGAACTTAACAATTTAGCACACCTAAGAAAATTGTTTGAAATAAATAAAATGTAGGTATTAGTACGAATTAAAGCGACTCGACTTTACTCGCTTGCTCAACGACTAGTAAGGTACGGATTCTGTTTTTCTTCACTCATAGTATTGGTTCTAGTCCATTTTATATTCGATGTCCGTCACTTCGTAGTGCGGATTTTTGTTATCTAGTTCGGTTTATTCGTATGATATGGTTATATTAATTTTATAGCATGCAATAGGTTATATATTAGGAATGGCAACGGGGCGGGTTTGGGGCGGATTTTGGTTAACCCGAACCCGAACCCGAAACCAAAAACCATCCCCGTACCCGCCCCATTACCCGTCGGGTTTAATTCGGGGATTCCCCGTTTGGTTTTTTGTACCCCCCGACCCGCCCCGTCCCCGAACCCGAAAACCCGAAAACCCGAAAACCCGAAATCAATAAGTTCAATACGAATATACGATCTTACAGGTGAAATAATAATAATAATAATAATAATAAGAGAATTAGGGATCTTACAGGTGGTAGGATGAGAACGAGGAGGAGGAGGGTGGTCCGGTGGTGCAGACGGCGAGGGTGGTCCGGTGGTGCAGACGGCCTAATCAGTCGACAGTCACTTTCCTTGTTAGGCTTTCCTTGTTAAGCAAACGGCGATTGGTAATGGTTATCAGCTGAGCCGACAGCCGATATTCCGATAACAGTTAAAGACTAAGAGAGACGGAGACCTAACCAGCTAACCTAATTAAGCAGATTGTAATTTGTAAAACGGCGATTGGTAGCTCTTTGCCTCTTTTCCTTTTGCGCCTGCATATACAGTAGGTTTAGGTTTTTAATATATATATATATATTATTTATATTTATATTTATATATTATATCGGGGCGGGTCGGGGCGGGGGTACCTGAACCCGAACCCGAACCCGAACCCGAAACATTCCCCGAAACAATCTCCGAAACCCGACCCGAAACCGAAAAAACAAAACCCGACCCGACCCGAAATAAGCCGGTTTTCGGGTTTCCCCGTCGGATTCGGGGATTTTTGCCATCCCTATTATATATATTTTGAATTCATTATTGCATGTTCCTGTTTAAATATCTTTTAGTTATACGACTTTAGTTCAGTACTCTGTTACCATAGCATTTCTGACTTGTCGTTGGGGCGTCAACGACATGGCACTTATCGTGACACTGCGTAATCAAAGTTCACGGCGTCTCTGAAAGTACTCATGTAGTACCTTGGCCACTTAGAGGCGTATAGATCGATCTTAGCTCCGACTCCTGACTCCTGACTTCTGTTTGAGATGGAACAATGTGTGCACGCCACCCACACCGTCTCCTTGGTGCATGCACTAGCTAGCTGTGTACCCCTCTGTTTAGGCTCTGGGTGCTTCCGTATTACACGACCTATTTATTTTAACATCATCGTCGTGTATTTTAGTAATTATATTTTGTTTCGCTATATTTCTGGTCCGTTTTGATATGTGTATACGCATTTGGTTAAATTTTAGTATATTCAGATTACGTCCCGATCGTGTATCGGATTATGTTTCGCATCTAATTATAGTTGGGTCTAAAACGTGGTTTTATATCCGCAATAGTTTCAGTTTTATTTCAGTATGTGTTTTGTCTTATGTATGCCTTTACCTGTACTATTGTTCTCTCCGTTACTGGGCAATTTTTGGCTCAGCCGTATTTTCTTGTTTGTGTCTGTCTTATTTGCTAACAGGTAATTCGGGAAATCGGGGAGATCAGTGATGAGAGTAAAATGAAGCTCAAGAATAAGGACTTGATTTAATTTTTTTTTTTTTTGCATTTGATAAATTTGACTTTGAATTTCTTTCAGTGTTTTTAACTCTTTTGGTTGCCATGGGATTCTTTTCATTTCATTTAAATGGTTTTTGTTTGGTCTATGATATCTGTAATAGTGACACGTCAGCCTGCTCCGGGTTGGGGTGTTACATTAAATCTCCACTAAACTAGGTATCGGTAACAGTACGGTACCGACAATCAATTATCTATAACACCAAAACCGTAATACCACAATCAGAACCGTAATACCGCAACCAAAACTAAAAATGAAACAAATCAATCATAATATAAAATCCATTCCCTTTTTCCTTTTCTTTGTTTATTGCTTCCTTAATTTCTATAGAAAACCAAGAGAGAAAGTTAATACATGTTATTTAATGATATACATGATTACACATACATGAAATAAAAATATACGAATACACAATATATGAATATCCACATATAGATGGAGGATGAACTCATTCAACTAAGTAAAAATATACATCCCGCTTGAAAGTTAAGTAATGAATGTTAGAAATCTAATAAAAGCCCCTACGTATTCTAAACGGGTACCAGTACCCGTAATACCCGTACTTGTACCCGTACCTGTACCCAAAAGTACATGTACATGTAATCAGTAAATTTGAGTACCCATACCCGTACCCAATAGACACGTACAGGTACAAGTACGGGTACTGAACATGTACGGGTACGGATATTCGGGAAAAAAAGCTCATCCCTACCTACCCCCTATGTATCAAATATGCCCCCACTAGCGAATTGTGTTCTCGTTCCTCGTTCCCGTACCGGAGCGAACCTCGATCCATGTGACTGTAAGAACCACAAGAAATTATATATTGAAGTGAGAAAAGTGAGCGTTCGATCCCAATAAATTTGTGTGCATTTAGGTAAATAGTAAATGAAAACTTAGGTTACGAATAGTAAAAGCTTTCCATTTGTAAATATTGTCCACATTCGGTGGTGTAACGAAGACTGCTACCGATTCTACTAGCATTAGCGTACATTTCCATCTAAGGTCAATTATGAACTTGTTATTTAACTAGGGTATAGCTAGCCCGTGTTACACACGGGTGGAAAAACATGTCAATAAACATAATAAATTTAAACAACAAATTCAAGCAACACAAAACTTCTTCAAACTTTCCGACCAAAACGTTAACCATTTACATGTTCTAGATATTAAAAGTTACAATAAGTTAATGTACATTGAACAACCAAAAAAATCAACAAAATACATAAACATGTTCTTTCATATTAAACCATCATCAACTTCTTCAAACATTCTACCAAAAGAAACTTATTTTGCTTCACCACCTTAAAATATAATAAAACAATAGCATCCAAATTAAATATATTTAATAATGAGTAACATTTGAACATTAATAAAGTTGTTTTTATTAAAACAAAATAACATACAACAACAAAGTAAAATGACAACATAAATCATCTTTCTAACTTAACCCATTAAACCGAAAAGATATATCAATAAAAACCTTTTTGCCCGTAATTGTATAGATAACAAATTTGATACTCTTTTAAAATAACCCGTTTTGAAATATTTCAAAATAGTTACAAAATATTAAAAAAGTGGAATTAATCAACTTCAAAAAATTGTGATTTTTTTTAATATTTTACCAATCTTTTAACAAACTTTTAAATCAATGACATTAATATTTTGTTAAACTTGCAAAACATAAAAACGTTTTACAATAAATGAATTTTCAAATAAATTTGGAAAGATTAAAAAACTTTATGTTGACTTTAAAAATATTTAAAGGTGAAAAAATATGATACAAAAATATATATACCATATATACACGTATTTTAATAAAAAATATATTAAAAACGTGGAAATTAATTGTTATATTTTAATGAGAATATTATTAAAGACATTACTAACGAACGTATATGAATATCCCGTAAAAACAGGAAATATAATAGACACGTATTTAAGAAATTGACATTTTATGTTGAGTATATATTAGGAAAATGAATTAAATTAGAATATATTAAATGACTATTTAAGTTATAAATCTGTTTACCAAAATTTCTGGAACTATTAAAACTAATAGTCGGTCAACAATATTAAATGAAGTTATTAACTTTAAAAATTTTAGAAAACACCGACCCATATTATAGTCAATTCCAAAAATAAATAAATAAATTATACTCAACTTATTTATTTGAAATTCGAATTATTAATTTGAATACACGTAAAAAATAATAATTATAAATAATGACTTTCTACTTTATTATATGATTTGATTAAATTAGAAGATAATAAATTGTTATTTAAGTTATAAATCTGTTTACCAAAATTGTTAAACGAAATTTGTTATAGTCAAAGATCATAAATACAAAAAATATTACAAAAACCAAGGCATAATGTAACCTTGAAATTATTACTTTTTTAGCCGATCCTAATATTATTTTATTACAGTCTTTGAAATTTGCATTCAATTTTGTTACAAACTCATTATCATTAATCGTGACATTTATGTCTAATTATAAATTGGTCAAACGTATAAGATAGGAAGATTGTGGAGATTGAAAACTAATAAGCATAATAATATTGACAATGGAAACAAAAATTTTTCATACCCAATTGTAATATATCTTTTTTTAGAAATCAAATTCAAATAATATTTTGAATTTTTATAATGCATTAATTGTTAAACAGTTTCCATAACCAAATGATGACACTCATTAACATTAATTGTGACATTTATGTCTCATTATACATTGGTCAAACAAAAAAGATGGAAAGTGTGTGAAAATTAGGAAATACTCAAAACTGAATCTTACTAATGGAGATTGACAATAATATTGACATTTGAGAAATATTTTTTGGAAGTGCAAAAAATATACATAAATAATAACAAAAATATACATCAATATTAAACAAAAATACATAAATACATGAATAATAACAAAAATATACATCAATATTAAACAAAAAATAAGAAATCTTATCAACAAATCTTCAATCCATGAAAATAACTATATCAAGTTGGAGAGATAACCTGAAATGAGAAAATTAAATATTAATATTAATATCACAAAATAAATAAATTGCCAATTATAGAAGATATGAATTATGTAAACAAATATTCTATTTAATAACCGGAATATTTGAATCGCGTTACCGGAAAAACGAAATAGGAAAAATCCCCATTGTATCTTCGATTTTGATATAGAACCTAAAGAGATTAATAGAAAATCATATAATAATTAATATAAATACAAACAAAAACGGAAAACAAAAATCTTACCGGAAAACCGTTATAACTTCAAAATATCAATTCAATCTTGGATTTTGATATACAACCTAAAGAGATTATTACAAAATCATATAACAATTAAAATAAATATAAAACCATATCGGAAAACCTTAGCGGAAAAAGATATTACCTTACCGGAAAATCATATAACATTGTTGGCCATTAGAGTATAATATATAAACTTACCGGAAAACTTTGAATTTGTGACAAAAATCTTACCGGAAAACCGTCATAACTTCAAAATATGAATTCAATCTTGAATTTTGATATACAACCTAAAGAGATCATTACAAAATCATATAACAATTAAAATAAATATAAAACCATATTGGAAAATCTTACCGGAAAAAGATATTACCTTGCCGGAAAATCATATAACATTGTTGGCCATTAGAGCATAATATATAACCTTACCGGAAAACGATTAATCCCGATCTATATTACCGGAATATAGAAGATGGTGGATGGTGGAGTTAGTAAACCGAGAGAGAGAGAGAGAGAGATTAAAATGATTTGAGTGGAAAATCTTAAAGTTTAAATAAGTTTTTTGGATGTTTGGTTAACATGACACATGGCAGAATATTAGAGCATATGAGAATGAAAACATGCTGACTGGATTGCACATGTGGACAGCCTAGTAGAAGGTCATGTGTTCACATTGTATTGTTTTAATAGTATTTAAAGACTAGCTAGTTGTTTAGAGGTAATTCATACAAATAAAAATATGATTTTAATTGGTGCGCCTAGCAATCAAGGTTGTAAAATGATGCCTTGTAAAATCATATTTCACCCTGATAAGATATTTTAACATTTACCTAAATAATTGATTCGTCCAAAAAGTATAAAAAAGCATCGCAAGCTATTGGTAATTCGTCCATTTTCATTTTTTTATTATAATTAACAAATTGTAAATTGATTTATTAAGCAAGAAAATATATTCTCATTTAGGAAAAAAAAAACAAAACAAAAGAAACAACTTTGTAACAAATTGTAGTCCCAACCAGAGACAAAAGGACTGGGGCTGTAGTTATTATGAAAGATTGTGTTTTCAGCAATCCCGAAGTCGTGTCTAAAGCACCTAGATCCAAAAACAATCATACATTTCAAATCATATTCATGAGTTGACTTATTATTATTTTTTAAAGAAAAAGTTAAAATTATTTGCTTTAAATCCTTCTATTAATCATCTATCATGATAACATTTCATATTTTTATTTTCTTTAATTTCACATTAATGCACTTTGTAAAAAAAAATATATACAAAGAAACATCTGGCGAATTTTCTTCGAAACTAAAGATAGGTTTTTGTTACCAAGCATATTCTGAGATCCTAACGTATGAAGTCGTCTTTTGTCATCGAGTTACCTTGTGTAGCTAAGTTAATCGTTCAAAAAAAACTTTAATGACCTTTTCATGAACATTAATAAAATAAAAGTTATTAGACAAAATGTCCAAAATTAGACATGTACACCGCAAATCCGCAATGAAATCAAAGAAACAATACAATCTAACTAAACCTAAAATTAGAAAACCATAAGAAAGAACAAATAATAAAACCATACAACGGGAGAATGACGCCAACAAGCCTCATTACTATATTTCCAAATTTGAATATGACCCCCGAGAATAACCATGTTTTAATTTCATCTTCATCTTTTACAAAGATAATCTAACCTTGTTAAATACCAAATCTTTCTGCCACGTCGTGAATCTTAGAAAAATGTATTCCTTGAAACTCGAAGCCGACCTGCTAGCCGTCTGATAAAATTTCTCCTGAAATCAAATCCACTCCACCATGAAACCCTATTGTTGAAATCAAATCCAAGACAAAAAAAAAAGAGAAAAAACACATCCAATTGAAGAGTATTAGGTAATTTGATTTATTAAAAGGTTTAAATATAAGGAAAATTGGTTTTAAATAATCTTAACTATGCCCTATTGGTAAATATCAGTACCAACTTTACACTTGTCTGCTGGCAGTACCAACTATTTGTGTATTTGTTTTTAGCAGGTCGCAACTAACGGATGTTAACTCCGTTAGTCTTTGTCTGACGTGTCATGCTTAGGTGTCAAAAATCATCTTACGTGGAATGATACGTGGCGGCTGACTGTGTATTAGCAGGCCATTCATAATAATAATAATAATGATAATAATAATAATAATAATAATAATAATAATAATAATAATAATAAAGCCCTAACCCCCACCCATTTCTTTCCCACCACAACCCAACCACCGTTACCTGCATATATTGCACCACCGTCGTCCATCATACCACCACCCAACCATAACCACCCATCAACCACCACCTTCGCTTCCACATGCGATTAATTGTGAGCCGAGCAGATTTGGAGGAGTGTACCAAGCGTCGGGGCTAAGGTTTTGCCCAGCAGATCTGGAGAGGTATACAAAGCGTTAAAACCGTGACAAGAAGATAACAGGTTTGTAGTAGATCGGACTAATTTGTTGTCAAAGTTGCACTTTGAAGCTTCGCCGGAATTGATTTGTCGCCGGTGATGGTGGTGGAGGTCTGAATATGTATTCCGGTATCGTTAGGGTTTGATATAAATTAGGGCTTTTGGTACAGAATTGAATTTGGGCTTTTTTTATCTTATAATTGACTTTGATTGATGAGAGGGTAGTGGTGGTGCTAGGGTTTGTTGGCGGCAGGTGGTGGTGCTAGGGTTTGTTGGCGGCAGGTGGTGGTGGTGTTGGGTAAATTTTAGGGGAGAGAGAGAGATAAAATAAAGAAACTAAGCCACATAAGCTGCCACATAAT
The DNA here is from genome assembly GCF_021521415.1 of Bidens hawaiensis. Taxonomy (NCBI): domain Eukaryota; kingdom Viridiplantae; phylum Streptophyta; class Magnoliopsida; order Asterales; family Asteraceae; genus Bidens; species Bidens hawaiensis. The sequence continues at coordinate 243,723 of NW_027491862.1, read as the reverse complement.
CAGTTTATTGACAACTAAGCATGCCACGTCAGACAAAGACTAACGGAGTTAACATCCGTTAGTCGCGACCTGTTAAAAACAAATACACAAATAGTTGGTACTGTCAGCAGATAAGTGTAAAGTTGATACTGATATTTACTAATAGGGCATAGTTGGGATTATTTAAAACCAATTTTCCTAAATATAATCTAAAAGCTATTTCGGTTTCCTTTTAAAACACCAACTCACACACAATTTAACTTACTCCTAATTCTATTTCACAGTTTACTACTTGACTCAATCCTTCAATCTCTTAGGAAGGAGTCATCATTTAACGTAACAACATATCATTGAGCAAAATTCCCTTTGCATTGATTTCATTAATTAGTATGTAATTTTCTATGTTTCTTACTTAAGTTATTTCTTATAAGTTATAAAAAATAAAAAATAAAAAAACCTTATTATATAATTTCTGCGTTGTCAATTTATTTCATTTAAAATCATTAACTGAGATTTAATGCATTGTATTTAATCATCCCCAGTGCAATTATTAATATCCAATCTTTTCTTGCTAGATCTCACATTTTCATAACCAAATTATCCAACAATTCATACAAAAAATAACCTAAAAAAGCCAAAATTCTAACTTTAGAATAAAACTTTATTATTGTTAACAGAAAGCCATATCCACATTAACAGTGATAATTTATAATCATAATAATAATAATATACTATAGAAAATGCTTTAATCAAATGACGAAACTACCCTTGGCCATATGATGAGATATATGAATTGTGGTATAGAAATATGTATGTAAAATTTTCTTACATGTCTATGTGTTTAATTATGATGTGTCTATTCGATTAATATTAATATCAGTTTCAAATTTTAATTCGAAAGGTTTAGATCTGAATTTTGGATTTAATTCGAATTTTATGTACTTCTTTTGTATTTATGATCCAGATTTATCCATTATGTTTTGTTCTTATTCTCTTAGATCTGAATTTTCCTTATCTGTGAGTTACAAATATGTTTCTATCTGGTTTTTATTATCTGAAAGCAACATCTTCATTTCATTAAAAACATGTTTTGAAAACTGTAGATTTAAACGGTCAATACTACTGGTTTACTGGTCAAACCGGTTAAATCGGGTAACGTCATAAATAATTTAAAAATATAGGCATAATTTATATATTACATAAAATTATTTAGTATATTATGTTTTTATATATGAATATTAAAAGAGATATATTAATTAAAAAACAAAATAATAAGCATAGAGTGAATGTATTTTTTTAAGTTGTATTATTCAAAAAATAACAATTTATATAAAGTATTACTAAAAACCGCCAGTCATTTAATCGATTCAACAGTTAAACAATCACTCGTAAAAAAACAGTCAGTCTAGCTAGTTTTCGTTCGGCGGTTTTTAATCCGACGAGTCGGTCTAGTTTTTAAAATATTGTTTCCATGATCATGAAAAGGTATTAAACCAAGATATCTAAAAGCGAAGATGGAAAATATGATGCAAAGAGTAAGAATGACGAAAGTGAATTAGGAAGGTGATGGTGATGATGATCATGTGGTGGTGGTCAGTATGGAACTTAGAAGTCACGTTAGAATCAGTGGATGCCAAAAAGTGCCAACCAACATATCTAATCTATCATGTACAAAAAGTGCCAGTCACACCGCCTACAAGTCATTTTGGAATCAAATGTTTAAATATTAAGTTATACTGTATGTAAATTTTGACATTTATATATTTATTAATAAATAAATGGCTGCTATTTCAATTTATATAGTATATTGGATTATATATGACTAAATTTATAAATGACATCGTCCTCAACCATTAAAAGTGCAACCACCCAACTAACAACGGTGATGGGTGATCTTTTCTCTTCATACATACATGCAATCAAACACAAATACATACATATATATATATATATAAATAAAATCTATTACTTCTGGCTCTAGATTCAATTAGTTTCACAAAACATTTCTTTAATACTTTTAAAAATACAAAACTTAACGCAACACCTTGGTATTATTAGGCTAAAGGACCTTCTGTATGTACCTTTAATACATAATAGTCGCACTTTTGACACTACTGATAGTTTACAAATATGAGTAGCAACATTAATCTTACGTTATATAGAGTAAATATTTTAATACATACTCACTACTAGAAAAATGGCTTTAATGACACGTACACTATGACACGCGATGATCTATGACTTGCAAAAGCGGGTGTCATAAAAAAATGTCGTAATTTCAAAAATCTGAGAAATTTATGACATCATATTTGTATGTCATCAATTCTTTGTCATAACAAAAAAAACACTATTGCACAAAAAACTATGCTTGTCATGTAGCCTTCTAAAATTTAAAATATGCCGGTTCTTTTATTTTTCACCAAATCCCCCAAAGTTTTCAAACCCTAAACAAAGAACAAACCAGCCACCGCTCACTAAATCCCCAAAGCCAACCCTAGAAGAATGAAGGATCAGGAGAGGACCTTTTCAGGTAGTCTTCACCGAATTCAGTTGTAATGTTTAATATTCTATGTAGGTTCAAAAGTTAATTTCTATAATTGATGGAATTTGATCCCATATATTAAAATACCAAACTTGATTTTGAGAGAATCAAGAAACGGTTTGGGATAAGTGGCCAGCAATCCGGGAGAGCTCAATAAGCCCATTGAAGTTCCTCTGTATGAATTAGATTTATTTATGTTTTTGTGTTTGATTTTGGATCTGTTACGTTTGCCCCTATTAATTTGTGATGACTTTTGCTCGATTGGGTGTTGTGTAGTTGAATTGAGAAAGCATATCAACCGTAACATGTAGTTACAGAATAAAGCGGATCATCATGTGGCTTTTAAGGTATTATTAATTTAGGTCAATTAATTAATATAAGGTATTATGTTCATGTGATGATGTTGATTTTGTAACTCTAATTTTATGAAAATTTGGTACAGAATTGAGGTTCATTGTTGAAATAATGAACTAAGGACTTTGTAGTGTGAGTTTTTTAATATTTTTGTTTTAGTTGTTTGGGTCAGGTCTGCCGTCATATGGGTCAAAACGGGTATTTTTCTTATAGCTATTCTTAGTTATTGAATTTCATATATTGAAGCCATGTTTTGATTTGTTATCACATCAAATAATGAACAAAAACTGAAGTTGAAAAAAGGCATTAATATAAAATAATTAATGAAAACTCCTAGTTGTTTGTATCATTATGGCCCTGATACGGATCAAAATGGTTAGACTGAAAGAATAAATCGAAGAAATCAAACAGAATAATTAATAGACTTGAAGTGGTAAACTATCTCGATGACTTCCATGATAATACGAGACTTATGATAGATAAACTTGTTCTTGGATAAGAATTTGCTCTGATGGTCAACTTGTGATGAACTAATGGTCAACTCTAGACTGTTGATTTTATGTTTTGTGTTTTAATATAGGGTTGGAGTATTAATCTTGTGCAGCTATATAACTCTTCCTCTATACGCACTCCTATAACAGGTTAGACAACGGATCAATTTGAATTGCAGTTTATTCATAAGGCTAAGGGTAATGGGGCTTGGTTGAGCCCCAAGTGAGCCAATCAAAACCCGACACGTAGGCGATGACGTGGACCTGGATCAAGCCTTCTCGTTCGCGCCCCTGGTCACATGAAGGGTGTAGTGGTGTTCGCGATCCCCAAGTGATCCAACGGCTATTTTTTAAGCTTGTTCGCCCCGCGGTCCCGGTCACCCCCCTCGTCCGCGCCCCTGATCACATGAGGGGTGTAGTGGTGTTCGCGAGCCACGTGATCAGCCACCTGGACCACGCCCACCCTTTCACCCCCCACTACCCTTGGCCTAACAGTCAAGTGTTGATATTTAACTAAAAAAACAGTTGATCCCATTAACGATAGAAATGAAGTGCCATGAGAATGTGTGGAGATTAAAGGATGAGATATTTTGATCTTAACCTTAGGTTAATTTACTTCGCCGAAAGGGAGCAAAATGGGTCGAACCATTATTCTTATTCATATTTTAAGGTCTAAGTCAAACGAGAATGGTATGAATTCTATTTTTTTATAACTGTATCTGAAACGTTTAGCTGGTATTTTAAAAGAGATTAACCTGAGTCTGAAATAGTTGATTTAATAAGCATAAAAGCTGTTGCATTTTTGCTGCTGTGTTTTTTTTTTGTTGCTGCGTTTTGCTGTCAAACTGTATATTATTTTGATTCTATGTTCATGATGGGGCAAATTTAACTTAAAATGTTACAACTGACATCAGTGGCAATATGTCTGTTCTTAAACCAATTGAGCTGCTTAAATAGAAGCAAATCAGCTGGTTTGGTGCTTGATTTATATGTTTTGGAACTAGGCTTAACAATTTTTAACATGGAACCGTTTTTTAAATGAGCCACAATAACAGCTCAAGCTCATTTAAGCTTGGCTCAATTCGAGTCTTTTAACAAGCCGACCTTGAGTAACTCACGAGTTTAGTTTTCACCCCATGGCCTTATTGAAATAAAGATTTCGATTTTTGCCTAAGTTATATTCTTTGTTTAATTTTCTTCTCAGGTTAGGGGGTAGGCAACACTGAATACATGGATGCGGATATTTCGTGAACGGTCAAGTTTGTGGCACCTTTAATTTTCCAGTGATAGATTGTATAGAAAATCAATATTTTTGTTAACTTGGGAATACTTGTAATATTTGACTAAGGATGTTTAATTTATGAAATGGATTAGTTTGCTATATATGTATTTTATTTGTATTTTGAGAATTTAATTGTCATATATCTGTAAATTAGTAATTATAGACAAAAAAAAATATATTTAATAAAAACACCTAAAACCATGACACGCTAGCAAGTCATATTTGCATGTCATAAATGCGAGTCATGAAAGTGTGTCATGTTTTAATGACACACCAAATGCACGTCATACTCAGTTTATGACATGGGCTTCAATGACACACATTTGCGTGTCATATGCACCTTTAATGACACACATTGAGTGTCATTAAAGGCATTTTTTCTAGTAGTGAATTAATTTAAAGTACAAAATTGTAAGAATTAAATAACGATACATTGTTATTTTTTAACTTTAATATTTAAGACAGTTATGCAATCGTATAGTCGTTTTTCTTATATTTTACTATATATATTTAGCGGTATGTACAATTTTTCTTGAACTATCAACAAAGATTTTATAAAAACTAGTATGTACAAAGTTTTGTGTGGATTTAATCTTTAAAGTTTGTAAAATGTTTAAGTTTCTTCTTTTTTTTTTTTTTTGTGAATTGCATAATATACCATTTGTAGAAATTTATGAAGGTATCTTGCTGTTCTTGAAAATTTTAGCAAGCAAATTTACTACTAAACTAGCACGACAATTTGTATAAATTGTATAAAATTTAATGTAAAATACAGAGAGAAGTATGATACAGTTTTACAACATCAAACCTCAAATAAAAATTCTTGAAATTAATATTTGAAACGTGCTTTAGTTAGAGCAAAGTAAATAGAGCTATGCAAAAACACAAAGTCGCGTTATAAATGTACTATGGTCACGAGCAATAAAATATGATTGAAAATAATAAAGAATAATATATCTATCTAAGACAATTAAAAGTTCCGTGTATTATAAGATAAAAATGACATGTAGATTACATAAACATTAGACTTTTTGAACATACTAGAACCTAAGATTGAGGAATCCAAGAAACACCTTTCTTTATATTTTAATCATATGGGCCTCAATTATACACTCTATTTTTCTTTGGAGTTCTAGCGTTACGTGCGGAATTGATAGGATCTCGAAGTTAACTTTGTTAGCAAAGGGAAATGATGAGGTAGAGTTTTTGTATTGTTCGATGTGGTGAGATGAAGGAGACTGAGCATGTTTTTGTCTCGTTTGGCTTGGCAAGCCGTATATATTTATTAGTGTAAAGTTCCACACATTTTTGCTTTTATGGTATTCGGGATCTCCTCGACTAATATAAATTTACTAAGTTTCCGAAAAGGATGGCGGAAGCTTTTCTTGCGGTTTACCTTGTTTCGATATGGTGCATATTGAAGACAAGAAATGAAATGGTGTTTAATGGCTTTTCAACTTCAGTGAGTGAAATTGTTTTGTCATGAAAAGATTGGTGTAGATTTAAAATCTAACCATGGTGTTATAATTTTTTGGTTGGTGATATATTTTACTGTTGCCCACAGGTTGGGGTGTAGCAACTTCCTATGCCCGGACCAATTATTTGTTTTGAGCTTTGTCTCGTAATAAATTTGTGTTTTGTTGGTCGTTAAAAAAATGACGAAAATAATATGAAACAAAGAAATCCGTAATGTAAATATAGAAAAGAAGATTTTATATCTACACCACATCCTAAAGAAGACAGGACAACCAATCTATGTAGCACATGAACGGGTACGGGATCGGGGTGCGGGGATGATACGGGAACAAGGAACAACAAAACTCAGAAATTCAAGATACGGGTAGGGCAAAGGTACGACAATAAAAAAAATAAAAAAAAATAAAAATATATTAAACAAATTCCAAAATAGATATATATTGTTTAAGAATTGAGTATGTAACTTTAAAACTAGGGTTACAAATGAAATATACAAACTTAGAGAGACTAGATTGGAGAAAAAGCAAACTTGTAATCAAATTATTTCTTAAAAGTGTAATAAAAGAAATTAGAGGGCATTAAGTGACAAAAAAGCAAAGTTGATTAAAAACCCTAAAAATAGTTTAAAACAACGCGGCTTCTATCTCATTTTCCAGCTATCGGTTTCTTTTCATCTCCCGTTTTTTCTCAACTTTAGTTGTTCCGGCGATGTATTCCAGCAACAACGTAAATGCTTCATGGCTGAATATTGACGACAAAGACAATGCAATCCTAAAATTTAATGGAAACGTCCTCAAAACATTTTGGATTCGTCCACATTAACCGGGAGCGTTTAAGAAACGCCCTCATGGCGTTTCCATCCCCAATGCATCCTCGGGACGAGTACTGGCTCTTAATTGTCGTCCATGTGCTACATAGCAGCCAATAAAAGTATATATTCAAATCAACTTATTCTTAGAAAATTGTTTCGTTTTTCTTCACAATTCCGTTTAGTGTTAAAACCTAAAATCAAAGTTTTCATAGAAGATTTCCGACATTCACTCTGATTTTTCCCTATTGGCAAATCTGTAAGCATATATTTCATGCTTATAGTCAAAATGCATGATCCCATCTGAATAGAATGTATCGTGGAAGAATATAGAAAACGTTTTTTTATTTGTTTCAAATAATTCATTTTATTAATTTAAAATTTAAATATAGCTCGTGTATCAGGTTCTAGAGCTAGATGAAATAAACAAATAATAAAATGAAATTACTTAGGTTTACACTTCTAGCCTAATTTTTCTTTTAATTCTCTTAGTTATAACCCTTTTGTCAAAATTATTTTGGGCCATAACTCATGAATAGTTATGATTAATGAGATAAGAGGATTACAAAGAAAATTTAGACTATGATTGAATGTGATTACTATACACAAACATCATTATTTTTGTTTATTAGAATAGTAAGACTATGTCACAAAAGTTAAGATATTAAGGAAAATGATTTGATTTTAAAATGAAAAAGTAATCTAAGAAATCGTATATTATTATTATTATTATTGTTGTTGTTGTTGGTAGATTCATTTGTATATTATTATATATTATAGGGATATTGGTTTTTAATACTCTCAACTTTCCCTCATTGGTAGATAACACTTCCAACTTTTGATTTGTCATCCACCACTCCCAACTTTCACCCTATTTTCCTGTACCACTCCCCGTCTAAATGAACACTAACCTCGTTAATGTTTTGGACTAACAATGTCATTCAAATTAGTTTAGGGGGTAAAACAGAAATTGTAGTTTTAACACACAACCTCCATTTCCGGTGACCTCGTTTTTCCGGCGACCTCGTTTTTTCCGAAGAATTTGAGTTTTTCGGCTATCTCGTCTTTCAGAACACCATATCCATCATTTCACCGAGCTTCACATATGAATTTGAGTTTTCCGGCGAGTTGCAGGTTTCCGGCGAACACCATATCCATCATTTCACCGCCCACCGCCCCAAAACTGCAACCCCCGCCCCCTCGCCACCACTAGTGTCTCACACAGCCACCTTTCGGGATCGCCCGCGTGCCAGAAAATCGAGTTGCAGGTTTCCGGCGAGCACCATCTTCATCATATCTCCACCGGTGTACAATCTTCATGATCTCCATCACCTTTTTACACCTCTGAACCATCTCCATTTTTTGAAAGACGAGATAGTCGGAAAACTCAAATTCGTCGGAAAAAAGAGGTCGCCGGAAAAACGAGGTCACCGGAAATGGAGGTTGCATGTTAAAAATAAAATTTCTGTTTTACCCCCTCAACTAATTTGAATGACATTTTTAGTCCAAAACATTAACGAGGTTAGTGCTCATTTAGACGGAGAGTGATACAGGAAAATATGGTGAAAGTTGGGAGTGGTGGGTGATAAATCGAAAGTTAGGAGTGCTATCTACCAATGAGGGAAACTTGGGAGTATTAAAAACCAATATCCCTATATTATAAATTAAAACTGAGGTTGTTTACATATTTCAATTTCAGTTTTAGTTTTATTTTTTCTCATTTAAATTGCAATAAACATTATTTATTTTATTAGTAACTAGCTTTAAAGTCTGTGTGACACACGTGACGCTTAAAAGAAATGCAATTAAGCTATAAAATTAATTGAGGTATCTATCTAGCAGTAGATCCTTTTGATTCAACGTCAACTATGCTACAACCCCGGATCGTCGGTGAAGAACATTATGAAACTGCACAACAGGTTAAGCAAACTTTATAACGTTACAAAGAACTTCAAGATATTATAGCTATTCTTGGATATTAAGTTTAAACTAATAAAACTATATTTTATCAAGTTAAATGGTTTTATAAGTATAAATTATATTTTCTAATCGAATATCCATACGAATACGTGGTGGATTGTTATACAACTCCTTCGTAATCACAAAAAATACGCACTTGGTGATTTTATAAGTTTTTATATTTTTTTAATGAAATAACAAATTCTAACAAAAGATGATAAAATGTTTCATTAATAATGACATAAAAACATCATATATAAAATTAGCATTAATAAAACATGCTTGTACTATAGTTTTGAAAGAGATAGATGAAAACTCCATGGATCCATGGAGGTTGAATTAGAGTTGTCACTTTTACTTGAAACCCGAACCCAAGAAACCCGAGCCCGAACCAAAACTAACCTGACCCGAAAAACCCGAACCCGAGAAAAGGCCAACCTAACCGAAACCTAAGTAATCTGGCTTGGTTCTTGGGTTTGATGTCTATGTTTTGGGTCAACATGAAAATTCCAAGTAAACTATTTGTTTAAAAACATAATATTATTATTAGGTATGTACACGTACAGGGAACACTATACGCATTCCACTTGTTCTTATTCTATCTATTATAGTTGATCGACTATTTATTGTTTAAAAACATAATGTTTATTTTGCCGGGTTATGTTTATTCATTATTTGGTTATTTACATAAGGGATAAAAAAGTGTGCGTTGCTTTAGTTTTCACGTTGTAGCTTTTATTTACTTTTTTATTTACATTTTGTTTTGTTAGACACCCGAAACTCAAGTAACCAACTTGAAAAACACAAACTCAAACAACCCTAACCAGAAAAACTGTGACAAATTTGGATTGGGTTTCAGTTCTAAATTTAGAACTTTGAAACCCGAAGAACCCGACCCGAGAAGCCATAAACCCAAAAGGCAAACTCGAAGCACCCCTAGGTTGAATAAATATGTGAGAATAAAATTTTTATTCATTCAAAATTTATTTCCTATCATTTTAGACCTATATTTGATTTCATTAAAAATATAAATAATTTAATTATATTTACATAAATACTTGTATATTTGTAATTTCTATAATTTAGGTAATTAGTTATTTAATTAAAAGATGAACTGATATGTTTTGATTACACTGACATAATTATGATTTTATTAAAAATAGAAATTAATTTGAGCGGGAAATTGTGGCTAGGAGCCTATGAATGAATCTCCAAGTGACACGTGTCCCAGTTATTTTATTTTATTAGAATAGGTAGATTGTCCAATTTTAGAATATATTTAATCTTTATTATAATATGGAAAGTTCTAAAATGCATATAAAAGAATATTAGGAATTTGAGCGGGAGTCAGGAAGGAATATGAGACTGTCACATCATCTTTATTATTTTACTTTATTAGTATCGGTAGATTTTTATAGTTTCTTTAAAAATATTTTTATAAGCATGTACATTGAAATTTATATTAATTTTGATTAAAAGTAGTAAAGTAAATTCTAAAAAGTAAAAAAAAATATATATGTTGTAAATTCCATTTGCAAAATAATATGTATATTGCGACTCGTTTTATCTTGAATTTTTTTCTTTATATAATGTTCCTTTTTAAATGGATTTACACCTTTTCTTATTACATTTATATCTCCTTTCAAAATTTTTTTTATATAACTTATGTTAATCGTTTCCATAAAAAAACACTTAAATGGGATAAATTGAATGGAGTGAAAAAGAATTGGATATACCATAAAAAACGTTTTAACATAAAGGCATTTTTTAATAGAAAATACAATAATGTTCTTCGTTTTATCATGATATTTTTTGTAGGCTAAATACCTTTTCTTAAACATTTTTAAGCCATTTAAAACCTTTGTATAAGTTATTTATAAAATGAATATAATATTTTAAAGAAACTAAAATAATAGTTATAAAAACAAAAAAGACATTTGTATTTGTAAATTATCGTTTTACAAAACGTTAAAGCCACATCATCCATAGAAAATAAAAAAAACATTTAATATTTTTTTAATAAAGTATCATGACCCGAGATAATGTTTTTTTTTTTTTTTTGATAAAATATCTAAGTTTTAATTAATAAATTATTTTAGATTAATAACCCAATAAGCTTAGGAGTGTGAGAAAAAGTTTTAGGAAATACCTAATTTTGTATATACTTTTAATCAAATATTTTATTTTAGTAAATATTTATTCCTCTCATCCCATATTAACAAATACTTTTATTAGAATGCTTGATTTAAATTGCGATTTAGAATAGAAGAAATTAAAGAGACCCATAAACCATGATTATTGATTAATATGTTTTTTTATGTATGTACATATATGAAATAATTTTTGTTATATAGAATGTCTAAGGTTATTTGTAATTATATGTAGATCATACAAGTTTCATTAAAAATGTTTTTTTTCTTCTTGATTGGGTCGCTTGTTAGCCTAAACATTAGGTAAGCGTGTCAAAATAGTGAGTTGGTTTGAAGTTTGATAATGTTTCATTTTCATGAATATCAATATTTTTATTATTTTGAGAAGGTTGGTTTCGACATCAAAATGTTAAGTCAAATTGTTGAGTTGGGATGTATATATAAAAAATAATCAAAGAAAAATACAACACGTTATCATGTTAACTCAACATTTTAACTTGTTTTCTCAATAGTTTAACTTCTAGTTTTCTAACTAAGTTGATTTAGGTTGCTGAATAACATGAACGAGATTAAAACCGTATCTTTTAATGATGTCGAGAATGACAAATACATTTATGTTTTATATAAAGAATTAACAAGAAATGACAAGAAACCAATGCCTCAAGCCCTCAAGTATTTTCAAACTTAATATTTTACTAATTACATCATTGTAACAAACTCAAAGTAGCATATAAGTCCAATAATCTTTTGACAATGTAACACCACGGTTAAATTTATTATTAGTCTACAACTTAAGCCATGGCGCAGCTTAGACACGAATGTCGGGGGAGGAGGGGGGTCGAACTCAAAATGTATTTAAAAATTCATAAACGAGGGGGGGGGGCTTAGACTTTTGGCCGGAAACGGGTAAATTTACACTACATATAAAAATTTTCGGACAAAAACGGCTAAATTTACACCGTTGCACGAAAAAAACAGGGGGAGCCGGAGCCACCCATGGCCCTCAATATCCTACCCCATTGAACTTAAGTGAATAGAGGTTATAGTAATTTTTTATTATATGAGACGAGAATAAATATTAAGATTATCTTTTTTTTTGTTAAGATTCGTTTACAGGTCGGCCTGCAACTCAACTGAAACTATCTACACGATTGATCAATTCAGTATTTGGGCTGTCTTATTTTAGGTCTGTTGAATATGACGTCTAATGATTGAACTGACGAATCGACTCAGTGGTTAAACCAAAATTTAAAAATGTATATTTTACTTTATTTATTTTGTTCTAAAATCTTATCAAACGACTTATTTGCCACTTCAAACTTCATATTTTGTTTATATCATATTTGTATTTTGTTAAAACTAAAAATCAAATAAAAAAAAAAGAGTTCTGTATTTCATTTTAAGTTTGATATAGAAATATAGAATTACTTACACGCCTAGTCCCCGGTGGTATGTTCGTATTAAGGATCATATACATATTAATTAAAATTTACAAACTTAGTTCAAAGTTATACACACAGGTAGGGGTGTGCATGGGTCAGTTTGAGGGGGTTTTGAGTCAAACCCATAACCATAACCGATATGCCGGTTAACGAATAATCATAACCATAACCAATCCGTTATGGCGGTTTCGGTTAATCGGTTTTAAAGGTTAAAGCGAGTCGGTTATAGGTCGGTTAACTGTGACCAAAACAATGTTAATGGGTGTAACAATGAACAAAAAAAGAACGCTTAAGAATAAGAATAAAATTAAGTGAACAAAGAACCTATCGTTAAATCAGTTGTCGTCTTCAACCATGAGATGATCGCTCATTTGTTGAGATAGTTACTTGTGAGGGTTATTATATATTGATTTTTGGAGTGGTTACATATATGCTTTCTGATTATGGAATACAAATATTTCAAACGCATATATTCATTTGATTGTGAAGATTAATATGGTAACCAGTAACCACTGACCAATATTATCAATCTAACGTAGGGGTATATTATGAAGCGTCCAACTGGATGCCAAAGAGTCAACATTCCCTCTCTCATATTAATTCTGAACCCCATTTATCCCGCTTCTTATTTAAATTGAACGGGTCGGTTCGGTAATGGCGGGTTTGGAATTATGTATAACCAAAACCGACTTGTATTTAGCGGTTTTTAAAAATTTGTAAAACCGACCCACCGGTTATGTTGGTTATCGGATAAAATAGGTTCGGTTATGTCGGTTACGGTTCGGTTATCGGTTATGACGGTTAACTTACACACCCCTACACACAGGTAGCACTAATGATTCCTGGTACAGATGGACGTAAACTCTTTTAGGTGAATATTAAATGATCAAAATACCTTTCATTGTTATAATAGAAAATATATACCTTTTTTTAAAAAAAGAATACTAAGCTTAATTTACATGTTCATAAACACATTACCCCCGTGATTAATATATCGTTATCAATAATAATAATAATAATAACAATAATAATAATACCACCGAAGCAAAGAAAGTAAGAAAGAAAGAAAAAGAGAAAATGATGGATCGATCACGTGGGAGGTGGTAGTGGTGTTGGGTGTACGCAATCCACATGGGAGTGATGAATGAATCTTTGCACGTGAAACTCTTTCCAGTAACATGTTCCTCAACACCCTTTTGTGGCATAGGATTCCGTGAACGCCGTTATTCTGAAACAAGGATACGATCCCTATGTAATTCTTATTATTTTTTTTACTTTTTTATATTTAATCAACCAAGTAAAAATGGAGATACAAAGATATAATTAAAACGGAATATTATTTATTTTATATAAAAGTGTAATGTATCATTTTAACTTATATTTAATTATAAATTAACATTTTCTATACTTAATTGTTTTTAAGATAAGTTATTTATTGTTATCTTAAAAAGCTAAATTCATACTATACTAAAGAGCTAGTTAGACCATCCTCTATGGTGGGGGGCTTCGAAGCCTCTCCATCGTGTCACGTAAGCATCGAGGGCATCGAAGCCCCACTTCAAAGATGCCCCGCTATGGTTTAATGCCTTAAGGGCGCCCTATTATATATATATATATGGTTGGTATCATTTAAGAGCTCCAAAAAAGTTAAGAACTCTTAGGAACTCTACATAACCAAACATTTTTAAAATTTTTTTTATATATTAACATTAGTTAAGAGTAGTTTTATCATACTTTATATAAAAAAATTTGATTAAATATATTAATTCACAAGTTTACATATGTGTAAATTTATGTAGTAACAAATTTACATATGTGTAAAACAAAAAATAGATATGTATAAAAACTAATTTTTAAAATTGTAATCGTAAATATAGATATACAAAATGATAAAACTACACTCACATAATATTAACATACAAATTTTTTTATAAAAGACGTTAGTTTTCAAGTGTTCCTTCAAGTTCTTAAATAATTTATCAGTTCTGTAATTATACTCATCATATATATATATATATATATATATATATATATATATATATATACATATGTATGTATGTGTGTGAGAGAGAGATGGAGATAGCTGCTGAGAGAGGGCCCACCCACATTCATCAACCGCGCCGGCTGTTGCATTGCCCTTTTCCTCGTCGCCCATGGTTCGTTGGCGCCCCACTATGGTGTTTGGCGCCCAAGTCGCCCAAAAACCCTCCTTGAGGGCGCCCCATAGTGGGTGGTCTTATGGAATTGAGATATTTGAATTTAAACGACATAAAGCAATCAGTATTGTTACAAGAATATAAATATTTTCTATATGACGATTGTTTAATAAGAATCAAATTCTATTGTATTGAAACATTGTTTAAATATGCTTCTATTGCCTAGATTTGTAATGGTTTATGGTAACCATTTAAGTATATTACGAATTCTTATTATTCTACAACCTAGTATTTAGAATGATTATAAATGAATGTATTAAACTTTTGTTATTTTAAATTAAAACAATACACCACCGCTTTAGTTGTGGCCAACTTTGCTGGACAAAAAAGAGCAAATATAAAAGTATGGAAAGGTGTGGACTGTGGCTGCCACATTTCTGCCATGTACGAGAATGTGTAGTATGGGATCACTCTATAAACAGCCAGACTCATATATTTAATGCTCTTATCTGTGAATTACCCATCTTGGAAATGATTTATTTTATAGTTTCTAAAAATTAATAGTAAATTATATAAAACTTTATTGTAATCGTTTGCCTGCCACTTTATTGTAATCGTTTTATAGTAAATTATATAAAACTTCGATTATTAATAGCAATAGAAAATTAATAAAATTATATCAGCAGGAAGCTGCCCAAATACAAAGTACATAGACATTAAGCCCTAAAAATTACCATAAACAAGAACTCACATAAACTACAAAATAACGAAGAACAAAATACAAACAAGAAGAGTTTGATCCTGGCTCAGAAGGAACGCTAGTCGTATGCTTAGCACATGCAAGTTGAACGGCATTTAAAAATTAGCCAAACGGTCATCAAAACTTATTTTGTTCCATGCAGTGGCTAACTGGCTAGCCGCTAAGAGTGTGTGAAGTGCAATGTGCGACGTCAATACGCCACTCTGGGCCAACACTTTAAAAAATTGCCCCCCCCCCCCCCCCCTCTTCCTATATGGAACAAAATGACAAATTTTAATGAATTTTCGTAGGCTTTAGTTGTTCCAACCACGTAACTTAATTTGAGAATCGGTAACACATTCAACTTAGCTCCATCTGGGCACGGTTTGGTTCGTTACAAAGCTCTCTCTTAGTAGAACACAAGCCCGTGAATAATGATCTAGATAACACATGTCATGATATACAAATAGATATACAAATACATTAATGGTGTTCAAAGTTAACCAAAAAAAAATCTAAAAATTTTCCCAGACAGTTTAATGGTTGTAGGAATCCAAGAATAAGGTTTAAAATGCGACTTGAAGCCTCACAAAGTACAATCACAGGTTCACATGTACATTTGGCAGAAAATTAGTTAAAAGAAATGTCACTTTGTGAGCTGAAATGTTTAGGGTGTATACAAGTCGATCGAACCTGTCGTGAGTTCTTGGATAACGGATCGCTAAAATTTTGAATCGAACGAGCTTAAACAAGCTTGAGGTTCACATATTGGCTAAGCCATTCGAAAAGCTCTTAGGGAGAGTTCGGTGTTGTGAGGCCTTATAATCTATCTAGTGGTGCTTCACCTAGGCTTAAACCAGGGAATATGGCACATAAGTGAGAATCAAACCTGTGACATCAAACAAAATAAACCCTTAGGTGAATCAAAGGTAAAACTCATGACCACATATTGAGCTTATCTAAGCCCACAAGCTTAAACGAATTCTGTTATTTATATAATTTTTATTTAATATATTATGTGTATTGGTTTTTTTATTAATCTCAATTATTATCTTTTAGTCGATGTCGTTCAACTAACGAATTAGCTGCTAATAGTCCCATCTTTTAACGTATCTGTTTGTAACGATCCATAACTAACGGAATCCTAACGTCGTTAGTTGCAGGTCGCCGTAAAAACGTTTTTGGCCGGAAAAATCACATTTTTTTTCCGGATAACTCAACATTTTTGTCTAAAACATCTTTGTAACCTTGGATCAGATATTTAGTAACATTTTTTAGTAAAATAATCAATTATTGATGTCGCTGGAACCCTAGAACCATCATCGAAATCGGCTGCTGGTGGTGGTTAGTTGGTGGCGGTGGCAGTGGCAGTGTTCAGGTGGTGTTCATGTTGAGTTTTCCAGCAACGAATATGATTTTTCCGGCTAAAAATGTTTTTTTGCCGACAACTTACGTATAATTAACGGCGTTAGGATTCTGTTAGTCGCAGAACGTTGAGAACAAATACCTTAAAAGATAGGACTGTTAGCAGCCAATTTGTTAGTTGAGACCGACCACAACCAAATAATTATAGTTAAAATTAATTAAACCAATACCAATATATTAAATAAAATACATAATCAACAATATTATATATAGAACTATGATATGTGTATTGTATTATATGAAAGTTAAAAAATCATTAATATATAAAAATTAATATTTAAATAATTTGTATATAATAAAGAAGTCAGGCACAAGCTTTAAAAAAATAAAACTCTTTATTTTTACACCAATAGTCTAAATAAGTAAATATGTATAGAGATAGTCGATAAAATAGTTATAATGTTCTTGAAAGGTGTATAATGATATGAACAACACAAATAAAAGTCCAAACTGTAGGGGTATGGTACTAAACCCGACTTACGACCTTAATTTATTATGTTTGGCTTATTTTATTATATGGACTAATACAATATTATTGGGCTGAGGGGGTTTTGTGGAGGTAACCCTAACTGGGCTAGGCCCATTAGGGTACCATGATGGTGGCCATGAGGCTCTCTATATAAGGAGGTCTCCACCTTCTTATTAAGGGGTCATGCTCAGTAAGAGCTGCCATCATATCATTTTTGTGTCTGTAAACAAGAGATCCTCGAGATTTCTTAGCAGTCACCTCCACACCCCTAAAAAGCCATTGCAGATCTCAAGCTAGTCGGAGAAGAAGATCAAGGCGCAGCTCGTTCATCCCGAAGACCCGGGAACATCGTCATGGATCAGGTCAGATTCATCTCATGTTTCTACATTGGCGCCATCCGTGGGACGGCAACGAGCTACCCTTCGATTTTCGTCTCGGTTCTTGGATCTGTTCATCCATTATTCAGATCTGTTCATCCATTTTCTCCCAAGAAAAATCCAGATCTGGAAGTTTACAGAAAGATGCTTCAAGATTTGTTCTATTAAAGCTCAAAAAGATCCATAGATCTAAAAGATGCTTCCAGATCTGTGTTTCTGGAGTGACGCAGATCTGCGTTCACACGCAATGGGTGTCGGATCCAAATCCGATTTTTCAGTGTTCAATGCTGGAATAAGTTCTAGATCTATGGCCACAAAGCAAAAATTGGGAGCAAAAAGGAATGCACAGAAGAATAACAGGCTGTGTACATCGGTGCTCCTCCATCACCACTAGAGCAACTAAAGTTAACAGTCTCGGAGAAACTCCGCCACCGCGGAAACCACCATGTGGGTTTTGCGCAAAAGACTGCCACCATGTGGGTTTTGCACAGAAGACCGCCACCATGCATGCTCGCCAGCGGGTCACCATTCCGCCGACATGCGTGAGCGCCCGCGGAAACCACCGCGGAAACCACCATGTGGGTTTTGCGCAAAAGACTGCCACCCGTGCATGTTCACCAGCGGGTCACCATTCCGCCGCCATGCACGCGCGCCCGCGGATCCTCACTCCGCAGCCATGCATGCGCGCCCGCGGAAACCACCATGTGAGTTCGAAAGACGACTCCATGCTTTTGGCTTTACGTAGAAGACTCCAACGCCATGCATGTGCGCGCAACCCTCTACCATGCTTGTGCGCAACTCGCCGCCATGCATGCGCACGCAACTCTCCGCCATGCACGCGCGCCCGCGAGTCACCACTCCGCCGCCGTGCATGCGCACTGCCAAGGATCAAGCTTCGCCACCATGCATGCACGCCCGCGAGTCACGACTCCGCCGCCATGCATGTGCGAGCCTGATTTTAATTTTGCATACATGTTTCATACTTCCCTTTATTAATTTGAGCAATATGACAACATTGTATTGACATCAAACTAAAAATAAAACGAAGTAAAACATACAGACGCGTTGACTAGTTTTAACTCTAAAACGTCAGGGCCTTAGCCCGATAATATGAGCCTTAGCTCAAATTACTCATAGCATCCATCCTACGTATTGCGCAGCTGGACCATAAAATACCTAAGCACAACTAAGGCAAAGCACATGCCAAAGCATAGTTGTTAAGGTTTCAGGTCGGGGCCGCGCATGGGATTATAATGGATATAGGCAGAGTAACACATAGTGACACGTAAAGGCTAAAAAACTCATTCATAATTCCCTATAATAAATGCGCGATAACGTCGCGCAAAAGAGGAATAATGAAATGCCAAGGCACGTGTCAGCATATTCAAAATATCGCAAAATAACTTGAAATATGACAACTGTTAAGGAGTAAGTAAAAATAATTTCCTTACAACCTTGTTCAAATTTCAATGTGTAAGCATACTTTATAGCACACGCGCGCGCCATCACGCATGCGCCACCGCGGTTCGATACACCGCCACCTCGCATGCGCCACCGCGGTTCGATACACCGCCATCACGCATGCGCCACCGCGATTCAATACTTCGCCACCACGCATGCGCCACCGCGGTTCAGTACATCGCCATGAAGCAGCAGCGCGTCGCCGCGGATCATGATGCGCCGTCACGGGTCAATACTCCGCCACCATACATGCGCACAGTCGCGGATTAACATTCCGTCAACATTCACACGTGCCACGACAAGTGAACCTCGCCACCGCGTAATGTCATTGCGCCACCACGCGTACACGCCACCGCGGGTAACCATCTGGCCGCCATGATACATGCCACCATGCATGAGTTTCACCGCTATGAAGCAGCAGCGCGCCATCACGTATTCGCGCTGGCGCCGAGCACACGAAAGGTCTGAACGTCTCTGATGCATGTCAACACCAACCAACCACATGCATTGACGATTTCATTTTAACCAAAGGGATGGAATTTCGCGCAACGCGCGTACAAGAAGAGAAAAAGAAAAAAACAAGCCCTATTAAAAAAGCAAACTATTAAGTCTAATATCTATCTTACCTCGCTCGCGCGAGACAAGACACACATTAGACTGGGGGGGCTTGAAGGGGTATGCACCCGCCTTAACATCGAACGGGGCGGGTCAACCTACAAGATATAGATAAGAGGCTTGAAATCAGGATGTCATGAAGACACAAAGCCAAAACCTATGCGCGTGGTGCACATCACATGCTCACGCATCGCATCTGTGCGTGGCACATCACATGTTCACGCGTCACATATGCTCAGGCATCACATGCTCACGCGTATCACATCTGCGCGTGGCGCATATCACATGCTCACGCATCACATATGCTCACGCATCACATATGCTCACGCATATCACATCTGCGCGTGGCGCATATCACATATGCTCACGCATATCACATATGCTCACGCATCACATGCTTGAAATCAGGATGTCAAGACAAAGCCAAAACCTATGCGCGTGGTGCATATCACATATGCTCGCGCATAACACATCTGTGCGTGGCGCATATCATATATGCTCACGCATCACATATGCTCACGCATATCATATATGCTCACGGATCACATATGCTCACGCATCACATATGCTCACGCATATCACATCTGCGCGTGAGAATAAAGAGGACCTCACGCATCCCCAGGATAAGCGCATATCACATATGCACACAACCAACCACGTCCCTATCCAAATCAAGATAAGGACAACCATGATTGTGCTCATCAGACAACCTTCCAGAAGGTATCTTTTAAGGAATAAAGAATATTCTGATGTTGACAGCTGCCAATGAAGGGTGGACAACTCAGCAAAGCCCATGTGCCACCACGTGATGGCACATGGGTCAGGTGAAATACCTTGGTCAGAGAATAATCAATGAAAAAGCACCAGGTGTCCCAAGTACACGTGGCGCGAAGAGATAGGAGGAGGCCAAAAAGGCCCTAATTGGGTCTGAGCCCAATCATTGGAAACCCTAATACTATAAATACCACACCACCTCCACAGGTGGAGCCAGGCAAGAAAATATATTCTAAGTCCTTTACTCATTTACACAGCACACCGCCATCATACTTGCGGATCACCACTACGCAATCACGTCACAAAAGAACACTGCGCCACATGCGTGGGCGTCGTCGCGGAACAACACCGCGTCATAATGGATGGGCGCCTCCAAAAGTTTGGTTTCTTACATCCGCATCACTGTTCAAGTGGGAGGATGACTCCATACCTTGGTTCTATGCAAAGACTCCACTGCCATGTACGCGCGCCCGCGAGTCATCACTCCGCCGCCATGCATGCACCCACGGATCACTCCGACGCCATGCAAGTGCGCTGCGGACAAACTCTCCCGGCCATGCATGTGCCGCATCGGAGGAACACCCCGACGCCATGCATGCGCAGTGCTGAGGGTCAAGACTAATGCCATGCATGCGCGCTCAACTCGCCGCCATGCATGCGCGCTCAACTCGCCGCCATGCAAGCGCGCTCAACTCGCCGCCATGCATGCGCGCTCAACTCGCCGCCATGCATGCGCGCTCAACTCTCCGCCATGCATGCGCGCCCGCGGATCACCACTCCGCCGCCATGCATACGCGACCTTGGATCACCACTCCGCCCCATGTATGCGCGCACCGCAGATTAACACTTCGTTAGACCAAGACCGATCACTAAAGAACGCATACATCTTCGCAACGCAACTTTTTAAAATCGGCAAACTGGGGCGGAGGTCTTATTCTGCTCCGACACGTATAACAAGAAAACCTTCCTCGATCTGAAAGAATTCTCGAGTCATAGGCACGGAACACTCATGTCGGAAGCGTGGAATTCTCATGGCAAAGCAAAAACAATCCTCGCGGCCAAATCCCAGAACGCTAACAATAGCACATGCTTGGTTACAAATTCCTCAAGTAAGTGAATTACTTCACAAGTTTTTTACAAAACCTAAAACTTTTTGCCTATATTGATTTTGGTTTAACAATCAAAATAAAACAAAACGAAAAGTATGAGTATATAAGATTTGCATGAAATGGCACAAAAAATTGTGCTTATATTAATGCAGAACACACAGCTATGCACCAAACACTAGGTTGGGCACACCTCATAATTTGCCTAAGGATGGAAGACATCCTAATCATTGGTTGGGAATCCTCATAAACCCATACGCTACACGCCATACTTAAAGGTTGGGAATCCTCATAAACCCATACGGCTACACGCCATACTTAAAGGTTGGGAATCCTCATAAACCCAAACGGCCACGCGCCAATTTTATATGTTTTTGCAGGTTCGGCTACGAGCCGCACAAGCACCTATGACATTATTATTATTATCTGGCCGTTTGTGCCTCCATTATTATTTTGAAAACAAGCCGGGATAGTCATCCCGCGTAGAAGAGGCCCCTGTGGGCCAGTCATTATCATCATATTATAGCTAAAAAGCCGCAAGATTCATTATTTTTATAGCTCGTAAGCTGCTTCGCGCGCAAGTCGCATTACATTATTATCGAGATGCGCACTCTATCTTTTATCAGGCCCCGCGCCACTATTGTTATGATGCGTGCTATATCTTATTCATGCCAGTACACCATCATTACTTTATAGAGAAATCATTCGCTTCATGTCAATGATTTCATCCCTGCTGTACATGCATGTGCCTCAGGCAGTGTAGAGAAATCATTAGCTTCTAGTCTTTGCTTCACATCAGTGTATAACGACTTCATTATTTTATAGCTCGTAAGTCGCCTCACGCGCAAGCCTCATTATTTTATAGCTCGTAAGTCGCCTTGCGCGCAAGCTTCATTATTTTTATAGCTCGTAAGCTGCCTCGCGCGCAAGCTTCATTATTTTTGTAGCTCGTAAGCTGCCTCGCGCGCAAGTCGCATTACATTATTATCGAGATGCGCACTCTATCTTTTATCAGGCCCCTCGCCACTATTGTTATGATGCGTGCTATATCTTATTCATGCCAGTGCACCATCATTATCATAAGGATCACAACATGTCACCATCATGGAGAAAACCTCTCAAAACTCAAAGACAATAAAAACAAGGCCAAAGAAAGGGGAAAAAACCGCCTCATATCCTAACACACCTTATGAAGTCCAGCGCTCCACCTAAACGCTTGCACGCCTAGTAGCAACACTGGACTTGGGGGGCTTGTAGGGGTATGGTACTAAACCCGGCTTACGACCTTAATTTATTATGTTTGGCTTATTTTATTATATGGACTAATACAATATTATTGGGCTGAGGGGGTTTTGTGGAGGTAACCCTAACTGGGCCAGGCCCATTAGGGTACCATGATGGTGGCCATGAGGCTCTCTATATAAGGAGGTCTCCACCTTCTTATTAAGGGGTCATGCTCAGTAAGAGCTGCCATCATATCATTTTTGTGTCTGTAAACAAGAGATCATCGAGATTTCTTAGCAGTCACCTCCACACCCCTAAAAAGCCATTGCAGATCTCAAGCTAGTCGGAGAAGAAGATCAAGGCGCAGCTCGTTCATCCCGAAGACCCGAGAACATCGTCATGGATCAGGTCAGATTCATCTCATGTTTCTACACAAACATTAAACACTACTAATAAAAAAAAGTAATAGAATTATATTGATAAATCCTTCCCCTATAACAACTCAACGGCCTGAAAAATATGGGAACAAAATTTGCAGTTCGTCTAAATACGACCAAAAAAAAGTACACCATCTAAAGGACAAAAATTTCGAACTAAATACACTTTGGCCTTACCCATGTACTTCTATTTGCAGATATAGATATTGGACACAACTTTTTTAGCGAAGTACATTTTTAATGGAAAAAAAATTCTTTTTTTCTTCTTCGTTTTATGTATCAGCTACCCTCATTCGTCATTAATTTCCAGCCCTGTCAATGAAAATAGTCACAACTTACCACTAACTGAGTATTATCAATTGGTGTTCAAAAGAAAATAAAAAATAAAAATAAATAACATTATCAATTGCAACCAAGCCGAATCGGTGACTACTGAACCCACCTTCGAAATAAAGTGACTAGTCGATGCGATACGAAGTGCAAAGTGTATTATCAAAACGTCACGTTGGGCACCATTTAGGGTCCCCATTTCAACGTTTGTCCTCCCACGTGTGTAGGACAAGTTAAACTTTAATCCACTTTCCTTTCAATTTCCGCAATTTTGGTAGTTACAACCACATAACTTTGAAAATCGATAACTTTATTTGAATTCCATATTAGACACAACTAGATTCGTTATGAAGTCCTCACATGGTGTAACACAAACCCATAAATATTTTATCAATATAGCACATGCATAAATACAATTATTTACTAAAGTTAATGAAAATAATTTTCACTAAAACTTTTCCAACAAGGTTTGATGGTTTTAAGAATTCAAGAATAAGGTTTGCAATCGGACTTGGAGCCTCACAAAGCACGATCAAAGGTACCTTTCGGGGGGGAAATAGTGTAGAAATTTCACTTAAAGTTGTGAGCTTGAATGTTTAGGGTGTATACAAGTCGAACCAATCATGAGTTACTAGAGATCAGATCACTAAAGTTTGAATCGAGTGAGCTTAAACAAGCTCGACAGTCATATATAACTAAGGCACTAAGCCCACAAGCTTAAACGATAATTAATATTATATATAAAACAAGGTAGAATAAAATATGTATACTGTGTTTTATATAAAAGTTAAAAATAAGTATAAACATAGATAAATAAATAATTATACAACTTTTAATTTTAAATTATAAATCACCCGGACACAGGCTTTAAA
This sequence comes from Bidens hawaiensis, assembly GCF_021521415.1. Classification (NCBI taxonomy): domain Eukaryota; kingdom Viridiplantae; phylum Streptophyta; class Magnoliopsida; order Asterales; family Asteraceae; genus Bidens; species Bidens hawaiensis. The sequence goes on along the minus strand of NW_027491862.1, from coordinate 219,255 downwards.
ATTGAAACTCTAAATAAGTGAAGCCCAAATTCTGGCCCATTTACACCCACAGTCTATTTGTAAACCCAACTAATAGAAAAAAAAGCAATATCATTATATTGAGAAAATCTTTTCCTATAATGCATTTCGGTTTTAACCGGCATAACAAGTGTACATCTCAACGGTTTGAAAATTTTCCTATAAAATTTGCAGTCCATCTAAAGAAAACAAAAAATTACACCACCTAAATAACAAAAATAATTTCCGACTCCAAGACTGTCGGCCACCCGTAGACTCAGGCCACACCCATATATTTCTTTCGGTTTATACAGCCAAACGCGTATATACTCATGTATCTTTTGATAGTGTCAATGAGAACCCGATCTCCGATTCACTGGAATACCCAGAAAGTCGAGCCAGTCGTTTCACAGGTAGAATTTAGACCGAAAACTTGAAACAAGTTCTTTCTACCCTGCAAGTGTGGGCTGCCTGTATCCAAACTTCAATCTTTCAACTAATTTATCTTTTTGTTTTCTCTTTTTGTCCATTTTAATTCTATATCCTTCTTCCCTTTCTCTATCATATACGCCTTGCCAATGTACCTCCCCGGTTCTTGGCCATAACCACCTCTCGTATGGGTGGTCACCATCATCTGCTGCTTCGGCTAGATCTTCATCCATGCTCTTTAGTAAAGTGGCATTGAAATATTTGGGCCACATGAACCCTTTACGTTGTTCTACAGGGTGTTGTTCTTCTAGTGAACCTGTATTTGGGTCAATGTAAACCATGGTTCGAGCGCCATGGTAGGCCCACACGTTCACCAACAGTTCCAGTAGCCGACAATAGCATTGCCGTTTCTGTATTTATGAAAGAAAAGGACTTTTGAGTATTATAATCCAATCAACAAAACTTAACCTTATATACTATTGTGCGTCTTACTAGAGGTGGCAAAATTGACGAACCGTACTAGACGGATAATGTGTCAAAACTAGGTCTGTAAACGAACTAAAGTTTTTTGTTCATTTAGTTAAACATACGAACATGAACATGTGTCATGCGTTCTGTATGTTGGTGAACGTCCGTTACATTCGTTAACGTCCGCACGTTTATGTTTGTTTTAAGTTTGTTTGCTTACGCTCGTTTACATATTCACTTTAATTTTTAGGCCCATTACAATTTACTCTAGTTTTATTAATATTTAGGCCCAGCATATCATTAATGTTAAATTATATTAGTTCATCTATATCCAGTTATGTTTGTTCATTCATGCTATTAATGTACACACATAAACAGATACGAACACGTTTATTTACTTAACGAACGAACACTAACAAAAAACCTTGTTTGTTTTATTGTTTGTGTCCAATTGTTCGTCCTGTTCGTTTACAGGGCTAGTCAAAATAAGTCCAGGTTGAAATCCGTAACTCTACAGTGCGTGTTAACTTAAAACGCATTTGTCTAACTTTTTAAAACTATAAACAATAGATATGTCATACGATTAAAAGACAATATATATTATGCAATAATATTTTTTTTACTTTAAAAAGATCGTATGCAAAAATGATACTTTGGCCAATTTGACCCGTTCCATTTTTAGTTAGAAAACTTTTTAGCCAATTTGACCCGTTCCATTTTTAGTTAGAAAACTTCATTTGATCCGTTAATCAAAATCAACCCATTCTTAATTACCTCGCTTGCTGAAGTTCCTAGAATGCATTCAGTGGTTGTACTTGCATTCATGTGCAAACTGTCAAGAGAATCCGCAAACATCCTGCAATAGAATCAAACAAATGAGCACCGAGATCAATTGGATTCTATTCTCTCACAAAGGTTTACTTAATATTCTATTTTTAGATACCGTCTTACCTAGAAAACATCATGAATTCTAGGAAAGAAGGTGTTGGCATCACCCAGCTGTGCAATGAAGACCAGTGACCGCCATCTTCAGGCATTGGTGGCAGAGCTTCAACATATAGTGGCAGTGCATACATCCGGCGGAAAGCATCCTGAAATGCTGTTCTGTTTGCAACAAAAGAATAGCAAAGTTATTTACAAATTATTGTTAATAATGATATTTTTTTAATTGTGAAAGACTTGGAATCATAATGTATGTCATAAGGGATTTTGATATTCAATGTACCTGCAATTTCCAGCATTTAAGATATCACACATGGACCAAAATGTTAGAGCACCATCACCCCTTGCAAGTTCACCGTCCATGTCTACACGCGCCCAAAAATATATTACATCTCCTTCATGATTCTGTGCACTGTTCCTTCCAGAACCCTTTCGGCTTTGGAAGACAACGATACCTGAAACAAAACCAGATTTAGAAAGAAAAAAAATGACCCACGTGCAAATACACATGCCATAATCTAGGGGAATGGCAGATTGCAATATCATTTCACAGGGAACATTAAACTTCAAATAGTAACTATCCTACAAAACCCTGATTTCTCCGGATGACAGATATTAAAAGAAGTAGACGTCAGACGTGCCATTTCAAGCCACTTGCTTATGATTGAGCCATTTCAGGTTGTGATAACCAAGACCAATAAAAAAGTAGCTAAAAAGTAAGAGTGTAAGCAAGCCAATTCAGGTTGTGATAACCAAGACCAATAAAAAAGTAGCTAAAAAAGCAAGCCAGCTGGCTCGAGAGCTACTTTATATCGGATTGTTAAAAGCTCGAATCAAGCCAAGCTTAAACGAGCACGGGCCTTAAAATAAGCTTGTTTAATAAAAACGAGCCCGAGCTTCAGTTATCGAGCTTAAGCTGGCTCCAGGGCCTAAACAAGCCTATTAATTATATTACTTTTGACTTAATATATTAAATATATATTATAAAAATTACCATATATAAACTTACAATAAAAAGAAACTAAATAATATATATATTATGCTAAATATAAAATTATAATTAAAAAATATATAGAAATAATTTAAAATGTATATAAATTAACTAATGACATAATTACAAATTTTTCCTTTAAATATATATGCGATTTATGGATCAAGTCCTTTAAAAAGTTTATTTGCGGGAGGTGTCCTTTATATGACAAAATATATTCGCTTTTTGTTCTTTACACTAACTGTCATCCAAAAACTCAGTTAAATCCAAACATGCCAAGACTTAACGGGGTTTCTGTTTAACATATTTATTTAGTTTCTTTTTCTAATAATATATTTAATTTGTTTTTTAATTATAAATACTTAAATAGTATGCGTAAAAAGACTTAAATGCCCTCACATGCCAAGACTTAACGGGGCTTTTGGATGCCAGTTAGTCACAAGGACGAAAATCAACAAACATGCCATGTAAAGGACACCGCGTGCAAATAAACTTTTTAAAGGACCTGATCCATAAATTACATATGTTTAAAGGACAAAATTTGTAATTCTGTCTTAACTAATTAATAATAAATGAGCCAGCTCGAGCTTTAGGAAAAAGAACTCAAAGCCAGCTTGAACTCGAACTCGAACTCGAACTCAAACTCTCATAAGTCAAACAAGCCGAGTTCGTACTCGGCTCGGCTCATTTACACCCCTACTAAAAAGAAAAAAGGCCAAACGGGTCAAAATAACCCAATGTGTACCTTTTAAGCATAAATCCTCCTAAATCAGTTCTCGAAAGTCAGAATGTTATTGAAACGTATATAATATTTATCATTATATTTGGCACGCTAAGTAAAAGTTCATAAACTTTGTAAAATAGTGTTTTGGGTCAACCCGGCTGTAAAAGCCTACTCGTTCTGACCTGTTACCCGGCCCGCCTGAACCACCCATTTTGCCATGAGGACATCAAAATCTTACAAAGTGTATGACCTACCTTCCTTGCAGCAGCACGCCTGAAACCCGATCCAAGGTCGCTTGTGAACATTATCCACTTTATTTGCAATTGAAAACATGCCACCCATCTCAAGAAGAAGATCTCGGTAGTAAGTCTCATTTAAAATAGAAAGCCGCCCAACTGCATCCACATCATCTGATCTCAACCTTCTAGATTTTGTAGACTGAAGAACATACAAAACTAAAACCATGAAAAAGAGTGCCAAGAATTATAGAAAAAAAATCCTATAAGAGTTGGGAGTAACTTACAAGACTTAATCCACGGTACAATGAACCATGGTGAAGAAAAGGCCACGCACCGGCTCCATTGTAAACCTCATAAATGTATACAGGCTGACCTGTCCTCTCTAGCTCCCCTTCATCCCTTTCATTTGCTTCAAATTTTAATTTGTCAGCTCTTTTAGCATCGTGATATAATTCCTCCCACACACCATAGCTTTTATCTGTTCTTCCCTCTATCTACATCCATTGGAAAGTGATACATTATCAATAAGGCAAAGAAATAATTTACAAAATGATAAATTAAGTTTCGCACACAAGAAAAAGAGGTGGCAAAACGGACAGGCCAAACAGGTTGGGTAACCGGACAAAAGGTTGTGTTATCCTAGAAACACGTTTCGCCTATATTAATTTTATCATAAGTAACTAATGTGTTAACTACGACTATGAAACATTATTACGATAACGATGTAAATATTTGGATAATAATTAATAACTCTTTTTAAGAGTTTGTATTATGCACAAAAACCAGTTTGACATGTACCTCTATTAGCTAATTTAATTTTTAAAATTAACCCTTTTTGAGATTAAACACGACCCAAATCATAATAAAACACGAGCACCGCCTCTTAAAATACATACCTCCTCTAACTCTACTCTTTCAGTTTCTTCCAAACTGTCAATTTCACTTAAAACATCCCAGTCCAGTTCAGTTTGAATATCATCCAGGTTGATCCCAGGTTCATTCTGTAATCCTGTTCTTGAATCTAATGAATGTGTCATATGTTCCTCAATATCATAAACAACACTTGTATTTCTAGCATCCTCTTTCAAAGTCATATATGTCATATTACTGGACTCTGTTTCCTCTGAGAATAAATCCCATTCCCATTTTCCCTGTGCCGGTTGAGAACTTACACCTGGCAGAATGGAATCTGAAGGAAGTGTAAGAACACTTTCTAGAAGCTTCATATAACCACTAATGCATTCTGATGCTTGCATGTTCTTAGCAAGAAGCTTCCCTGAAGAACCAATACTATGAGCATAAGTTGATAGTTTTCCTTTGGATGTTAGAAGCTTAAAAGCTTTCATCAACTCATCAGGCTTGTCCTTTGAAAAAATAATTCCATGTTCTCCCTCAACAACCTGGAGATTCGAGAGATCTTTATAGAAAAGAACAAAAATAAAATCATGTATTAACCTCACCTAACCTACATCAACAGAAATGAATTATTAAGAAAATATTAACTTACATATTTTGTTATGACAGGGTAATCAGGGGCGATTATAGGGACGCCAAATGTCATGGCTCGGGTGATTAATGAAGGAAAGCCTTGTTCATCTTGAGAGGACCCGTATACAACAATATCAGATATTAATAACATCTCGTCCACGTCACCATCTAAACCATAGTGTCCAACAGAACCACGACGAAGACCAAGATGACCAGCAATATCCTGCAAATATGTCATCCATCAAAAAATACTATCGTCATGCACAAGTAGTTGCTTGAAACCTCATTTTTTACATATAAAAAAAAGAACAAAAAGAACAAAAAGAGGGCTCGAGTATCCAATTCAATGCTTGATGAGGTCTTACAAAAGAACTTCAAAAGTGAATTCTGTGAATTGCATAACCTTCCATCATTTTTAGTTTTAACTAAAATTTCCAAGTTAAAAGAATTTACTTAAAATCAAGAAACTCGTAAAACTACCCACTTTCTAAGCCTCTTCAATTCTTGAGTCTTATTACCACATTTCAAAAATATCAAATACCAGATTATAGTGAAAATGATGACTATACACACACATATATATGTATAATAGAATATTAGTTATACAATATAGATTTTCTCCCTAATATTAAGAATTTTGGTACTACTAGACTTAAATTTCAAATAGCAACTACCCAAAAGTTTTGAAAACAAGGAGTATTTCTATTATAATAAGTTGATCTTTATATTATACACATGGAAAAACACAAAAATGTGACGATTAAATTTTATACCTGTAAAGCATCATTATAGACACTGCTAGAGTTCCCACACACAAACACAAACTTGAACAATGGCCCAGCATCACCTTCCCTAGCATAACTGGTCAGCAGAGAACCTAAGTTATGCATTGCAACTGCATAATCCCATGATAGCTCATTGTAAAAGAAAGAACTTCCAACAACCAAAACCAGCATATCATAATAGGCAAAGCCGTGTTTAACCCTTAATTGAAATTTGGTGTGGGATTTTTGGTAATTTTCAGCTGCCCACACATCTATTGGTGATCCAGGAATCACAAAGAAGTTTCCAGTGTCGAGCACACTATATAACATCTGACACATGAATAAGTCATCAATTGAGAAATAAGCTACGAATAGCGTTTATTGATTGCAGTAACTACTATACTAGTGTAGGATAGGGAAGCTTACAGATAAAGAATAATCAGGAAACACAACCACATCAGCCCTTCTAAAAGTATTCTTCCAATATGCAATTAAATGTTCCCGTTCCATTTCTTCATAAAAAGAAAGGCGGTTAGCCAAGGTGTCTTCTTGAATTATCCAGATGAGTGGTACAGAGCAAAAGGGCTCCTGCATAAGGCTGCATAAATATAAAACTCACAAACCATAGTATCTACAAATAAATAAAAAACAAGCATGAACTTGCTTTCACCAGTTCAGAAAATTTTCCATTGTTGACACTTGAGAGTACCATAGAATATTGAAAATAAAGTTCTGCATGTTGCATCATACTTTTAGGGGGTGTTTGGGATTCCTTATAAAAATCTCCTTATAAATTTTCAATAAGTTAATAAGTTACAAAAGCGTAACTTATTAACTTTTCCCTCTCACATCAAAAGCAATCCCAAACACCTTATTCCTTTTCAAAAAGTTAATAAGTTGGTTGACAAGAAAATATGTTAATAATTCATATTAAAGTCCCCAAACCTTGAAATAGCATCATGTGCTTCTAGCGAATTTGCAACAATACCATCAAATCTGCAGCAATAGAGATAACATAAGTTAATTATGTCTTCAACATAAATAAAACTATAGAAGAACATGAATGAACTACATGTTATTGTTCAAATGTTTATAAAATGTTTATTGGCTAAGCTCTAATATTGTCTACAAAATCATAGCATGCTAGAGTGAAAGAAAGAGCATACGTTGACCAATCAATATGACCATAATTTTCAGGACTTATAATTGAGACTTGGCCAATAGTCTTCTCCCAGATTGGTTTTGTGTCGCCATCCTCTGTAGCATATATCTGCATAAGAAAAATATATATATTAAAAAGACAAAAACTGGAAGTACTTCAGAAATCTACTTCCACAAGGTTTTACAATAAGTAGAAATCACTTCAATAATCTTATCAATCTAACATTAAATTACTTCATATTCCATATAGAACATTTAGCTCTACATACAGAATTAAAGGAGCTGAAAAGATACTAGAGTTTTAGAAAATAACCTGAAGCATATAACCCAATCCACGCAAATTCTTCATCACGGTAAGCATCATCAAGGATGATGGATCGTTCTTCATGTTTCCTACGATCTTACAATAATCAAAACAAGGCACAGTTGTAAATATGTGATCATAAATGTTCATGAATATATACACAATCATCGGAACAATTATGTGTACTACACTAAAATCTAATAACTCTCAATGCAGACATCAAATAATCCCAAAATGTTAACTTATCTACTAATAGGTGAAACAACACCAATAGTAATCCAATAATATCAGTTACTAGATTCACAGTTACTTCTACACCATACCATAGCTAACTATTAATATTTCTGATCCTTAAAATGCAGGATATTAATCTATGCGTAAATCCGCTACTAACATCGACCATCAATTCTAGACTTTAAAATATGAAAATGTTTGGTACAAAAAAGTACCTACCAATTCTAGATTTTAAAGATGTATCGTTCTTCATGTTTCCTACGATCTTACAATAATAAAAACAAGGCACTTTAGTACATATGTGATCATGAATATTCAAGGACACACACACACTTATTCAGTTATTCATTGGAGCAAATATGTGTACTGAACTAAAATCAAGTAAAGCAAGGTAAAACTAATAAATCTCAATAAAATAAATTAAATATTCCCAAAATGCTAAGTTATCTACTAATAACTAAAACAATACCAGTAATAATCTGTAGGTTCCCAGCCGGATCTACACGGAATATCTCGTTCTACGTAGGTGCGGAATCCCTACGTAAGACGTTACGAGCGTAGAAGACGATACGAGTTAACACGATCGAACACACGTTACAATAAGCAAAGACACGTTGTATATTGCAACCGGAAACACGTGATATCAATCACTGATTACAGGACTCGTAAACACGTAAACTAAAAACTCAAACTTATGAAACTCAAGCCGTAACCTAGACCTTATATCAGACGACAACTTCGCCTGGCATGTTCAGGCAAAGTTGTCACCAACTTCGCTTATCTAACAAGTTCGCCTGTATCAGCGAACTTGTTAGCTAACTTCGCTTAATACAAAACACTAATCCAAACGACTCGATTACAGACACTATATACTGAACTACTGACATCATGTACCAACAGACTCCCCCTTGGCAGTAGCTTCAATCTTTATCTTCAAACACGTGTCTTGTAATCTTCAACAATCTTGTATCTTCATCATTAAGCATGAACTCCTTCACGTACACAAACTGATACAATTCTTTGATATTTCTTCGCTTCGTCTTTCCAAGCAGGAATATAAAATACCTTCTTCTCATTCAGCACCTGCAGATCAACTTGCGACAAGTTCACTAGATGCATCGGATCATAGACTCTCAGCAGCTCTTGTTCATCTTCGTCCTCCATTACTGCTTCAGCTGTCTCACAATCTACATACCACCACTTCAGATCTTTCAGCACATCCTTGGGCATTTGTTTCATCGGCACCTCTTTTAGACACCGGATCGGTTTATACTTCATAATCATCCAAGGCTTGCCATCTGCTCTCATCCCTCTATCTTTGTCTTCAATGAGTTTTCCCTTTTGTGGTTTCAACAGCTCGAACTTCTTCTCTTTTATACTTTCCTTCCAAACAATCTTCCCAATGACTCTAGCCATGTTATCATCACTTCTGTTGATTAACCCCAATCTGGCTAAGTCTCTCACTTCACATTCTGGCAATGTATTCAATGATCTCAACATCCTCTTGAAGTATTGAACACCATCATACCTTTTAATCACAAAGAGCCTCAACTGCTCATCATATATCCAGCATATAATCCCCTTTCTCGATTCAGCATAGCCTCTAATGTTGTAACTCTTCTTAAACATAGTAGGGACCGCCGGTTTCTTCGTTTTTACAAACCATTGAGCATAGTCTTCTTTCCATCTTGGCTGCTCTTCCCATTCCGTCTCATCATTTCCAATCTCTTGACTCATATCTGCCTTATCGACTTCTGGAATCTCATGCTCCACATTCTCCTCTACTATCTCTCCCTCTTCTATATCATTTTCAATAACAATCTCTGCACCAATCTTCTCTATCTCATCCATCGGTAATACATCATCATCACCTACAAATTCATCATCCATCTCCTCAACGTCCACTACCACCACATCATCACCACCAGCTGCACTTGTCGACTCCCTCTGAGTTGTGGAAGTCCCAAGAGCTTGATCAGTTCTTGGCAACTCTCCACCTGCACCTTTCGATGCATTGGGATCATCGTCTCTGTCATTTCGCTTCTTAGTCCTCAGCTCATCGCCCTTACAGCTCGTCTCCCCCTGAGATGCCAAGAACTCCTTCAAAGCATCAATGATTTTGCCATGTTCTATCAGCAGGGACGACTGTATCTGATTCTCTGCAACGAGGCGTTGAATAGCATGGGTCTGGATAAGATTCACCCTTGATTGTTCTGCCACGACCCGTTCAAGTGCTGCTATTCGTTCAGAGTCTGATAAGGTTGCATCGAAATCAAACCTCAGATGTGATATATCTTGAGTGTACTGAGGAGGGATTTCCGATGTAACCGGGACCTCAGAAGTAGGCATAGACGTAACCGCATGTGGTATCGTCACCGATAACCCTGCAGTGGCCACAACCGTCGACTCAATAAATCGTGCCACGACCTCCGTTGGAGTAAGAGTTGGAGGTGGCAACGATACAATCACCGGAGCCAATAGTTGGAATGTAGTGGGTGGGAGGCCAAAGGCAGATGAGGTAGCCACCACGGGAACGTCCGTGGCGCTTGGCCTTGTAACTTGTAATGATGAGGGAACGATAGTCATACCGGACAGTGCGGGTGGGGTGAAACGTACCACCCTTGAGCTCTCACCGGCTCCCGAACCTGCACCTGCCCGTTCCCTTCTTGATCTCCGAATCAACTGATGAACTTCTTCTTCATAATCTGACTCGCTGTCATTATCAGTTCTCTTTCGTTTCCCTTGAACCCGTTCTTGGTTAACTAGAATTCGTCTCGCTTCAGCCAACTCATCATCAGAATCAGAATCAGCCACCGTTGTAGCTGTCCTAGTCACATTCACACTTGAAACTTGTACATTTTCCTCTGGATCCACCCGATCCATATCAAAGAAGCCTTGACCGCCAAACGTAGCGTCAAGGTCTACATTCTCCTCCGGTGACACAACAGGAGCAGCAGGTATAGCTTGAGGTGCTCCTGCCTGTTGTGGTGCCGGGTCCCGAAACTCGTCCCCACGAGCTGGCACATACTCCGGGTTGATCAAGTACCCAAAAAGTGGAGTATGTCGAGGACGGAGCTCAGGTTTGCTCCTCGCACTGGAAGATCTGCATTGGGCGAATATCCGTTTGCTCACACTTTCCACGTATCTAATTGGGCGGCGCTGAGGTAGCGTTGGAGCCACATGATTCAAGATCATTTGGAGGAATCTTGGATACATGATAAATCTCTCACGCGCCACCGCTCTTCTCTGTCGATCTATCTCGTAGAAGACCATCTGACTAAAGCTGTAACGCTTATTATAAGTCAGAGCAGTCATCGCCGACTGCATGGTCGCGCCCATGCCATCAGTGCCCGCCTTTCTCCCTGACATGCACACGATCATGACATGCATGAGAAAGCGCCACTGATCTAGTAAGAACCCCTTCCTTCTCTGAGTATCTCCCAAGGGACCAGAGTATCCCATCCTCAGAAACGCTCCATCTCGGAAAGGAGCTAAAAGTCTGTCGGGTCATCTCTTGTCTCATCTCCAAAACGCAAAGCCGCCCGGATCTGTTCAGATGAGAACTGAACAATCTGATTGTTGACCGTTGCTCGCATCACCGGGGGCTCGACGCGACAGTCATATTCCACGGTCTGCCAAAAATCCTCAATGTTTGGCAAGGATATCGGCAGAGTTGTGGTAATCGCGTGGAATATACGCGAGCGTAAAAGAAACGTGATGATTTCGCGGAAATCATCAACTCCGCTCGCCTCCGGGTCTAATGTTATGTACATGTTATGACCCGGAAAGAACTGTCTTTGGTTGTCTCCTCCATCATCACCGCCTGCTCCAGCTACAGCAGCCATATCTGCATCAAACAGACTAAGTTAGATAAACTTCAAAGCAAATCACAAATTCGCATGTTACCATGAGCGAAGTTGTGATCTGTTCTGTATAGGCGAAGTTAGAGGTGGGGCGAAGTTGGGAACAACTTCGCTTCAACTTGAACTTCGCCAGATAACAGTTAAGTAAAAAGGGCCAGGCGAAGTTATCATTAACTTCGCCTAACCACAACATCGCCTCATATACTGTAACCTAGTTAATTATTAGGCGAAGTTGAACCTCAGGCGAAGTTACGGATAACTTCGCCTAAACTGTAACTTCGCCGAATATGAAACGGCGACAGATTAGACTTTCAAACGAAACGAATTGGATCAATTTGGAGAATGTTCGGTGATAAACACATGATATTATGAAGATCTAGACGATTAAGTTGAGTATGACCAAGTAAAAACATGTTTGAAAATCGGGTGTTAAGGTTTCATATAAACGAGGTCGCTAATCGGGTAGATACGACCTCTGAATAACATCAATTGACAGAGATTATACGATTCGACTACCCTACACACCTTTAATCACGGATTAGAACTGAGAAAAGTGAACACAGAAGATTCGATCGATAACTTCGCTTAGGGTTACGAAAGTATAAGTTCGCTGGTTTTGTTGAAATAATGAACAGTCTGACCTTTAATATCCTTTATATAGGGTCAACGTCATACAGGCGAAGTTATGGATAACTTCGCCGGTATTAAAATTTTTAAAACAAACCCTATAATTTGAACAATTTGCAATTAAGTTTTAAAACAACCTTTAAAGTGTTAAATGATACGATCAAGACCAAGTAACCAGGTATAAAATCATACAACTACATAAGTAGAAAAATTTTAAAAATAAAGTACACGGGATCAAATTTCAGTCTCGATAGGGACTACCATGTTTTAGAAAAGATCCGAACAGGAATCATACTAATTACGTAACTGTCACACAGATCCGTGTTTAGCTGTATTATGACATAAAGAAACAGGTTGTAAGCAGGTAAATGACTTAGAATGGTTTTCATCGTTTCTGTGATACGGGTTAGGTTCAATTAAGCTCAAAACTTAAGTGGGCAACAACTCAGAGATTATGATGCCTCCTATCTATTCTCAAAGCGTATTTGACTTTCCCCAAGTCACCCCGAGTTGACCTCGACCCGTAGTGTCTGATTAAATAGTAATTACTCTTCGATCTTCAGACTCTTCTTCCCGTTCTCTTTCTTACATCTTGATTGAGAAGTCTTAACATTATGAACTCTAGAATGTCTCAATAACACACATTTTTTTAAGCAAATACACAAACTTCAGAGTAGTAAATAACTGCAAGTCCCGAATCTGGATCACTGCAGTTTCTTGACACGCTATCTTCACGGGAATCAGAACACTCACGGGCTCGTGTATGACTGGGTAATCGCTTTTCTGCCTATCATTCGGAAAGATATATATGGAGACATGCACAACTCATAAGGAGTTTCCACATAAAATCGAGTAGATTTAGTTAGTATCACTTGTACTTTAACGCACCATAAAAAGCTACCATGACATACAATGACTGTTCTAAAGTCTTTTAGGCCTTATAACTTCACTAGTTAAGCACACAGAATCAGTATATCTATCACTTTCCAAGGTTGGATCAATTTTCTATTAATCATAGTAAAGGAACTTCTTACGAAGTAGTAGACTTGAAAAATAATTTCATTTCCCGAAAAAAAATTTTAACTTCTATCGCCCCGATCAAGTCAAAGTCTTCAGGTAAACGGCTATCCTGAAGATCCAATGGATCAGCTGGACCGACCACATTCGAGTATGTGTCCTTCTAACTAAGTTTGAACGACTAATTTTCAGCGAAAGAATAAAAACACATCATAAACCGCCCCGGTCACTTTCAGTCATCTGGTTAATGGCTATCCTTATATTCTACAAGTAGAGATGAGGACCAAACATATCCGAAGATATGTCCTTCAAACTGAGGCAACCGACATAATTCTAAGCGATAGTGACGTTTTTTTTTTTTTTTTAAATAAAGACAAAAACACGGTTACTCGGGATTGATCATCCCATTCAGCTCAACAAGGTTTTGAAAACGATTTTTGTCAAACGCTTTAGTGAACAAATCAGCGAAATTATCTAGCGTATCAACCTTTTCGAGCACAATCAATTTCTTCTCAGCACAATCCCGTATAAAATGATGACGGATGTCAATATGTTTAGTTTTGCTATGCTTTACGGGATTGTTAGTTACTGAGATAGCAGCAGTATTATCAATGCAAATAGGAGTATGAGTGAAATTCAGACCATAATCGCGCAACTGTTGTTGAATCCAAAGAACCTGGGAGCAGCAATTGGATGCTGCCATGTATTCTGCTTCACAGGTTGAAATGGCGACTGAGGTCTGCTTCTTGCATTGCCATGACACTAATCTGCCTCCAAGAAACTGACATCCACCTGTTGTTGACTTCCGACTCTGATTGCACCCTCCATAATCAGAATCTGTGTAGGCGACCAACTCCAAGTCTCCTCCTCTCGTGTACCACAACCCCAGCTTAGGTTTGCCTTTGAGATAGCACAATATCCTCTTCGCACCCTTCAAGTGAGATTCCTTTGGGTTTGCCTGAAAGCGAGCACAAAGACAAACTGCAAACATAATATCAGGTCTAGAAGCAGTTAAGTACATTAAAGAACCTATTATTGCCCGATATTGGGTTGGGTCCACGTCTGCATCGTTGTCTGAATCAGCACCCAATTTATGGTTGACGCAGACTGGAGTATCAAATGGAGTGTTGTCCTCCATCTTGAAGCGTTTGAGAACATCATGGACATACTTAGTCTGATGAATGAACATCCCATCTTTCTTCTGATCAACCTGCAGTCCTAAAAAGAAAGTTAGTTCACCCATAGCACTCATTTCAAATCTCTTCTTCATGACGGCCTCAAACTCCTGACACATGGCGACTTTTGATGCAGCAAAGATGATGTCGTCCACGTAGACTTGCACCAGTAGAAAGTCGCCCCCTTTTCTCTTGAAGAACAATGTGCTATCGATCTTTCCTCTTTCAAACTCATTCTCAAGCAAGTAGTCGGATAGTGTTGAGTACCAGGCACGAGGGGCCTAATGTAGTCCATACAGTGCTTTACTTAGCTTGTATACGTGATCAGGAAAGTCTGGGTCAGGAAAACCCGGAGGTTGCTCAACGTACACAACCTCATCGACTTTACCGTTAAGGAACGCACTCTTCACGTCTAACTGAAATACCTTAATCTCCTTATGTGCAGCAAATGCCAAAAACAATCGAATGGCTTCCAATCTTGCCACAGGAGCAAACACCTCATTGTAATCGATCCCCTCTTGCTGATTAAAACCTTTTACAACCAGCCTCGCCTTGTTCCTGATAATAATCCCTTTCTCATCTCTCTTGCATTTGAAAACCCATTTTGTGCCAATCGCATGCACATTCTTCGGTTTTGCAACCAAGTTCCATACCTCCATCTTCTTAAACTGGGCTAATTCTTCTTGCATGGCTTCGACCCACGAGCTGTCCTTGAGAGCCATTTGATAGTTCTTTGGTTCAATCTGGCTGATGAAGCAGGTGTACAAGCATTCGTTGATTATGCCCGTATATTTAATGCTTGTGTAAACACAGGTGTGCTCATTCAAGCTTTGTCTTGTTTGTACACCGTCGGACAGATCACCTATCACATTCTCCAATGGGTGATTTTTGTGAACTCTCGTAGTCGGAACTGAACTGACATCCAGATTGTCTTCCAGGTTCGAAGGTAGCTCATCAATGGGTGTTTGTTGTTGAGAGTGAAAAGGATTGAAGAATTCCTCTTCAATAGAGGCAGCATGGGTATCGACAGCATTTGACGAGGAAGGCTGACACTCATCGTACAGCGGTCTTTGCACAACATTGTCTTCCTCATCGTAAAGCATCTTCGTAGCTATTCTTTCATCTACTTCTGCACAATCCAAGTAAGGTATGTTAAAAGATTTAAAAAGTCTATCATAGTCGAAAACCCCAGCGGGTCCCGTGCTTGGTTTTGGTGATTTGTAACTTGTGATATCAGTGTTACAGACCACCTCAACCTTGCTGGTCGATGTATTAAAGACTCGTCTGTTGGGAGTCCCAACAACGTATCCGACCAAAATTCCTTCGTCGGCTACTTCACCAAATTTAGAATTTGTCTTTAATATCGAACACGGGGACCCGAATAGTTCAAGACCACTCAAGTTGGGCTTTCTCCCATGCATAAGTTCATAACATGTTTTATTCAGTCTTTTAACAGTTAACACTCTATTAAGGATATAACAGGCTGTTGCAACGGCTTCAGCCCAGAACACCACAGGAAGTTTTGAATCAGCCAGCATGGTTCTGGCTCCTTCAATTAATGTTCTGTTCTTCCTCTCAGCCACTCCATTTTGTTGCGGAGTATACGGAGCGCTGTACTGGTGTTCTATTCCTTTCTGTAAGCAGAAGAGCTCCATCTGATAGTTCTTGAACTCAGTCCCATTGTCACTCCTGATGTATTTAACTCTTTTTCCCATAATATTCTCAACTTTGGTAATCAAATTTATTACCATCTGAACAGTTTCATCCTTTGACTTCAGGAAATATACCCAAGAGTATCGAGAGAAATCATCAGTGATCACCAAGCAGTAAGATGTTCCACCTAGGCTTTTTGCATTCACGGGACCAAAGAGATCCATGTGAAGTAAGTCTAGGGTACTGACTATTGAATTAACCTTCTTGGTGTGATGGGATTTCTTGTGTTGCTTTCCCTTTTTGCACGATAAGCATTGGTCTTCAAAGTTGAAATTCTTCAAGGGAACACCCAGCACAAGCCCATTCTTGACAATGTAGTTCATTTTCCGAAGATGAATATGCCCCATTCTCCTATGCCATAATTCGGACTCCGATTCAGTTGCTTTTGACAGAAGACAAGATTCTTCTGTTGCTATCTCAGTCGACCTCATGTCCATAATATACGTATTCTTTTCTCTTGGAGCCTTCATAACAATCCAATCTTCTGGTATCTTGAAACCAGGATATAGCACGATCGCTTCATTCTTGGTAAAGTGCACGGTGTAATCTTTGTCACAGATCTGCGATACACTCAGCAGATTATGCTTCAGTTCTTCAACGAAATTTACTTTCTCTAACGTCATCTTTCCGTTAGTCACCGTCCCAATTCCTGTGATCCTTCCACCACTCTCTCCAGCGAAACTCACTCTTCCTCCCTGAACAGGTTTCCATTCGTGTAACAAACTCTTGTTACCCGTCATGTGCCGGGAACAGCCGCTATCCACAACCCATAGATTGTTTGCAGCCCTGTTCAACTGTTCCTGCACGATTAAAGCAGAGGATTAAAATCTGGGGACCCAAGACCTATTGGTCTTGGGTCGATACATCCCGTACTTTCGTACTTTGGCTGTCCAAAGTTAGTATCAAAATAATTTCTGTAAGTCCTAAAAGGATACCTTCTTGTTGATTGACTATGAGGCCATCCAAACCTTCTTGAATTAAATGAATTATTACTCATTCTTTGGTTGTTAACAGGGAAAAACTGAGATTGATTTCTTTGAAAACCAGGATTAGTCCAATTTCTGAACTTTGATGAGTTTTCATTTTTACCATTATAGTGATTACGGTTAGTTCTGTTCTCAGTTTTCGAAGGCCTCACACCTCTGAATCTCTGCTTCAGAGGGCAATCTGCAATTAGGTGTCCTAATTGATTACATCTGAAACAACTCCTGTGTTCAACTTTCTTTTCAATAGCTTTTTTAGATGTTGAGGCTGCATTACTGCCCGTTTGTCTCACATATGGTGGGACATACGGGTTTAGTGGAGATTTCTTTTCAGTTGTTTTATGTTTCTCTCCACCTTTTGGTAACGCTGCCTCTTCTTTTGTCTCTCTCGACTCGGATGACTTGTCCGAGTTTGATGAGACAGGACTAGGAGCAGAAATCTTAACACACGAAACAGGCTTACTTGTTTCGCCTTTACTAACTTCTGGTTCTTTAATAGTAACCTTAACCGGAACTGTCTGACCAAAATTAACATCAACAGATTTCTGATTACTAGGATCAAAAGTGTAATTATGACTGTACGGTGGTGGAACTTCATGATATCCAATTCCTCCCCTTTTAACTGAGGAACCTTGATCACTAACGAGGTGATCAAGTATAGCGGAGGAATTTCTGAATTGCTCAAGTTTCCTGTTTAGTTCCACCACTTTCACCTGGTGATCAGCTATCTGTTTATCCCTTTCAGCTATTAGTTTGGTTTTCTCTTCTAACACTTCATAGCTAAGATCAATTACTTGAATTTTTTCAGCTAGATTTGCTTTAAGACTTCTAATATCTTTCTCACTAGCTTTTATTTTTACTTTATAACTGTTTTCTCTAGCTTTAGTGAAATGATGATCTTCTTTTAATGTTTTAAATTGAGCATCCAAACTAACAAACTGATCAGTTATAGTTGTCAATTGTTCAGACAGATTTTCACATTTAGTACAAGAGAGTTTAGTACTTACCTCGGAGAGCTGGTCTTTCACTTCTGCCATGAAAGCTTCATTTTCGCCAGTCACTTTCTCACTATATGCAGCTTCGATGTTCGCCAAATTAGCCTGTTCGAAAACTTCCTCAACATGCAGATTCCAATTGTACTCCCCGTTCTGTCTGGAAATCATGGCTCTATTCTCACTACCACCCCCATTCTGTTGTGTAGACCTGTTTTGACTGCGTTCTACACGTTCATTTGTGCACTCCTTCGCAAAGTGGCCATTCTGCTGACAGTTATAACATCGCACCTTTGACTTGTCAAAACCCGGTCTCTCACCAACAAACTTTCTACCTGTCTTCTTCATAAACCTCTTAACCCTTCTCACAATCATCGCCATCTGCCACTGCAGATCCATTTCTTCCAGATCATCAGCATCGATCTGATCATAGTCTTCATCCAATGTTGCAGGATCAACAATCTTACCCTGAATGTAATTTTCATACGAAGCAATGAAATATGCATAGAGAGCAAACTGCTGTTCAGCAGATTTAACACTCATGGGCATCTTTGAGTAGTTGTTGTTCGATACACTTGGGGAAAAACTGCTCTTGGTTGCTTGAGGTTTAGAAGCGTTTGATCCACCAGCTACAAAACACACATCACCATTCATGTTGAGAGATACATGACCTTCATGTGTTGAGTTAGCGCCCGAGTCTCCTTTTGAGTAGTAAGCAGACGATTCAGACTTCGAACTTGAACTTGAGTTAACTTTTGCACCATACATTCCTGGATCCTGAACCTGATCAGTTGGTGTCTCTTTACGAACCATGTTAAGTTCAAAAGTTCTTAGTTTGTTGACTGCTGTTTCCAAGTCATAGTCGGCAAACTCTTTGTCTTCTCTCATCAACACAGTGTACATCTCCCATTTCGGCGGGAGAGCATCAAGAAGCTTTTCAACGATCTCATCTTCTTTGTAAGTAATGGAATAGTTGCTGAGTTCGGTCATCAGATGATAATATCTAGTGATGATATCATCAAGTGATTCATTCTTCAAGTACTTGAACACCGAGAATTGGGTTTTAAGTAGTTTAATCTTTGATGCACGAATCCCCACATTACCTTCAAAACGGTTTTCAAGTGCTTCCCAAAGCTCTCTAGCAGTTTTATACTTTCTGAAGGTGTGAAGAATCTCTTGTGGAAGAGCCATTGTTATCGCTGCATGAACTTTGCTTTCAGCCTCATACATTTTCTTTTCTTCTTCTTCCATCTCTTTGTATTTCTTAATCTGATCACGACCCTCATACTCAGCAGTTGGTGGAATGTAACCATCTTGTATGCACACCCACATTTTAGCATCTTGGTACTTGACATATTGTTCAAACCGATCTTTCCACGCTACAAAATCAGTTCCCTTAAGCATCTTTGGTGCCTTTGTAGCTGAACCCGCTTCCACTTCCATCTTCACCAGTTCCGTAATGTTTATTGAAGACATCTTTCACAAAACACAAAGAAACCCGAAAAATAAAAATTTTATTTTTAACAGTACTGTAGGCGAAGTTGTGGATAACTTCGCTTAAGTCTGAACTTCGCTGATTCTGAACTTCGCTCCCTTTGTTAAATTCGCCTGATTCGGCGAAGTTGTGTATAACTTCGCTTAAGGTAAGCGAACTTGTGAGGTAGGCGAAGTTGTGGGTAACTTCGCTTGAGATAAGCGAACTTGAGAAGGTAGGCGAAGTTGTGGATAACTTCGCTTAACTTATATCTTCGCCTAAACCCTACAAACAGTGACGGCAACTTCGCCTGATGAACACGATGGTTTTGCAGGTTTGATTTCTGGATTTTACGAGGTTTGTGAAGGTGTTATGGGTTGTTTATGATGGTGGGAGGTGAGTAGGACACAAAAACTCGGTAAACTCGTCCCGCGAATAGTCGAACGGAACGATTTCTACACCCGCGTGATAATCCCGAACCACACAATCACGAGCAAAAGCTCTGATACCAATTGTAGGTTCCCAGCCGGATCTACACGGAATATCTCGTTCTACGTAGGTGCGGAATCCCTAAGTAAGACGTTACGAGCGTAGAAGACGATACGAGTTAACACGATCGAACACACGTTACAATAAGCAAAGACACGTTGTATATTGCAACCGGAAACACGTGATATCAATCACTGATTACAGGACTCGTAAACACGTAAACTAAAAACTCAAACTTATGAAACTCAAGCCGTAACCTAGACCTTATATCAGACGACAACTTCGCCTGGCATGTTCAGGCGAAGTTGTCACTAACTTCGCTTATCTAACAAGTTCGCCTGTATCAGCGAACTTGTTAGCTAACTTCGCTTAATACAAAACACTAATCCAAACGACTCGATTACAGACACTATATACTGAACTACTGACATCATGTACCAACATAATCCAATAATATCAGTTACTTAGAAAAAAAATATATATGATATTTTAAAATACAGAATATGGATCTATGTTTAAATTCACTACTAGCATCATTCACCATTTCTAAATTTATTTAAAATATCAAAAAGTTTGGTCCCAAAAAGTACCTACCAATTCACTAAACCACTAAGGTGCTGTTTGTTTTTGCAGACATAAACTGTCTGCAAGCTGATTTCATCTGTTTTCATGTCTGCAACTGAAGATGTGGTCTGAAGATCTGCAAGCTGAAAATATAAGACTGTTTGTTTTTATAAGCTGATACTGTCTGCATAACTGTCAAACTTATCTCACAAGATAGAAGTCATTTATTCAAGTTACATAGAAAATATAATAATAAAATTGTGGCGGCGGACGGTGGGTAGTGGCGATGGATGGTGGTGGTGGACAGTGGGTGGTGGTAATGGACGGTTTTGGTGGGTGGTGGACGGTGGTAGTTGACGGTGATGGCGTCCGACAGTGGGTGGTGGTGGTGATGAACGGTTGTGGTGGGTGGTGGACGGTGGTGATTGGTGGTGGCTGTGATGGATGGTGGTGGTGGTGGTGGTGGCGGACGATGGGTAGTGGTGGTGGATGCTGGTAGTGGCGGCGGACGGTGGGTAGTGGCGGTGGATGGTGGTGGACGGTGGCAGTGGGGGATGGTGGTGGTGGCGTACGGTGGGTGGTGGTGGCGGACGGTGGTGGGAGGAGTGGATGAGAGGGTGGCTTCAAAGGGATAAGAGTATGATTTTTTGCGAAGATGTTTTAAGCAAGATTTCTTTGCTTTTCTTTTAGATGAAAGAAGATAACTTAAGATCTGTTTTAAGAAAAAAAACAAACAGTCTTCAAGGGTAATGTCTGCGCGCGTGCAGACATTAGCTCCCTTGAAGATGTTTGAAGAAAAAACAAACACCCCCTAATTCATTATAGTTATCAATTACACTCTACCCACCACAGTACACAGTACCTTCCTTTAGTAGCATACAAACATCATAACCACAAACCACAAATACAGTCAAATTCTCAAAACACATAACACAATTACCATCCAATTAAACTAAAAATAACTTAAAACACTCACAACCGCAAGCCGAGGCGCCCGAACACCAATCCGAGGCCTCTTCCTCGCACCGACACTCTCATAATCCCTCACACTCCTCGACGAAACAAACTCCAACGAGCTACCGAACTTCAACCCCTCGCGAACACTCCGATTAACCACATCACCGCGGCGGAACACCATTGAAGCTATCGAGCTCTGTAACACCATGGACACCAAGGCAAATGCGAAAACAATGATTAATAAGCATAAGTAGAATAAGTTGGATCCTCTAATTGAAAATAGCTTCCTAGGGTTAACGGATCGAGCGTGAGATCGACGGCGATGATCGGGTAAGGTGGATGCTGAAGGAAGTGTAGAGGTTGATTTAGGGTTTCGTTTTAAGCGGAACATGGTTATGAGATTAACTGAGTGAAGAATGAATGTATATATATATATATGTGTGTATATAAGAATGGTGAGTGTGTATTGGAAGCACAGAGTGAGTCAGTTCTGTTGGGGTAGATGATGATGGTAGTTATGATGATGGTGGTATATACATATATAGATATAACGTATGTGTATGTATGTGTGTAGTGACGGTGGTGAGATCTGATTTATTATTTGTGATTTTTTGTTTGTTTTTGGGTTTAAACGCGTTTTGGAGAGACGGCCGAATTAGAACGCTGAGTTGGTATGTGACATGAAATGTGATGTGTTTAGTTTTTTTTTAAATGACTGAGTGATGTTCCACTTATTCGGACAATTATCTTTATTTCTTTTTAATGACGGACGGTTAAGGGGTCTTAGGCTGGTATGTTTTTATAAAAGGAAGTTTGTATATCGGTCTATGCTAAAAGAATGAAAGTATGAAAAAAATGAATAAAGTGTGTATGCACGTATGAAAGAAAGGTAGACATGTTAAGTATGTAATATGTATCTTCGGATACGTATATATGTGAATATATGAATGTATTGTATGTTGTCTGATTAACTAAAACTCTCTCAGCGTAGCTGACTTTTAGTATGCACGCAGGTGAATAGGCTAACGCAACTCGCTTGAATGAAGACACATAGCATTGGACTGAAGTATTGGCATCTTGAGAAGAATGTTGTGATGTTTTAAAATGACTTTTTAAATTATGTTTCAATACAACAGTTTAGTTGTTGACACTATTTGAATGATTTGTAATATTGTGGTCCGGATATAGCTTGTGTAGATACTTACCATAATATTATGGTCCGGATATAGCTTTCATCACTTTTGCAGCATGAGCCAATCGATTGCTATATATTGAGCAAAGTCAGAAAATATAATAAGTGGATAACACAGAGTTTGCACAAATCATCAACTAATGCGGTCTAATTATATGTGCATACCCATTGTGTTGGAAAATTCTAGGACAATGTTCTAGATAAAAACTTTTAGCATGCTTAGTTGTAAAAATCGGACGACCGTCTTTATTTGGAGCAGTTAACATAGCCGTCGCAAGACCACTGGTGCTTGTACCGGCAGTGATATCAAAATAGTCAGCAATTCTTGAATTATCCCCATCTAACATCTATCAAGCCTCAACAAGTCTTAAACAGATACTATTCTATAAAAAATGTATATAATCACCATAGTCATAACTTATACCAGTAGTTCGCTCTCCATAAAATCAAGGATCAAGCTTGGAATAATCCCTCGTACTCCACCACTGTCGATGTTGAGGATCGTAATTAGATTTCTATTTGTTGGTGCTTGCAATAATGATTGTGATTCTTCCTTAAAATACATGATAGATTTCAATATCAAATGGACTTTTGGTTATTGTGTGAATAAATGTTGAATGTTATGTGACTTATGTATATATATAAAAGATGAATTTGATAAAAGATAAATACTACGTAAAATTTAGATCAAATATATAAATCATGACTTATTATATATCTAAAGTTATAGCTACTATATCTGTGAAAAATATATATATATATGTGAAAATAATCAAATCATGGCTATGTATTAAATTTTTTGGTAACTATATATGTAACAATAATTTTAAAGTATAATTTAGATGGGTTCATCATTTTTTTTGTTTATGATTCTATAAACCAAGGATTATTTATTTATTTTTTGGTAATGTCCATTAACTATTTTAAAATCTTTGGGTTAAGGAAGGAAAGTAATTTTTTTTTTTGAAACGGTGACTTTCTCTATAATGGGATGCCACATCTTCTCCGAGAGGAGCCCCTCCACCCCACTCAGGCCAGACTATGTTGTCCTAACCGGATCCATGCTGGCGTCAGAGTTTGGCTTGGGCGTTCCCCGGAAAAATCCGATAGCCTCAACCCGCCCGAACGCACGACGGTCAAGTTAACCTATACTATGGTAACTATAATTTCATTTAGTAGTTGAATCTTTTCCAATTCCAATTTATTTATTTGACAACCAAACATTGTTTTTCTTCAATGAAGAAGAATGAGACACAATATGGCCGACCAAATAATGAAACTAATTAGCAACAAAGTAATTGCTATCTAACACATTTTCCATCTATGAATTTTGTCATTTTCATTTAATAAAAACTTATTATAATAAGATAATGATAAAAAGAAATCACTTTAGACCTTCCATAATAATTATATCAATAATGTAATAAACGTCACTCACGACTCTCTCACTTCTACGGTTAAGGGAGTGTTAATATGGCGGGGAGGTAATTTTATTTGTCCATATACTTATGTGCCTCGATTCGGTTTGTTTGGAATGCAAGAATATATGACCATCGTTGTTTGTCCACGGATGCAATTATGGAGAAGATATTGCTAAAACTTTAGCTAATAAGGAGATTTCTTGCTAAACCAACCCCGAGAAGATATTGATACTTTCGAGTGTTTGTTTTTCGTTTTTGTTGTTGCGGCCGTTGGTTCCTTCGTTTATTTCTTTAAAATTTGCTTGCCTTTCAAATATAGATACTAGCTATACCCCCCCCCCCCCCCCGCGTACTACGGGGTTGTTTTATATTATCCGAACTAACAAACCGATAAACAGCGTGTTACTTTTTGTACCAAACAACTACATCATACAACAATTAATCGCACAGTGAAAAAAACATATCAATTAGCTCAAAAACCCTTACAACACCAGTCATTTTAAAAATCAACTCTCTAAACATTTTTTGTGTATTATCTTATGCACACTTCACTTCTAATTTAGTTCCAGCTTTTATTATCTACACATACGGAAACAAAACACTAATCCGAGCCAATACACAAACAACCAACATGCAAACAACCTTACCCGTATATTACATTAAAACAAAACAAACAACCTTAAACGTGCAACTAAAACTTATCCAACCCCACACTTGAACAGAACATTTAAAACTCATCCGACCCCATATACAAACAACAAATCCGATTAACCAACACATAAAAAAACCAACCTTACCCGTATACCACAACACAAACAACACAACACACCACACTATCAAAACAACCAAAATTAACACCAACCACCTTACCAGTATCAAACAACACACCACACTTGAAAAACCCAAAATCACCACAACATTGAACACACCAAAATAAAATCCACATTTTCTTGTATTGTGTTTTCCGTTGAGAGTCGGCAAAGTATATACAATCAACAACTTAAAACACACTAACAATCAACCTAGAAACTGAAAAAAAAAATTCAAACCCTAGAATTTGGGTGTTTCACAACACAACAAATAGAACACAACCTAGAAACTAAAACACAACAACTAAAACACACCTTGATTCTTCATAATATCGGTACGTGCATTTAGAGGGGATTTCTTCTTCTCCATTGTAGTTGAACTGTACACCCGATTAAACAACAAATCAGAACCAATGCACTATTTGATTAACTCGTTGAACGATAATAAATAAAACTCACATGCGTCTGCACCAATTTTATTTTTATGTCGGTGATAATTGATAGATGGTGGAAGTTTTAGAGAGTAAAGTGACGGTGGAAGATTAAGAATAAAAATATATTATATTGTTAACCATATTTTGGAAGATTTAAAGAACCATTGCTTAAAAGTCGGAGCTTCTAAACATATTGAGTTGACAACATGTATGTTATCATACCTACTATGACTAAACTACCATTTAACACACCAAACTAACCCTATAAAATAAAACACTCCTCATCTAGTTTCATCTTTCAATCTTGACCATTGACAACCAAGATTTAACCCTCTAGATTACTTCCTACATTTTTTAGACACACCCATCTTTTTAGGATAACCCATTCCTATATATAGTACAAGATTACGGTGCCGAATATTTCAAAAAAAAATATCTTTTTTCTTAGTTATAATATTTATGGTGTCTCAAGTTTGAAATTTAAAATACCTGGTAGCTTGAGAAGATCGTTGGCTGCAGATACTTGATGTCAAATGTTGGTATAACAACATTTGTTAATGCTTAATGGAGTCGTATTTTTCGTAGTTTTTCTTGTATAATCTTGCGTAGATATTTACCATAATATTGTGGTCCGGATATAGCTTTCATCACTTTTGAAGCCAATCGATTGCTACATATTGAGCAAAGTCAGAAAATATAATAAGTGGATAACACAGAGTTTGCACAAATCATCAACTAATGCAGTCTAATTATATGCGCATACCCATTGTGTTGGAAAATTTTAGGACAGTGTTCTAGATAAAAACATTTAGCATGCTTAGTTGTAAAAATCGGACGACCATCTTTATTTGGAGAAGTTAACATAGCCGTCACAAGACCACCGGTGCTTGTACCGGCAATGATATCAAAATAGTCAGCAATTATTGCATTCTCCTCATCTGACATCTATCAAGTCTCAGCATGTCTTAAACAGATACTATTCTATAAAAAATGTATATAATCACCATAGTCATAACTTATACCAGTAGTTCGCTCTCCATAAAATCAAGGATCAAGCTTGGAATAATCCCTCGTACTCCACCACCATCGATGCTGAGGATCGTAATTAGATTTCTATTTGTCGGTGCTTGCAATACTGATTGTGATTCTTCTTTAAAATACATGATAGATTTCAATATCAAATGGACTTTTGGTTATTATGTGAATAAATTTTGAATGTTATGTGACTTATGCATATATATAAAAGATGAATTTGATGAAAGATAAATACTACGTAGAATTTAGATCAAATATACAAATCATGACTTATTATATATCTAAAGTTATAGCAACTATATATGTGGAAAATATATATATTTGTGAAAATAATCAAATCATGGCTATGTATTAAAATTTTTGGTAACTATATATGTAACAATAATTTGTAAAGTATAATTTAGATGGGTTCATCATTTTTTTTTTGTTTATGATTCTATAAGCCAAGGAATATTTATTTATTCATTTTTTGGTAATTTCCATTAACTATTTTAAAATCTTTGAGTTAAGTAAGGAAAGTATAATTTCATTTAGTAGTTGAATCTTTCCCTATTCCAATTTATTTATTTGACAACCAAACATTGTTTTTCTTCTATGAAGAAGAATGAGACACAATATGGCCGAACAAATAATGAAACTAATTAGCAACAAAGTAATTGTTATCTAACACATTTTCCTTCTATGAATTTTGTCATTTTCATTTAACAAAAAATTATTATAATAAGATAATGATAAAAAGAAAACACTTTAGACCTTCCATAATAATTATATCAGTAATGTAATAAACGTCTCTCACGACTCTCTCACTTAAACGGTTAAGGGAGTGTTAATATGACGGGGAGGTAATTTTATTTGTCCATATACTTATGTGCCTCGATGCGGTTTATTTGGAACGCAAGAACATATGACCATCGGTGTTTGTCCACGTATGCAATTATGGAGAAGATATTGCTAAACATTTAGCTAATACGGAGATTGCTTGTTAGATTGGATTAGATATCCTTTATATGTTGTAATAGGTTGATACTTTCGGGTGTTTGTTTTTCGGTTTTGTTGTTGTTGCGCCCGGTGGTTCTTTCATCTATTTCTTTAAAATTTGCTTGCCATTCAAATATAGATACTTGCTTCCCCCCCCCCCCCCCCACGCGTATTACGGGGTTGTTTTATATTATCCGGACTAACAAACCGATAAACAGCGTGTTACTTTTTGTACCAAACAACAACTACATCATACAACAATTAATCGTACGGTGTAAAAAACATATCAACTAGCTCAAAAACCCTTACAACACTAGTCATTTTAAGAATCAACTCTCTAAACATTTTTTGTTTATTATCTTATACACACTTCTTTTCTAATTTAGTTCCAGCTTTTATTATCTACACATACGGAAACAGAACACTAATCCGAGCTAATACACAAACAACCAACATGCAAACAACCTTACCCGTATATTACATTAAAACAAAACAAACAACCTTAGACACGCAACTAAAACTCATCCAACCCCACACTTGAACTAGAAACATTTAAAACTCATCCGACCCCATATACAAACAACAAATCCGATTAACCGACACATAAAAAAACCAACCTTACCCGTATACCACAACACAAACAACACACCACACTATCAACACAAACAATTTAACACACGGATAACAAACCACCTTACCAGTATCAAACAACACACCACACTTGAAAAACCCAAAACCACCACACCATTGAACACACCAAAATAAAATCCACACTTTCTTGAATTGTGTTTTCCGGTGAGAGTCTGCAAAGTACACATACAATCAACAACTTAAAACACACTAACATTCAACCTGGAAACTGAAAAAAAAGAATTCAAACACCAGGATTTGGGTGTTTCACAACACAACAAATAAAACACAACTTGGAAACTAAAACACAACAAATAAAACACAAACTGGAAACTAATACACAACAACTAAAACATACCTTGTTTCTTCATAATATCGCAACGCTCATTCAGAGGGGATTTCTTCTTCTCCAATGTAGTTGAATTGTACACTCGTTGAACCAACACACCACACCTACGTCTGCACCAATTTTATTTTTATGTCGGTGGTAATAGATAGATGGTGGAAGTTTTAGAGAGTAAAGTGATGGTGGAAGATTGAAAATAAAAATATATTATATTGTTAACCATATTTTGGAAGATTTAGAGAATCATTGCTTAAAAGTAGGAGCTTCTAAACATATTCAGTTGACAACATGTATGTTATCGTACCTACTATTAGGGATGGCAATGGGTTGGATTTGGTTCGGGTTTAGGTATTCTCAAACCCATACCCGGTTATTAAAGTCCATCCCAAACCCGTCCCCAACCTGTCGGGTTTTAATTGGGTAATTACCCGTCGGGTTTCGGGTTTTCCCATCGGGTTTCGGGTTTCCTATCGGGTTTTGATAAAATACCCGTCGGGTATACCCGACTCAAAATCCATCGGGTTTTGGCAAAACATAACTAATTGATTACAAATATGGTTACCATAAAGATAAAATATCTCAAATAATTAACATAAATAAGTTTCGACAAATAATATATTTGGAATATAGTATATATATAATATAATAAGCTATATCGGGTACATCGGGTATATAATCAGGTAAATGGGTTTTTGTTATCGGGTAATCTGGTCGGATAATCGGGTATATTAGAAATGCCAAACCCGTCCCAAACCCGCGAAAAATTTTAAAACTAATCCCAAATTACCCGTCCCAAACCCTAATGGGTCGGGTATTACTCATCCCATTTATGTCGGGTTTCAGGTTTTCCCATCGGGTTCGGGTTTCATTGCCATCCCTACCTACTATGACTATACTACCCTTTAACACACCAAACTAACCCTAAAAAATAAAACGCTCATTATCTAGTTCCATCTTTCAATCTTGATCATTGACCTAGGGATGACAAAAAAAACCGAACCCGATGGGTATACCGAAACCCAAAGCATTCGGGCCGGGTAAACGGGCATGGGACCAGGTATGGGATTAAAAAAAATTTCGGATTCGGGTACGGGCATGGGATTAGGTGATACCCGACCCGATTAGCCGAAATATATATACCCGATTACCCACAATTATACCCGAAATATCTTATGTACATTTTTAATTTTTAATACTATAATTAATAATTAATACTTTAATGCTTTATTTATGAATTAAGTTTCCCAGGTGACTCTTTGTATAGCTTATCAAATTAACAAGTTAACATTGCCATCAAGATTTTAGTTACTCAAATAGACTCATTATTTCATTAATACAATTGTCACTCCCCTTAACCCTAATATCATCGACGATTCAATGTGGTTCATATCCGAAGTGATATCATTCATCCATTCATCTAATCAGTTTTCAGTTGCAAAGCCTAGAAGGTAAATTTTCTCCTTCTTTATCTTTAGTTGTTTTATTCTATAGTAAACAAACAAACTAATAAGTAGCCCACTAATGAAATAATGGGTCACATATACTTGAAAGTTTTACTCATCCGTCGTGCTTATGGCATGTTGTAAAGAATATGATTTGAGTTTTGGAAGAGATCAATTTGTTTATGTATTGGCAGGGGGGGGGGGACTTGGATGATTGAATACTAATTTATCATAGAATGAAATGTACACACACATTGCTTATCATTGCTTATAATTGAATACTAATTTCTTCATGTTCTAGTGTGCCTTTTTAGAATTTTTCTTCATTTGATTTAATTTGTAGAATTGTTTTTAGTTTTTTTTTCATGTGCTTACTTTATGTTTATATATTCCTTTTTAGGTAATATGGATATGGAAGGAGAAGGAATCATAAATTTTGATAGCTCGAAAACAGATACACATGATGGTAGTAATCAAGAAAATCAACAAACTCAAGAACAAGAACGAGAACAAGAACAAGATCAACAAACTCAAGATGAGAGCAATCATGTTGAGAGAAAAAGAAAATTAGTTTCAGAAGTATGGGAACATTTTAAAAAGATAAAGGTGAATGGTGAGGACATGGCAGAGTGCAATTATTGCATGTCCAAAATAGGAGCAAAGAGTATAAATGGGACACGGCATTTACATGCTCATATGAAAAGTTGTAAGAAACGAAAAAATAAAGATATACGCCAACAAGTGTTATCGATGAATCAGATAAAAACATCAGGACCATCATCTAATCTCTCTTGCTACAATTTTGACGCTGATAAGTCAAGAAAAGATCTTGCTGAGATGACAATTATGCATGAGTATCCACTTACTATGGCTGAGCATCATGGATTCAGAAAATTTGTGGGGAGTCTTCAACCTTTCTTTAAGGTTCCATCTCGAAATACCCTCAAAACTGACATATTGAAGATTTTTTATTATGAAAAATAGAAGACAATGAGGTATAGCTTATTATTTTTTTTATTAAATCTTTATTAATTTATGTTCATACTAATGATTATTTTTTTAGGATATTGGAGAAGAATGCGAGTAGAATTGCAATAACCACATATATGTGGACATCAAGCAATCAGAAAAAGGGACTCATGGCGATTACTACTCATTTCATCGATAACAACCGTAAGTTGCAAAGTCGAATAATGAGGTATATCATGTTATATTTATTTATAAATTTCCATTTAATTGTTTAACTAATTCTTAAAAAATTACACTAGGTTTATTTATGTTCCTTGTCCTCATACTGCTGAAGTTCTTTCTAATGTATTATATGAGTCCATGTGTGATGGGAACATAGATAGGAAAGTTTCAAAGGTAACCGTTGATAATTGCTCAACAAATGATTTGTTAATTAACCTATTGCTAGACGAACTATCTATGGGTTATCTTATTTTAGAGGGACAATTAGATCAGATGCGTTGTTGTACGCACATTCTAAATCTAATTGTCCAAGATGGGTTGTCGGTTGAAATAATGGGATAGAGAAAATTAGGGATAGTGTTGGTTTTTGGACAGCAACTCCCAAACGCCTTGAGAAGTTTGAAAAAGCAGCTCGACATTTAGCAATTCCATCGACAAAAAAGTTGTCCCTTGATTGCAAAACTCGTTGGAATTCAACATATCTGATGTTGAAAGTTGCTATTATCTACAAAGATGTTTTCAAACGTCTTAAGCAATGGGATACTCATTATAATAGTTTACCAACAGAAAAAGATTGGGAGTTGGCTTCCAAAAATTGTAACAAATTGAAGGTATTTCATGATGTGACCGAATTGAATGCTGGATCAAAATATCCAACAACAAATATATTTTTCAAATCTATATATGAAATAAAGTTTGCTTTGGACAAGTGGAGTAGAGATAAGGAGAAAGTGATCGAGGACATGGCCAAGAAAATGATTTTCAAATACAATAAATACTGGTCAGTCTTTCATGGCTTTATGGAGGTAGCAGCTATTTTAGATCCTCGCTACAAGTTGACAATTATGAAGTATTTATATCCCAGGCTTTACGATTCAGCAAATGCTGCAGATGATGAAGTTAATAACCATAGAAAATTTATATATAAATTTTTTGAAGACTATTAGACAAAAAGTTATGAGAATGTAAGGAACAAAGATTATAGTAGTTCGACTTCAAACAATGACAAGAGTAAAAGTAGATTGTTTGATGACTATTTATCATATGTTGACAATGAGAATGCATCAGGTATGGCTTGTTTTTACTATATTTAGTTATTATGTACATGTTCAAATAAATAGTAAGACCCTAAAAATTAATTTAAATGTTGTAAGAGGCATTATATTGGAGCTTGATCATTATCTTGAAGAGAGTTTGTTCACCGAACATGGATATTGATATACTAGCTTGGTGGAAAAGAATGGTATGAAGTATCCGATTCTCCAAAAGATAGCCCGAGACGTATTAGCAATCCCTATAACAATGGTTGCATCCAAGTCCTCTTTTAGCACTAGCGGGAGATTGGTAAGTCCTCGTCGTAGTCGTCTTCATCCAGATACATTAGAAGCGTTGATGTGTGCTCAAAGTTGGTTTGCTAAATGAAATAAGAGGTAATTTTATTTGACTTAAGTTTTAAAATGATCTTATTTCTTGAATTTAATTGTGTTGCATTTTTTTTTGTAAACACATCAACTTTCTCAAAGGAAACCGAAGCATATTGTAAAACAATCGAGTATGACTATGATGATGGTGATAAGGTAAATGTATACATAAATACATACATATATGTGTGTGTGTTGCATGTTCTAAATTAATTATATATTGGTTTAGTGATGATTTATATAATAATATGTTCTTTTTTCTTTTTGAATTTTAGGAGTGACATGGAAATCAAAGCAACCTGTAGCTTCAAGAAAATGAAATTATTGTCTTGGATATGCATTTCTGAACGCAGCTACAAACTTTTTTTTTGTTTAACTATATATTTTGAATGCTAAATCAAACAATGGTATTCATATTTTCATGTTATTTTGCCTTTTTGGGATCATGAAGTTTACATTATCTTGATATTTGATATATTATCTAATAGTGATGTTATACCTTGTATTTTGTCACATTAAATGTGTTGAAGTTTCTAAAATGATACAGTTAGAATCAAGAAAATGTACTCAGAAATTCTTGCAGATAATTTTTTTAAACTAATGGGTATACCCGATACCCGACGGGTAATGGGCCAGGTATGGGACACAATTTTACAAACGGGTATGGGCTTGGGATTATCAATACCCGGCCCAAACCATGCATGTTGCCATCTCTACATTGACTACCAAGATTTAACCCTCCGGATTACTTCCTACATTTTCTAGGCACACCCATCTTCTTAGGATAACCCCTCCCTATATACAGTACAAGATTACGGTGTCGAGTATTTCAAAAAAAAACATATCTTTTTTCTTAGTTATAATATTTATGGTGTCTCAAGTGTGAAATTTAAAATGCCCGGTAGCTTGAGAAGATCGTTGTCTGAAGATACTTGATGTCAATTGTTGGTATAACGACATTTGTTAATGTTTCATGGAGTCGTATTTCTCGTAGTTTTTCTTGTATAATCTTGTGTAGATATTTACCATCATATTGTGGTCTGGATATAGCTTTCATCACTTTTGCAGCAGGAGCCAATCGATTGCTACATATTGTGCAACGTCAGAAAATATAATAAGTGGATAATACAAAGTTTCATCAACTAATACGGTCTAATTATATGTGCATACCCATGGTGTTGGAAAATTTTAGGATAATGTTCTAGATAAAAACTTTTAACATGCTTAGTTGTAAAAATCGGATGACCATCTTTATTTGGAGCAGTTAACATAGCCGTCACAAGACCACCGGTGCTTGTACCAACAACGATATCAAAATAGTCAGCAATTCTTTCATTATCCCCATCTAACATCTATCAAGTCTCAACAAGTCTTAAACCGATACTATTCTATATAAATGTATATAATTAACCATAGTCATAACTATACTAGTAGTTCGCTCTCCATAAAATCAAGGATCAAGCTTGGAATAATTTCTCGTACTCCACCACCGTCGATGCTGAGGATTGTAATTAGTTTTCTATTTATCGGTGCTTGCAATGATAATTGTGATTCTTCCTTAAAAGACATGATGGATTATAATATTAATTGGACTTTTGGTTACTGTGTGAATAAATGTTGAATCTTATGTGACTTATGTATATATATAAAAGATGAATTTGATAAAAGATAAATACTACGTAGAATTTAGATCAAATATACAAATCATGACTTATTATATATCTTAAGTTATAGCAACTATATCTATGAAAATAATCAAGTCATGGCTATGTATTAAAATTTTTGGTAACTATATATCTATATCTATATTATATATAATGTATATAAGAAGGGCAAATCAAGACACTTTGATTTTAAGGGTTTTTATAAGTCAATCAACACATGGTACAACATTTAATACATCTAGGAAAAAGTCATATATGGTTATTGCATAATCTATACTATATATAATACACCAAACAAGGGCAAATTAAGACACTTAGATTTTAAGTAATTTACACCTTAATTAACAAATGATACAATTTACATAGCATATTGAAGATGGGCAAAATAGTAAACTTCAATTTTTTAAATATAGTTACAATATTGTCCCCTCAACTTTAATCAAATTTTATAAATTTAAGTAATAGTTACAACCTTAGCTCTTTAACTTTTAACCATATATTATTTTTAATTTCACATTTAACCTAATTCCACCCAAAACTTTTAAACGATCATAATTTTTTCATACACTTATATTTTTTTTAAACGACACCATAAAAACAAGAATTTTATTCTCTTTAATTAGAGTATGATATCGCCTTAGCTTTTATTAGTTAAAAAAATTAACATCTACGTAGCGATGTTTGCAATCCGGTTTTGATGGCCTTTAAATAAACAATTAGTAGCGGTTTTTGATCATGTAAACCAAAACAGAACGGTTAAAAATTGAAACCAAATCACTATCAACGATATGTGTTCCCGCTGCACCGCGCGGGCACCCGTCTAGTAGTTAAAACATTGACCCCTTTACTTTGCTTCACTTTTGTAAATTTTAAAAATAGTTACAACTATGATCCTTGATATTTCACTCTTATATTATTTTTATTTTCATTTTAACTTAACTTGCCTCATGATTTTTAAACATTAGTAACTTTATAATACGCTAATATTTTGTTAAAGAAATTACACCATAAAAACGAGCATGTTTTTCTCTTTAATTTGAGTATCATACTGTTATAGTTTTTTTATTTAAAAAAATAACATTTTACGTAGGGGCGTTTGTTGTATGGTTACGATGACTTTTAAATTAAACTGTGTGTCAAACCATTAGTAACTAGTTTTTCTCGTCGAAAAAGCAAAACAGACCTTTGAAAATTGAAAACGACCGGCCAAAAGTTAATGAAAAAAATCAATGGTGAAATAAAACCAATGACCGGTTTGAACGTTTTTCAGTTTCAAATCGAATAACGAACACCCATAAACTTGTTATATGATTACAAATGTATGCGTTTCCCGCTGCATCGCGCGGGCATTTGTCTATTGTAACAATAATTTGTAAAGTATAATTTAGATGGGTTCATCATTTTTTTTGTTTATGATTCTAGGGGGAGGTTCATGTACATTTTAATCTTAACGTGAGAACGTAAGAAATAATACTAATTTAAAAAAAAATAAGGACGTAAGAAATAATACCAACTACAATATCAATCTACATAAATAATGATTTATAATAATAAAGAAAAAAACCTAAAAATTATAACAAAACAATCAAAAGCAAGAACAAAATAATAACAACATATATTAGCAATTACTTATAATAGCAAAAGAAAAAAAATCTAATAATAACAACAAAATATAATCAGCAAATACTTATAACATCTCATTATCGAAAACTAGCAAATACGAACAAAAAATAACAGAAAACACCTATAAAAATAAACCTAATGATAACAGCAAATTGGTTCTCACTGTTTTCATGTTAAAAATAAAATGTATTTGATCATGTTTCTATGATTCTATAAGCCAAAGATTTTTTTTATTTTTTGGTAATGTCCATTAACTATTTTAAAATCTTTGGGTAAGGTAGGAAAGTATAATTTCATTTAGTAGTTCAATCTTTTCCCATTTATTCCAATTTATTTATTTGACAACCAAACAATGTTTTTCTTCTTGAAGAAGAATGAGACTCAATATGGCCGACCAAATAATGAAACTAATTAGCAACAAAGTAATAGTTATATGACACATTTTCCTTCTATGAATTTTGTTATTTTCATTTAGTAAAAACTTACTATAATAAGATAATGTTAAAAAAATCACTTTAGACCTTCCATAATAATTATAACATTAATGTAATAAACGTCACTCATGACTCTCTCACTTCTACGGTTAAGGAAATGTTAATATGGCGGGGAGGTAATTTTACTTGTCTATATAATTATTTGCCCTCAATGATGCGGTTTATTTAGAACGCAAGAACATATGGCCATCGGTGTTTGTCCACGGGTGCAATTGTGGAGGATATATTGCTAAACCTTTAGCTAATAAGGAGATTGCTTGTTAGATTTGATTTAATATCATTTATATGCTGTAATAGGTTGATATTTTCGGGTGTTTGATTTTCAGTTTTGTTGTTGTTGCGCTCGGTGGTTCCTTCGTTTATTTCTTTAAAATTTGTTTGTCATTCAAATATAGATACTAGCTTTTACCCCCCCCCCCCCCCCCCCGGTATTACGGGGTTGTTTTATATTATCCGAACCAACAAACTGATAAACAGCGTGTTACTTTTTGTACCAAACAACAACTCCATCCTACAACAATTAATCAGAGTGTAAAAAACATATTAACTAGCTCAAAAACCCTTACAACACTAGTCATTTTAAGAATCAACTTTCTAAACATTTTTTTGTTTATTATCTTATACACGCTTCTTTTCTAATTTGGTTCCAGCTTTTATTATCTACACATACGGAAACAGAACACTAATCCGAGCCAATACACAAACAACCAACATGCAAACAACCTTACCCGTATATTACATTAAAACAAAACAAACAACCTTAAACACGCAACTAAAACTCATCCAACCCCACACTTGAACAGAACATTTATAACTCATCCGACCCCATATACAAACAACAAATCCGATTAACCGACACATAAAAAAACCAACCTTACCCGTATACCACAACACAAACAACACACCACACTATCAACACAAACAATTTAACACCCGGATAACAAACCACCTTACCAGTATCAAACAACACACCACACTTGAAAAACCCAAAACCACCACAACATTGAACACACCAAAATAAAATCCACATTTTCTTGTATTGTGTTTTCCGGTGAGAGTCAGCAAAGTATATACAATTAACAACTTGAAACACACTAACATTCAACCTTGAAACTGAAAAAAAAAATCAAACCCTAGGATTTGGGTGTTTCACAACACAACAAATAAAACACAACCTGGAAACTAAAACACAACAACTAAAACACACCTTGTTTCTTAAAAGTAGGAATAAAAATATATTATATTGTTAACCATATTTTGGAATATTGATAGAACCATTTCTTAAAAGTAGGAGCTTCTAAACTGAATATATTCAGTTGATGACATGTATGTTATCATACCTACTATGACTAAACTATCCTTTATCACACGAAAATAACCCTATAAAATATAACACTCATCATCTAGTTCCATCTTTCAATATTGACCATTGACTACCAAGATTTAACCCTCCAGATTACTTCCTACATTTTTTAGACACACCTATCTTCTTAGGATAACCCTTCTCTATATATAGTACAAGATTACGGTGCCGAATATTTAAAAAAAAACATATATTTTTTTCTTAGTTATAATATTTATGGTGTCTCAAGTTTGAAATTCAAAATACCCGGTAGCTTGAGAAGATCGTTGTCTGCAGATACTTGATGTCAATTGTTGGTATAACGACATTTGTTAATGTTTCGTGGAGTCGTATTTCTCGTAGTTTTTCTTGTATAATCTTGTGTAGATATTTACCATCATATTGTGGTCCGGATATAGCTTTCATCACTTTTGCAGCAGGAGCCAATCGATTGCTACATATTGTGAAAAGTCAGAAAATATAATAAGTGGATAACAAAAAGTTTGCACAAATCATCAATTAATGTGGTCGAATTATATGTGCAAACCCATGGTGTGGGAAAATTTTGGGACAATGTTCTAGATAAAAACTTTTAACATCCTTAGTTGTAAAAATCGGACGACAATCTTTATTTGGAGCATTCTACATAGTCGTCACAAGACTACCGGTGCTTGTACCGGCAATGATATCAAAATAGTCAGCAATTCTTGCATTTTCCCCATCTAACATCTATCAAGTCTCAACAAGTTTTAAACTGATACTATTCTATTAAAAAATGTATATAATCAACCATATTCATAACTTATACTGGTAGTTGCTCTCCAGAAAATCAAGGATCATGCTTGGAATAGTCCCTCGTACTCCACCGCCGTCGATGCTTTAAGGATCCTAATTAGATTTCTATTTGTTGGTGCTTGCAATGATGATTGTGATTCTTCCTTAAAAGACACATGGATTACAATATTAAATGGAGTTTTGGTTATTGTGTGAATAAATGTTGAATATTATGTGACTTATGTATATATATATAAATGATGAATTTGATAAAAGATAAATATTACATAGAATTTAGATCAAATATACAAATCATGACTTAAAGATATGAAGCATCATATTCATACGTGACACGTAAGCGGTACATGGGCGACGTGGCTTTCGCATATACACCAAGTTAGATGTGCTATGAACATATCACATATTATTAGTGGAATATGAAATATAATTGTAAAGTGAGTTAAAGTGGAATGAAATGTTTGGTCTCTTTTCTAATTATATATATACTAGTTTTTAGCCCGCGTATTACGCGGGTTTATTTAGGTTTTCTTAGTATTATTTAAACTATAAAAGATTAGAAAAGGTAAACCTTTTGCTATATGGCTTTATTACTTCTTCAACATATTCTTGTATCACTGAATTGCTCATATTATTATTATTCTACTATGGCAAATTCCCCAATTAAGAAACCATAAAAGTTAAGTTATCCAAATTCATATCAAAGGTAACAATTAATTGGAAAAAGAGTCAAATGAAATTAGAACGCGAAATTGACCTCTCGTATTAGCATCAAGAATGCCTTAATAACAAAATCAATCAAACTATCAAGACTAACCATCACCGTCGTTCTTCGAGGATTCTGTTTTAACCCCATCACCTCTCCCACGTCAGTCGATGAAAATACGACCGGTACATCGCCCGGTGAAACATGGAAAGAGACCACAACGCTATATAGGATGAAGAAACTGAAGGAGACGTTTGGAGGGCATGGATGTTCGATTTGAGGTGAGGATCAATTGAGTGAGAAGTGAGAGGTGGGTTGGATATAAGCAAAACTTATGTCATCTTTTGGAATAGAGAGGCTACTTCCAGCGAGACCCGGGGCTCCACTTTGTCGCTTTTCAAAAATAAAGAAATAAATCTCTCTTTGTTCTTCACAGTTTATATAAACGGGGTTTTGTAATCGCGCTTTGCTTTCCATCGGTGTGCGGTACCGAGACGCTTCACAATAACATGCACAAAAATATGGTCTGTAGCTCTATTGCCTATGTCTAATGCTACCAGGATTCTTTATACACCTGCAATATACGCTCCCTAGTTATGCAAAATATATTATGCAAATTCAATTGCTGAGTTTTCGTCTTTGTTGTCCTATGTACACTTGTCGGTTAAGCAGTAAGTTTCAAGTTGGGCATTGTTTTGAAACTCAACGGGCTTCTAACAGCAAGTTGACTTTAATGCGTTCTCTACAAGGTAAAGGTAAAATACGCATAAATATTGATATTCACAAGTAAATGCATCGGCAATTTTACCATAAGATATAAAAAAATCTCATACAAAACCTAGAAATCGATCACTAATCAAAAAAGGGATTCAAGCCGAACACTATTGATGAACCAATCAAATAAATCCATTTCAAAACTCCTAATTTCAAAAATTCCTTTAATCGGCTTAGATTTATAATGGAAGTAATAATCACACACAAATACACAACGCATCTCATGCTTTCTTGGCGGGTCACCAAAGTTAAGAGGACAAACATGGCTGCAGATCGGTGTAAAAAATAGCAGTACCATATATACTAATAGGATTTGACACGACCAAAAGACAATAATAAATTACTTTGCCATAGGATATTAATTATTATCCCTTTTTTCTAATTAAATTAGAATGTTAGCTAACACAAATTATCCATGGTCGCTTTGACTATTTCCTCTTGAGTAGCATTAGAAGGTAAATCTTAAGATTACAAACAACAAAAGTGAAAATAAGTTCGAGATGGTTGTACATTTTGACCCATTATAAAAATGCAAACGGGTCGATGGGGGTTTCGTTTTATTTCTGACCCGAAGAACACGATAAAAAAATGAAGTTATTCGTCCACTCTAAAATAAAAACATTTTGACCCTTTATAAATATGCAAATGGGTTGATTTGGGTTTTTTTTTGTACCGACCTGAGTAAACACGTTTTAACCAGATAAAAATTGAAGTACTTTGTTCACACGAAAAACAAAACCATTTTGACCCGTTATAAAAATGCAAGCGGGCCGATTTGTTACTTATTTCTAACCTAAACAAACAAACAAACTAAAAACCTTGATTCAGAACACATTCACATAGACACTTTAGTTATTCATATTACTTACCATGATCTATTGACATAGGAAAAATGACCCGTGAACAAAATTTGTAAAGAGCCTTTTCAATATAATCAATTGCAGAAGTAGTAGTAATTATAAAAGACCTTTTTTTATTTTAAACTTTTGATGCATTGTCTTTTTAATATGGATAGGTGATAAATAAAGCAGATAAATTGAAGGATAAACTAATCAAACTTTCAGAATTGTACATTAAACTCTTAAGTGGTGATAGAACATGGTTGTAAACTTGTAAAGTAACCAATTAAATTCATAACGTCATCAAGAAACCCTATTTACATATATTGAACAAAAGCTAATAATTATTGTGCAACGCAGATCATTATTGGAACAAAACTTTTATGCAAGAAAGAAAGAAGAATGACAGATTCAGAAAAAAAGATCTGTATTCATGGATCATATAATTTGAGTTACGCCAGTGTTAAGTTGTTTTCTTGCTACACCATGTAAATGAGCTTCGTTATTTCAATTAACCAAAAGTTAAAACAATTTAATAACTGCAAACAATAGAGGGGTCAAATTTTGTATACTCATTTCTAAACTGTTAACACATGCTTATCTATATTTGGTCAATTTACGCGCATCAATACTTATTTTCTAGATGGTGGATGTAAGATGAATCCTATTGTTATAACTTATAAGCCTAACTTATATATGGTAATACAATTTTCAAGAACATTAAAATCAAGAATACCTTTCCGAAAAGGCGGAAGTAACTGTTAAATCGTAGTGACTCGATCTTCTAGCCTCTTTATTGGAACCTGTAAAAACAATGTGACCTTCATTCAGTTGGTTGCATTACAAACCCAAGAAACGAAATAGTCTTTTTGTTTAATTAGAAATCAATTCAAATTTGAAAATAAAATATTAAAGCACACAAACAAACCATATAATCAGATTGATTATATGAAACAAATTGCAAATAGCCAACATATTTTTTGGAATAATATAAGCTCTGCATAGACTCTGAAATTGTATCAAAACAAACTATTATGTGTTTTTCAATATTTGAAGTTAATGACTTGAAAAATAAAAGTTATATCAGGATGGTTATGTTAGCTATCTGTTATGATTCGAATAAGGTGAAATAAAGGAAATTAAGATACCTCTTGAGAGCACTGACTCCTCTGCTACCCATGACCAATGTATTCAGCTTTAGGTCCTCAATTAGCTTCTCCCTTGCATCTCCCTAGTACAAATCAAACATATTTAAACCTTTAATCCATCATCATCACGTGGAGAACCTAACAACAACTAATATATAAAACAATAAATTATATAGAAAACCTTATACCATGTGTAGTCATAAAGCTCCACCATCAGGGGTTATGCGTCACGTGGCGCCCAGTCAGAGTTATGATTTGTTCAAAAACAGGTTGTAGTCATAACTCTCCACTACCAGGGGTTATGCGCCACGTGGCGCCCAGTCATTATTAATTTTATTTGTTTTTTAAAATACTAAATCATTTAAATAAATTAACATAAAATTAAAAATTACATTAAACTTCCAAATAAAAAATACATTAAACTAAATTAAAAAAAAATACATCAAATTAAAAATAAAAAAACATAAATAATACTAATAAAACTAAAACTCATTTATATTTTTCTAAAATTTTCGCTCGTCGAGTGGCTTTTAGAGATTGGACTATCGGGTCGTCTTCGGATAGCTTGTTTGATAAAATCTCGATGTCTTTGTCCATCTCATTCCTTCGAAGTAGGTCGACGACGTCCAAATTTACTTGAAGTCGTTGGGTTCCAAGTTGGTGTAAATCTTGGAGTCGAGAGTTCATTAATTGGAATTGGCTTTCCAATTCGGGATTCGAACCCGTTGCCGACGACGAACCGGCCCCTTTCCCCTTTCCTTTGCCTTTGGTTCTTCTACCCCCCGGCCGAGGCATGTCGGTAGTATTCACGGGGTCATTATCGCTTAAGTTGAAGTTTCGAGCGTCGGAACGGGGCGTGTCTGGATCAACCGAAGAAGATGTTTTAGACTTTTTTTTACGCGGACCACCTTCGGCTTCGGCATCCAACACCAAGCCCCATTTTGGGTGAAACCTCAATAGGTCTTTCCAAATGCCAAAGTAGTTGAAGGTCCCGCTGACCTTATGTTGAAACTCAACCAACGCGTTATCCATGACTTCCGCGTC
Organism: Bidens hawaiensis; assembly: GCF_021521415.1. Classification (NCBI taxonomy): domain Eukaryota; kingdom Viridiplantae; phylum Streptophyta; class Magnoliopsida; order Asterales; family Asteraceae; genus Bidens; species Bidens hawaiensis. Next base: position 176,335 of record NW_027491862.1, on the reverse strand, counting down.
CGAGACACCGCTACTCCTAGTTCGATTCATCCGAGAGAAAACCGTATGGAAAGCCATGCATTTGGTGTTTATGTCGCCCCATTTCGACAGTAACGAATCTTTTTCTCGACGCGAGTCCCCGCCAAGGTTGTGAAACATCTCTATAATTTTGTGCCAAAATACCCCCGTTTTTTGATAGTTCGCTAAAAAAATAAAAACATTACAAGTTTAATGTTTGTTATAAGAAATTTAAAAAAATATATATGCATTTTAAAAACCTACCGCATTTGGCATCTTCCGATATTTGGCACCAAGCACGAGCACATAGTACACATTCGTCGGAACTCCACGCTATCACCGTCTTTTTAACCCGAGGTTCGCCGGCGGGCTTCTTTGCGTGTTTTTTCGAACGTCCGCGTTGGCTTGAACCGCCCTCGGGTTGTGTCTCCGGCACGAACTCGACCTCGGGTTGGGTCTCCGGGGCGGGTTGGGAACCCGAAGCCACAAAAATGTTTGTCATTGGGTTTTGGAAACCGGGCACCGCATTTGGCATAGAGTTTTGTAGAAGTGCAAAGTACGCGGCCATTTGCGGGTCATACATTTGCGGGACGGGTACGGTTGGCGTCGGGGCGGTAGATTGGTTCGGTTGTGGATTTTGGTTGGCTTGACGGGCATATTGACATTAACCAAGAATATTTTGGTTGTTGTTTGGAAACATGATGGTAGAAATATTAGTGTAAAAGATATAAATATTTGTGTAAATTGGTAGATTGGAAGGAATGTGTTAAAAAATGAGTTTGGTTTGTTTATATAGTATAAATATAATTAATTAATTTTTTTTTAAAAAACCCCAACGGCTCCAAGCCAACGGCTCCAAGACCAACGGTATTTTTTTTGGATCTGCGTGCCATTCTCGCGTTGTATCTAAAACGCACAAAAAAAATTCAACATAACGCGGGGGGGGGGGGGGGGGGGCGGTGTACTCCCCGCGTTTTCAACGTAACGTGGCCAACAACGTGACCACTACACCTGGTCTTATACCCATTTTGTAGATTGATCATCATCTGATTCTTCATAATCGTCTTCAAATAACCGTCTCAATCAACCCTAACAATCTATTTGATTTTTGGAATCATAAACGACTAATTGATTCAGAATTAAGGTTTGTTAAGTTAGGATGAGATGAAAATCATTTATATTAGAAATAGAATTAGAGATGAGGAAGAGCAGAGAGAGAGAGAGGCATGCGACAGAGCAGATGAAGAAGGCTGCTATAGGGTTTGTTGAGTGAGGATAGATGAAGGGATAACTCATTTTCGCATATTATAACCCGTTTCAACTAATAGGGTTGCGCCAGACCCGTCAGATAAAAACCGGGTTAAATTAATGAGAGTCTTTCGCTTACAAATCAAGCAATCTGGTGACTTTAGAAAGGATGGGGAGCGACGTGAGAGCGACACATAGGATTTTATGGTAGGAAATTATATAGATAGTTAGATATAAACGATAATAAATCATTTATCTTGCCCTATAGTCTACTTAGAGCCTCACGCTTTCGCACCTGCTCCATTTTAGCAAGGGTGTGTGGTGGTCTTTAGTGGTGTTCATCGGTTTGGATACCTAATATTCGGTTAGTTCAGATCGGTTTACTCAAATTTGATTTTGTTTTTTCATATCCAAAAATCCAAACTGATCCGATTCGGAATTGTCTTGCCGAATTGAATTAAACCGGAAAACCGAATTCGCCATAGAAGTTCTAAACAATATATACAAAAGGCCACATTGGCACTAAGATTGACACCAAGCTGAGGTGCCAACGGGTTTATAGGTGACATATTAACATGCGACAAGATTATCTGTTTAGTTCAGACAACCTCTCGCATTCGGAAACATTTGTTTCAACCGTCATCTATTTGTTTCTTTAGGTGTTATGCTTATTTTTACCAATTACAAATATGAGCATGATTCATGTGTTTAAAAAGGGTATAACTTTACACAATAATAATCATGTGTCTCAAGTGTTCCACTATATCCGCTTAGTTTTTTTCCCCTCTAAATAGGGTTGTAAATGAACCATGAAAAAAAAAATAACTTTAATTTCATTAAGCATTTTTTTTGTCAAAACACGATTTACTCATTAAGCACATTCCCATTGTATCTTAATTTATAAGTTTGTCTCGTTTGACACATAACATAAAAGTCAAGTATATCTTGTACTTCCCAAGCATTGTAGGTTATATCAACGGTTGATCATGCCTGCCAGCTGTTTACTTCGAGGTTTTATTTCTGTACCGATCATAAGCCCTCGATATAGATTTTGTGGTCAGTTTCATCAAATTGGAATAACAGACACGACACTCTATTTTCTCCTCTTTTATCATCAAAATTTCCCCTAAATTGCAAACATCATTCATTGATTTAAAAACTACATGAGTGTAATCATTAAAAACATAAACCCTAAATAAATGACTTGGTGACTATACAGCATACATTTATAACTGTGACAGAAGCATATTTTCCCCTAAACTTCAAACTACAACCAAATCAGTATCAATTACAGAAACACCACTAATTGAATAACCTAAAACCCTAAAATCATGATTTCATCATTTCATGAGTTGATAGTAATTACTTATCAGTGTTATATTGCATTTCAGTTGTTGCCCGGGCCATGTAAATATTTGCAATCCCAAAACAAAACAGCACAACAGAAATATTAGATTATTAAATAGATACATAATCATTTACTAAAGAAAGTGATGCAAGTTTCGCTGTTGGTGGGAAAATGAGCCATTTTCAGGTGGCATTTTAGTGCCAATAACCTAGATATATTACTATTACTGATGGATCCTTACCTCTTGCGTCACATGTTTAGAAATCATCTAAGGTTATATGTTGTGTGCTTGGTAGACCGAAGAGGCTCTAGAGGGACTTTATGTTAAATGTGATATTGGTTTGAGATTGCTAAATCGATATGATTGTGTGGATATATTATTTCATGTTAAAAGTAAAAAAGCATCAACCTTCCTCCACGCCCTTAACTCCAGCCATGCCCTTCACTTAATCTGAGCCTCATGTTGTAGTTTTCGCTCCTATGGTGCAACCCGTGTAGCACACTAGCACCAGGCGCTACCCCTTCCAAGCCCACAACACATGGTCTAATGTATTTCCATTATTACTGGATTAAGTGTAGATAATTAAAATTCCAATTATTAGACATGATTTTTGTAAGAGAATTTACTATAGTAGTGCTGACAAAAGGTTTATGGAGATGAAGTTTAATCATTTTTCTATTAGATTGATCAAATACAGTGTAAAATATTGCATGTGGTCATACCATTGTGGTTAATAAATCTACATTTACATAGCTGGAAAAACATGACTAATTTTGGGTTTTGTAGATAATTTTTTGAGGATGAAGAAGAAATAACAGAGATTCTTGGGATATTTGGAGTAAGCACCGGATATTATGCTAATTATGAGGTAATCTCATCGCTGTGTATTGTGACCAACATAAGAAAGCATGCACTATTTGGAAAGGAGACTGGGGCAGCTCCATGGGATGCGGGTTTATTTGCTTTTATAGTCGTGCTGGATTTTACTTGGATGGATTGGGTTTCTATTCAAAAATTTCCACATGAGATGCTTTTGTAGTCTCACTTATTGGTCAATTTTTGTAACATTCGTTTTTACGATAACAAACTTTTGATAGCATTTATTTATACACAACTCTGTCAGCAAGGGTCTTTATACACAACCCATCACCTCCATCTCCGCCTCACAGCTCCACCGTAACCCTCCCTTTCCGTCTCCGCCTCTCACCGACCACCGCCACTGCCGTTAACCCCCCCCCTTCTCCACCTCACTGCTCCACCCTTATTTTGCCACCGTCATCACCCATTCTCGATTTTTGCTTATTTGGTCTTCTAGCATTTCATTTTCTGGGCGATTTGTTTTGAATGACATTAGTTTGGAGGTTTCGCTAGTAATGCCCGCCAGGTGTTTGATTAAATGCCAACACCAAATTTTATTTTAATTTCCTTTGTTTCCAAAAACAAAAAAAGTTTTAATTTCTTAAGTGATTTATGAGGGCATGTGGTGGAGAGCCCGGTCCTGGATTTGGCGTTGCCCCTTTAAAAATTTTCATGTTTGCAAAGATGGTATCCCGGGATACAAGGGGTACTCTAGGTTACTCATGCATTTTCAGCGGGATCACTTCAATGTAAAGGAAATGAGAGATCAGTTAAAGGAGCGTCTTGCTTCGGACTTGGAACTCTACAATGACGTTGTCGAAACCTTGCGCTTGCTTAAGAACTGGTTATGTGGGGAGTGCATGGCCCTACATGCCTTGAATAGGCCTTGTCTGCACGGAAGAGAAGTTGTTAAATGCACCCCATGTGCAGGAGGCGACTTTGATTTTATTGTGGGGATCTCTCAACCCCGCGATTCGCAGGTGGAACTTGGGAGTGGTCAGTCTGAGACGTTTGTGGTAGATGTCGCTCTCCTTGAGCGCGTCCTCGCCATTCCTATTGCCACTGTCAAGAGTATCCCGCCCGCGTGTCGCATGGCTTTTGCCCAGGCTTTGTCAGGGGGCTCCGTAAAGTGGTGGATGCCCCGAGGTCTATTGAGGCTTGGGTTAAACTTTTGTTGTTGCCTCGTTGCACGTTACGTGTTGTCAAACCGGCTACTAGGCAAGAACGAAGGTCCGGTAACAGGAAATTGCTTCAATGTAGCTCCATTATGCGGGCTTTGGCTGTTTGGAAAGATGGGGCAGGTTTAGAAGAGTTGGTGCTACCGCTCCTTGAACTTCCAGTGATGTGAGATTGCCAACATAAAGAAGAGGGAGGGGGCAATATCAAGCAGTGCCTCCGGAAGGTAGCGGACGGCCATTACACAGCGACGATCAAAGTCCTGTGTTCATCCGGGGTCGCGCCTGCCGGGGGGGATACTTTGAGAGCATTGATTGATAAACATCCTGTGGTGGACCCCCCCCCCCCCGACCATGCCCTCCGTCGTGCCATCGGAACCGGCCTTGCAGGTGGACGGTGATTGTGTGTTGGAATGTATTAAAACTTTCCCGAAAGGTACATCTTGTGGGAGGGATGGTTTGCGGGCCCAACATATTTTAGACGCTTTCTGTGGCCAGGGGTCTCCGACCGCCTTCGGGCTCTTAAAGGCCATCACTGATGTTGTCAACTTGTGGCTTGGGGGGCTTTGTCCAAAAGTTCTAGCGGAGTTCATTGCTTCGTCACCGTTGACCCCCTGTTGAAGCCTGACAATGGAATTAGACCCATCGCAGTGGGGGCCATTTGGAGAAGATTGGTGTCGAAAGTCGCTATGAGTAAAATAGGGAAAAAGGTTGCTGCTTATCTAGGGGATTTCCAATTCGGGGTTGGGATCCCTAATGGGGCAAAGCGGTATTGCATAATGCTAACAGATTTTTGAGCGCGTTTCATTCTGACGGGTCCCTGGCTATGCTCACTGTTGATTTTTCTAACGCCTTCAACGAGGTGGATCGGACGACTCTTCTCAGGGAAGTTAGCTGCATATGTCCATCCATCTTCCCATGGGTCCAGTTTTTATATGCCTGCCCCGCCCGTTTATATGTGGGGGATACTCATATCGGGGCTTTTACTAGGGTGCAGCAAGGGGACCCCCTTAGCCCTCTTCTTTTTGCGTTGGTCCTTCATCCGCTCATCTTTAAGGTGCATGGGACCTGTCCCTTGCCCTTCCATGCTTGGTATTTAGACGATGGCACTATTATTGGTAAGGCTGAGGAGGTCGCTAGAGCGTTGGGCATTATTCGCTCAGAGGGGCGTCTCTAGGGCTTAGGCTTAATATTCGAAAAACAGAGGTTTTTTGGCCGTCATGTGATGATTCGAAGAAAGTGTCGGGTTTATTCCCTGGAGAGATTAGCAGGCCTGCGATGGGAGTTAAACTCTTGGGGGGAGCGGTTAGTCGGGATGCAGGGTTTATTCGGTCTTTGGCAACTAAAAGAGCTTTGAGGGCGGTTGAACTTATGAAACGCCTGCAGGGACCCCCAAAGTGAGCTCCTTTTGTTACGCTCGTGCATGGGGGTTGCTAAGTTAGTGTTTGGGCTCCGGACCTGTCAACCTGAACATGTCAAAGAGGTTGTGTCCATCTTTGATGCGGGCCTGCGGGGGGCAATTGAAGATATTGTTGTGTGTGGAGGACCGCATTTTGGGGACCTCCAGTGGAGGTTGGCTTCCTTCCCTATGCGTTGCGGAGGCTTAGGAATTTTCTCGGCTAAGGATGTCTCCGCATATGCATTTGTGGCTTCCAGGTCTCAGTCGTGGAAATTGCAAGACCACGTCCTGCGAAACGCTGGTGTTACGGGGGTAGATCCTGACTACTCTTTTGCACTTGGTAATATTGGAACAACTCTCTCGAACCTTGATATAGGTGGTTTTACAGATAAGGAGACCGCCCCCAAGAAACCTCAACAAACCTTGGCGAGTGCTCTTTATGGTAAACACGTACATGATTTGGAAGAGCGATTCGATATGACCCCGATACAAAAGGCAGTTTTAGCTTGTCTCAAGGGGGCTCATGCCCATGATTTTTTGACTGTTGTGCCCATTGAAGGTCTTGGGCAACAGATGTCGGCAGTTGAATACAGAGCCATCCTTAAATACCGGCTTATGATTCCCCTTTTCCCTCCAGATGAATTATGACCCATTTGTAAAAAAGCTTGTTTGGATAGATTCGGTGAGCATGCCCTCCACTGTAAGGAATTGCCGGGATTCAAGTATCGTCATGACTGGGTTAGAGATGTGTTATGGGATGTGCTTAGACGTGCCGGGATCTCAGCCAAGAAAGAGGCACCTGTTAACTTTTTGACAGATCCGCGTGAGGGAAGATCTACCCTGCGTCCTGCGGATGTTCTTGTGTTTGGCTGGGCAAGGGGTAAGCATGCGTGTGTTGACCTCACTGGGGTGTCCCCGTTGGTGGGGCTGAGAGACAGTGGCTTCGTACCGGGACATGCGGTTTTGAGAGCGGAGTCTATGAAGGTTGCTAAGCATGAGACATTGTGTTTGGAGAATCAACACGTGTTCATTCCATTTGCCTTCGACACTTTTGGATCCCTAGCTCCCGAGACGGTTCGCTTCTTGGAGCGGGTGCAGAAGGTGGTCCACAGTCACTCATAGAGCCCGAGGAACCAAGGATTTATATTTAGTAGAATAGGCTTTGCGATTCAAAAGGGGATAGCGGCGCAGCTTGTTGCTCGCTTACCCATTATCCAGATGTAGTTCGGTTTGTGTTATATATAAAAGGATCAATATTTTCTCATATGTCCTTTTGTAGTAGTTCTTGTTGGGAAAATAGAGTTGGTGAATGGAATTAAACTCTTGATACAGTGAAACTCTTGAGTAGAGTTTTCATTATGACAATTAATTAAAATTTATTAGAGTTACTAAGTCTCTTATTAGGTGAGACTCCTCACTCACCTTCGACTGTTGTATATATATTAGGCTTTGTGTCTCATTTTCGTGGTGAGTACACGAAAACCATATTAAAATGAAATGAACTATAATTGGTTCAAGTTGATGGCTTTATGTATACAAGACTAAACAAAAGATTATTACCAAAACAATAAAAGAAGATGTTTATGTAAACTTTAATTGTCACTTTGGCTTTACACGCCACCCTTACTCTAGGTTATGTCCCTTTTGTCCATTTAAAACATTTGACTGTCAACTCTTTAGTCCACCCCCAACCTATCCCCACCACCACCACTACAAAAGGTCTAAAGGTCAACTCTTACATCAAATCAATGTTGACAAGAAAAAAGGTCAAAACTACCATGAATGTACAATATAAAAAGTGGGTAACTTTTGAAAATTATATTGAACACCAAAAAATCCTAATGACCAAAATTCCCATTAAGAAGTTCTTGTCTAATTAAGTCATAAATTTCCACTGATTTTTATAACCAATTTACGCATATCTCCAAGTGACCGATTTAACTTTTTCTGGCAACTTTCTAATCAATTAGTATCAATTACTTACAACTTGCAATTTACCCATTAAAATATTTCGAATGTTGACGGTTGACTAACCAAACAATATGTTATAAAAATATGTTTAAACTCTGAATCAAAAGAATATATTTTATAAGGTCCAACCAAATATTCAATGTGTAGACTATGCACACATAGAATTAGGGCTCGTGTAAGGGCTAATATTACAATAGCCAATCCTCGAGAAAACACAGGAGCCATAATCTCCACAAATATGTACCCATAACCGTATTGGTGAAGTCAAAACTATTGGCTAACACTTATAGTTTTGGTAAGTTTCCAACTTTTCGTGGTTAAGGGGCTGTTTGGCAAGTGCTGAACCATTAAGTGCTGAACCATTAAGAGGTCCGAATGATTAAAGGCTCTGAACCAGTAAGTGCTAAACCAGTAATTGTTGTTTGGTTGGACATCCGAGTGACTGTGCAGAATGACTAATTTACCCCTTAGTACTATTTTGTGCCGAATGAAATATATCTGTTTAGCAGAGCGCATAATAACTGTATTGAATGAAATATATCCGTTTCTATTGCATATTTGCATATACTAGTAGGAACCCGCGCTATGCGGGATACGGATACGACTTGGAATATGGCAATTAGATCATGTACGAAACGCAAAACACAGCTTTAATAGTGTTATATTAACTTTTATCACCAATATATTACAAATCCTTATAATATTCTACATAAAATTCACCTACATCAAGGCCAAACAAACTCAAAACTACAATTCAACTTCCTATACCCCATCCCTTCCAAGTGATAGAACTGAAACCTTAAATTAATAAAATCTTATAACTTCATTCATTTGTTGAACTTCAAGCAACAACCCTGATGATCTCAAATATACCAGCCATACTTTCTCTGTCTTGAAGCTTCTGTTATGAAAACATCCTGCAGTCCATATCATAATTAGAACCAGCTCTAGGCTTCATATAAACATGGTATAATAACAAATAATTAATAGTGATCATTATATAATATTTGAAAAGCTGGAGTTCAGAAAACAAAAACAATAAAATGTATGATATGGTTCAACATATATGTTCTACCATAAACAGCGCTGAGTCAAGCAAAATCATACGAAAGCGTATTGAAATGAGAGTTAAGTGAAATGATGTTTTAAATCTTATTGCTAAAGTCAAACACTTGTATAAAACAACAGCCATGCTCAAATGGGGCGTTCTAGTAATAGGGGTGAACACGGGTCGGGTCAGTTTTCGTTGACCCATCAAAAGCTTTTATTGCCTATTGTTATGGAACTTTAAAGAAAAATTAGTTAATACGGTAACGATGACTAAAAAAGTAGATCGTTTGAAAAGTCAAACTTTATGTAAATGTTTCATATGATATAAAATGTGTTCATAGACTATTCAACGAGGTAAATGCATAATTATAACAAAATATATTTGTAAAACTGAAAAAGATAATTGAGCCTTAACTGCCTAGATGTTTTGGTTTGTACATCTTTCACAGAATGCTCCACTTTGCTTGATCTATTTTGTTTTATCGACCGTGTATTGAATAATTACTCAATTAATAACACATTTATGTGTAAAACTGTTAAACTTTAATGGAGGGCCTTATCAATGCTTTTGAGAATTTTTCTTGCTTGTGTGAAGTGTTGCTATTCTTTTCCTAAAAGAAGAATATATGACAAAGATGCTTTTACTCATGGAGTTGTAAAATGACAAAAACACCCCTGAACCTACTCAAAAAATTGGCTTACTAAATTCACCAAAACCTAAAGGACGTTGAGCGTACCAACCCTGCATGGCTCAAGCTGCAACATCCCTCGTACAAGATCTTGGGTCTGATGACCATTTGCCTAACAATGACCCGAAAATCTGGATTGCTAAGAATAAAGTACGACGTAAAAACACTTGATAAATGTTATCAAATATCAACAAACCTCGTTTTCAACAACATGGGCATCTGGTAAGACAATTACAGGAGGGAATTCAAGCTCACCAATCTGGATTTCGTGCATTTCACATTCGAGAACCGCTTGTAAATAAACGGAAATAAGTTATTGCACAAGCAGGACGTGAACTGACTATGCAGAAACAACATGACCAGGAAGATGCCACGAAAAAAGAACAGTGTAAAATACATCATTGTGACCCCTAATACTAAATTAGAAACTAACACTAACTTACAACACAAATCACTATAAAGTTGCAACTTGATCTCAAACCAAAATCCATTATACATAAATCAGATTATGTTTTTTTACGTGCCAGTAACAGATCGCGTTTACTCTTCAAAAGTAATTTAGGTTGTTTTGACTTATTGATTTACTAAGCTTGTGATTAATGTTTCCTTATTGTTGTTTGGGCATCCTTCTTATTGCAGAGTTGTTGACTCGAATTACGTCTAAACTTTTGGATAATAACATAATTCATAGCTTAATAGGGGTTCAGCAAATCGATTGGTGAGTTTTAAAGATTATCCCTAATTAAATTTGACTATCAACTTAGCAAGTATATACCACAGTCCATATTCTAACACACTAATATCATTGTTCTCTTTTGCATTTGATTCATTTTCAAGTATTATTTTATGCAATGAAACTTTTAAAATTGTTTTTTTACGAAAATAAAAAGAACAAAATTAACAAGATGACGATCCATTATGATTGTTTACTGAAATACACTTTTCAATTGAAATTTAACAGAATATTTGTTGGAAGTAATTTCGGACTACAAGTCACAAGTCGGTGAACTTGAGGGACCAATATTGACAAGTAGGTCATAGTTGGTTATGTTTCCTAAGGGTGAGCAAAAAACGGTTCGGAACCGTCAGAACCGAGGAACCGGAACCGAACCGGTGCCTCAGAACCGCTAATGTGTGTACCGGTTCGGTTCTCGGTTCTCATAATTTGCATTAAACGGTTCCCGGTTCGGTTCCGGGTAAAACCGGCGGTTCTAAACTTGGAACCGAAGAACCGGAATATTCAAAACGTTTTAAATAAGTTTACCAATCCCCATTTTTATAGAGTAACTTATTAACCGGCATTCATTCAATCATTTTTAATTCAAATCTTCTTTCTTTACGTTCAAGAACTAACAACCATGATCAATTATGATTTAAGCTATCAAGGTAATTTAATATAAAATGATATGATCTTCTATTAATCTATCGTTGCTAACGATTTTTTTAACTTCAACACTTAGGTTTTAATAACAGATGCTTATGTTGTAATCTAAATTAGTTTTACCGTGAAAGAAGACATACAATTGTATAAACTTGTTTTATAATTTGCAAAGTTTCCATAACTCATTTGATAAATAAATGATCGAACCGGTTCTAGCCAGAACCGCTTAGCGAGAACCGGCTTTAGCGGTTCTGGAACCGAACCGGTTTACTATAATAGGTTCCGGTTTCGGTTCTATTTTTCACTCATTTTCGGTTCCGGTTCGGTTCCGGTTCCGGTTCGGTTCTCGCGGTTCTGAACCGTTGCACAGCCCTAATGTTTCCTAATTACGTTATGTTTCCTAATTGTATTGTGATTATAATAGGTAATGTCTTGGCTAGCAAGTTAGGGTTAGTCCTATATAAACATGTCATGGTTAGACATTATAGGTGGTGTGGTGTGAGATGCAACCGAGTTAGGGTTCATCTAGAGACACACACGAGATGTAACCAAGTCAGGGTTCATCTAGATGTAACCGGGTTAAGGTTCATCGAGAGTCAAACCGAGTTAGGGTTTGATAGATATTGTAACCGAGTTAGGGTTCATCAAAAGTCAAACCGAGTTAGGGTTTGAGGGTTTGTAATCAGTTTTTTGAGTGAGATTTTCTGATTAATAAACAAGAGTTATTTGTTTAGTTCATGGTTGATTATCGACCTCGTACAAACTTCACCAAAAGTCCGTACGCCAAATCCTATTCGATCTCAACCCGGAACCTTGTCACAAAACCTACTCGGACCTTGTCTCGCGAAATCTGTTCGATCAAAGTCGTGATCAAAGAACAAGTTTAATCGATCAAGTTGCGATCGAAAAAAAAGGGGTTGGACAAGCGGGTTCAATTCAGAGTTTGTTTTTAATGGGTTGAACGAGTTAGGTTCGAACCATAGATTTTGATTTGAATGATGTGCTCGTGTTTTGATTCGGGAACAAAAGAAGATCAAGGAAGATTGTTCGCTCGATTAGATGACCAGAATCGCAGCCAAATGGTGGTTATGCGTGTTCATACGATCGAGTGAATGGTCAGGGACAAGGTCACAGAGTTAGTCGAGTTCGGGAGAGTCGAAAGAACATAGTCATGGATCAAGAGGAGTTCCGTGAAGTCAAAACCGAGATGAAAAAGACCAAGATGGTTGTGAAAACCGGAAAGGTCAAGTTCATGAGTCAAATCGGACATGGCAAAAGAGACATGCTCGGAGGTGAAGAACCACCTATTTTGAGTCAGAAATTAGGGGGTGGTTGCTGGAAGTAATTTCGGACTACAAGTCACAAGTCGGTGAACTTGAGGGACCAATATTGACAAGTAGGTCATAGTTGGTTATGTTTCCTAATTACGTTATAGTTTCCTAATTGTATTGTGATTATAATAGGTAATGTCTTGGCTAGCAAGTTAGGGTTAGTCCTATATAAACATGTCATGGTTAGACATTATAGGTGGTGTGGTGTGAGATGCAACCGAGTTAGGGTTCATCTAGAGACACACACGGGATGTAACCGAGTCAGGGTTCATCTAGATGTAACCGGGTTAAGGTTCATCGAGAGTCAAACCGAGTTAGGGTTTAATAGATATTGTAACCGAGTTAGGGTTCATCAAGAGTCAAACCGAGTTAGGGTTTGAGGGTCTGTAATTAGTTTTTTGAGTGAGATTTTCTGATTAATAAATAAGAGTTATTTGTTTAGTTCGTGGTTGATTGTCGATCCGGGACTTCAATATTTTGATAACCCATTCCAAACAGTTTAAGTTATGGTTATGTATCATTATATTGTATTTGAGCCCTATGAAAACCCTACTTGTATGATTTATGTGTGTTTATGGCATAGATTTATGGGTTTATGCTAATAAATTATCTATTTTGCTCATGTTTTCATAAGAATTGAATGATTACTTATGATAGAATGAAGGTTTGTTATAATAAAGGGTTAACAAAGAAAGAATTATCAAAACTTGATCTTAATATGATTGTTGATAACCGACCGCATCAGGGTTTGGTTGTTGATGCATTTCCTTTAGAAATGGTGAATATTAAAGAACTGGATCGTGTGGTGGAAAATGAAGGATTGCATAATAGTTTCCAAAACATTAAATATAAAACACGTTAAATATTAACCGTCTTGAAGTTACCTGCAAATTCTCTATAAAAACGACATTACTTGTCTATTATTCATAGATTTATATACAAAAAATGGGGTAAACACTCACTCGTTTTTATTTTTGACGAAAATCCTATTTACAGGGAAAAGTTGAATCTTTGAGTTAATAGTACTTAATTCATGTTCTTATTATCAGCTCACCGGTCAAAACAAATGTAAATATACGCATACCTCCAAGTGACCACTTTAATCTTTTCTGGCAACTTTCTAATCAGATAGGGGTTCTGTAATGCTCCGATTTTAAAACCCTAAAATTTAATGTTTATACGAGTTATTAAATCATGAATAAAGAATTTATGAGAGTTAGACACAATTCTATAACCTATTTTCCTTTATTTACAATGAAAACTTTTATATTTAAAGATTTATGTTGAAAAAGATTTTTTTTAAATGGACTTAAATTATCGATTATTTTATTTTAAACGTTGACCGAATAATAACAAAATATGTAGATTTGCTAATTTCCTTTCAATAAGTGTTACTAAACTTATTCTTTCAAAACCACTTTTACATATTCAAAAGATAAAATAATCAACAATTTAAGTCCATTTAATAAAAATCGTTTTCAACATAAATCTTTAAACAGAAAAGTTTCAATTGTAAATAAACAAAATAGGCTATAGAATTGTGTTGAACTCTCATAAATTCTTTATTCACGATTAAATAACTCGTATAAACATTAAATTTTAGAGTTTTAAAATCTGGGTATTACAATTTTCACAATTTTTTAGAAGTTTCGTCTTGAAATTATAATACAAGAAAATTACAATAAGAACAAATCAAAACGCAGAATCCTTGTCGTAAAAAAACGAGACAACAGAGATGCTCGAGTGACCCGAAAAATGCTACAAATGGGTAATATGACAATTCCACTTATATATAGAGGATGCACCAGCGGCGTATCAATCATGATCTTGCGATATTATATATCATTTGTACCGTTGTCCAATAGTCCCTCGGTTCTAAGTTGTTCGCACGCCAACATACCCACCATGACTTCCATACGAGAATTTTAGTAATTACGCGTGCACTCGTAATTACTTATTTCGTCGCATGTTTCATACCGTAGGGTGAGTTAAAATCATACATACATGCATAAGAAAGGAAAAAAATCTTTTTAAACTCAAGATAAAATGTCTTTTTTTTTAAATAAAGACGGAACAAAACTTAACAGCCATTGAAAAATAAAGGAACTCTTGAAATCCAATATCGAAATAATTAGTGCAACACTGAAATAATTTAACATATATCGAGATGGAGTGTTTAAAATATGTAACAAATTGTTGGTTATTTAAAAAAAATCTCTCTTGTTATAGTAAACGAAAATAGTTATCACCATAGTTAAGTCGAATATATGAAACATTGGGGTCATGAGAGGCTAGAAATTGTGTAAACATAAGATAACCATAAGAAATTATAAAAATTAGTGAAATAATGACGCAAAGTCGTCAGTAATGTTATTTTCGAGGAGAGTTTAAGTTTGAGATGTACGTTGAGATACTGATAAATCGCAATTATAAATTATATAGACATTACAGATGATGTAAGTAAATATGGCTCATATTAGATAGTAATGCCTTAACCACCTGCTTAATGTAACATGTCTAGGCAGCCTAGATTACGGTTTCCATTAGATAACCATGTGCATAGCCATGTATATGTTCCCGGTTGCCACTAATGATTACATTTGGGATCACCGGTCATAGGTCGTTAGATTGGGTATAAGGACTAGTGTGAGGTGCTACCATGATTTATAAGTTGAAATTCATTGGCGTTGATGTACACGTGTCCTTGCGTCCCATGATTGGCTTGATTTACTTGAGGTTGATCGGCTTGGTTGGGTTGGGGTTGAATATCTTGGATGGGTTAGGCTTGCATTGGTTAGGCTTTATCGGCTTAGGCTTGCGGTTGGAAGGTTTGGACTTGATATATTTGGAGTTGGTTGGTTTGGGTAGGTTTGGATATGATAAACAAGTTTTGGACATGCGTTGCGAAGATGGCTTTGGCTACCACAACGATAGCAAGCTCACATGGTTGGGAGAGTGGAAGCATATGGTAGGGCATATGATTGACGAAAAGGTTGAATAACGGGGTTGTGAGATGGGTGAGCTGTGTTGTGTTGTGTTGTGTTGAGTTTGCATGGGTTCTCGGTAAGAGTTGATGAAGTGGCCGAAGCAACGACAGTTAAAGCATTTTCGGCATTGTGCGATAATAGGGTGGTGAAACTTACACGTGTTACACAAAAGGACATGTTCCTGTGTAAGGCTTTTTGTTGGGTTGACTTTGGATATCTTGGGTTGGTGATGGGTTCGAGTTGGTTAGGCGTAGTTTCAGTGCTTGCGTTTGTTGTTGTTGGTGTAGTGGGTGTTGGTGTTGGTGTTGGTGTTGATGGGTTTTGATGAGGTTTCGACCTTGACCTAGATGGAAGATTCAGTCATGGCTTATTCGGTAGGCATTTCGGTAATTTTACGCGTTACAGTTCCGGCCTTAACATGGTTTTCAATGAGGGTACTAGAAAGAGTTATGACATAGTGGATGATCTTTAGGTCAAGACTCAAAAGATGTGAGTTTTACAGCATAACATTCAACTATGATGCTCCAAAAGAGTTGTGAATTTACAAAAATATTAATTTGTAGTCATTGCTAAAAACAGTAAAAGTAAAAACAAAAACAAAAAAAAACATCCAAATCTCGTCATCAAAATCTGCAATTACATATTTGGATTTCCAATGTTTACATTTTCCTGCTTTTTATGCATCCACGTGTCTGTAACTTTCTTCCCTCCATCACTCTTCATTTACACAACAAATCATTCACAAAAAAACAAAAAAAAAAAGTGAAATTTAACCCAAATTATAATAATAATATTAATAACCCATAAAAGAAAGAAACCCAATTTTCGATCCCCAATTCCCACCTTCAATTTTGATTTCTAGGGTTTCAAATAGCCCTAATTTCACCACACACGACAATCGCTTTATTCTGTTGCAAAAATTGATGCTTGATTGCATTTTCGGACGATTGAGGATCGATATATTTTATTGTATTCGGATTTACTGACTCAATTTTTGCGAATTGGTTTGATTGGGTTTCTAGGGTTTGGAATTGGGGGAAAGTTGGTAATGGATTAATGACAATGGTTGGAAGTGAAATGGAGAAGGAGTTTGAGGCAAAGGTTAATGTTCAAGACAATTCAGCTGATCATGGGGGTGGTAATGCTAATAAACCTAAGGGCTTTAGTTTTAGGGCACCACAAGAGAATTTTACTGTTCAAGATTTTGAAATGGGCAAGATTTATGGTGTTGGTTCTTATTCTAAGGTGGTTACATTCTGCTTATTACTTTGTTATTGCTAATTTATTTATGGTAATATGGTTTATTTATTGGAGTTCTGTACTTCTGTTTATGATCTTAACTGGTTTGTAGACAATGCGTAGTGGGGCGACATGTTGGGGCTTTTTGGCCTATTTGTCGCCCAGCTTGAGGTTAAAAAAATATTATTTTAAACAATTGACCAATGGCAACCGTTGAGCGTGGATTTGGGGGGGGGGTTGGGCTAGAACACCACTACACTCCATTGAAAATCGTCCCTCTGCCGACGTGGCGCCACGTGTTGAAAAACCTCCTCATCTTGTAGCCCTCTACTACACATAGCCTTATGTATAGGTCGTTATATATTGTTGCATAATTGGGTTGCTTTGCAATCTATGCTATTACTATGACCAAGGTTAAGAACCTTAGCGTATATATGATCTTATGATGGCACTTGGAATATGATCTTAATTATTTTATCACTAATTCATCTGAAATAACTTAAATATTGTGATTCTGTGTATGTTTGTTTGAATTGTTAGTTTGCTATTTCAGTTGGTTATTGTTAGACTGTTTATGGTAATTTGGTTTGTTCATTGGAGTTCTGTTTATGCTCTTAAATGTTATTTATGCATATGTTTATTTAATGTTGCATAATTGGATTGTTTTGTAGTTTGTGGTTTATAAACATTGTAGTTGACATTAGAAGTATGTTATTGCTATGCCCTATATATTATGATCTTATGATGACACTTAGCATGTGATTTTAACTATTCTGTAATAGCTTGACCAATTTAGCCACCCATGGGCGGGTTATAGGTAATGGGTTGAATGGGTTAATTAGAGTCTGATCAGGTGAATTTTAGGACGGATCCAAAGGGCCAGATCGGGTTATTTGGCTTTTTTTAAGTTCATAATGTCTGTGATATGGCGGTTTGCTTATTTAATTGCAAATTACTTACTCATTGGTGTTTTCTTATTAGTTAAAGTTTGACATCATCAGGTTGTGAGAGCAAAAAAGAAAGACACCGGGAAAGTGTATGCTTTAAAGATCATGGATAAAAAATTTATAACAAAAGAAAACAAAACTACTTATGTGAAGTTGGAGAGGATTGTATTGGATCAGCTGACTCATCCTGGAATAGTGCAGCTTTACTTTACATTCCAAGATACTTATTCACTATGTAAGTATATCATGTATACAGTTTATGGATTTTGTTAGTCTTCTAAGTAGGCTAAATATACTTTATTTTATATGTTTTTGCTCGGATATTTTCTGTTATGATATTAATATATCATTGACTCTTGCATTTGGTTATTTATGTTGAAGACATGGCACTTGAGTCCTGTGAAGGTGGAGAACTATTTGATCAAATAACCAGGGTAAGTGAAATTCATAGTTTTAACTTCCAAGCCTAAATGGTTTGTATTTGTATATAGTTTTAAGTTTGCATGATTATGTCAATACTAGATGAACTTCAGAGGCATATTGCTATTTGTACCCATGTAATTTGTAATAATGTTTAATCAAGACAAACTCGCATGGCTATTAGTTTGATCCCTTCTTTATCTATTACTTTTGATTTGTATTAAGTTTGTTGCAAGATATCTAATATATGTATTTATTTGATCTTTACAGAAAGGTCGTTTGACAGAGGATGAAACTCGCTTTTATGCAGCTGAAATCATAGATGCTCTTGAATACATGCATAAATTGGGTTTGATACATCGAGACATTAAGGTATTACAATCGTATTCATTTGACCTACAATGCTACTATTAGAGTTGATAATCACATGCATTAGTTAATTATCTCATAAAAAAATCACGCACTTTATTTACACATGTAGCAGTTCGCCTACATCAGTTTTATACTTTTATCATATTTTATGAATTCGTTGATGAAAGAAAGAAGATTTTCTCTATAACAGGAATAGGAAAGTTAATCAGTTTACTAGATTAACTGAGTGGCTCATTGCTAATCATTCTCAATCTGGGCAAACTGGTAAAATTGCTTTGGTTTGACTGGTTTACTCGGGTGGGCCCATTAATGCATGTTTATGATTTAATTGTTTTCATCAGACTCCACATGTCCTACAATAACTATTGCTGACAGTATTATAATGACAGCCAGAGAACTTGCTTCTTACATCAGATGGACATATTAAAATTGCTGATTTTGGAAGCGTAAAGCCCATGCAAGATAGTCAGATAACTGTCCTTCCAGATGTCAAATCAGGTGCGCTCTCTCTCTCTCACGCACTCTTTTAAGTATCATTGTGTGGATCCCATAGTCTTGAATTTAAGCATGATATCCTTCTTACTCAGATGAAATGGCCTGCACGTTTGTGGGGACCGCTGCATATGTTCCTCCAGAGGTATTAAATTCTTCACCTGCAACTATTGGGTGAGTATTATACGATTATTCTCTCCATTAAAATTTTCACCTGTAATTATTTTTCTAATTGGTTTTGGATTGTATAATGACTCTTTTTTGGCATTTTAAAAAACTTGTGCAGAAATGATCTTTGGGCACTTGGTTGCACCTTGTTTCAGATGTTATCGGGAACGCCTCCATTTAAAGATGCAAGCGAGTGGCTCATTTTTCAACGAATTATAGCCCGAGATGTCAAATTTCCCGATTACTTTTCTAAAGATGCTAGAGATCTGATTGATAAATTATTGGTAAGTGTTAGTTGTGTTAGGGTTGGAGACTCGAACAAAGGGTATTAGGGCAGCCGGCCCTAATTAGGGTTAGCCGGCCCTAATGGGTCCCATCTTATTTGTTTGGGCCTAACTTGGAGAACAAGTTAGGAACCCTAGATTTAGTCTATATATACCCTAGTTGTAATTGTAATCTTGTGTGCCTTGAGCTTAATAAGAAAACCTAGTTGCAGCCCGTGGACGTAGGTCCCCTCGCGGGGACCGAACCACGTTAAATTCTTGTGTCGTTTATATTTTCGTTTATGTGTGTTTATCGTTGTGCATGTGTGTGCTGTTTCGCTTCCGCGCGCCGCTTTGTTCCTAACAATTGGTATCAGAGCTTTGGCTCGTTGTTGCACACGGTATTGCACGGAAGAACGATTCGTAAAGGAGAAACCCTAGGTTGCGCAAAAAGGGAAAGAAAACAGGGCTGTTCGGGGCTGATTTGGAGTGAATTTGCAATTAGAGTTCCGGTTTTGGATCTCTTGAAGTTGCTGGTCTCACTCGGGTTTGCAGGTGAAGGTCGGGTCAGGTGTTTCGGGTTATGACATCGCGGGTATAAATGGTTTTGTTTATAGTACCAGGTTAATCTCTTTGAAGCCGCCGATTAGAGTTTGGTTATAAAACTCTTGGATTCGTCGAATAAAGGTTAGAGATTTAGTTAGTTTCTGTTCACTGTTTATTATCAACTGTTTGAGAACCGAGTTACGTGAAAATCAATATTTGGGTTTAGATTTGTCTGCGAAGTTTATTGTAGGAGCAAATCGGTCAGTTGACAATGTTCGGTAGAGAACATCCGTCAAGTTCTGGCTCGTACCATTGATGTGTTCACTGTTTCGATTTGTTTCCTGATTGCTATTGTTATAGCTGAAGACGGGATGGGTATGATCGAAGGTTTGACCGGTTTGGATTTCGGTTGGTTGGTTTTGTCAAAGGAACTTGGATGTGGTACTGTGGGATAAAACAGGTGAAAATGGAACTAGCAGGTTGGAATGCTTTGGGTTTTAAGTATTCTGATTCTGGTGTGCTGGTGACGACATAAGTGAAAAAAAAGGGAAGTCAGGTTGAAAGGTTTATTCGGTTAGGATTAGCTGATCGGGTGTACAATCGCGGAATCCTTGGTACCGTTTGCTTTCGGTAAAGCTCTACTGCTGTTAGTTATAACCGTTTGCCGGTTAGCTGGTCTGGAACTATGAAATTATTTCTTGTTCGGTGGTGATCAGCAGTTCGACATTTGAGGGGATCCGGGATCTTGTGCTGGGTGAACACGTTTACCGGGAAAAGTACGATCGGGGATAATCTCATGGAATGTTGGTTTTGGTAATGGGTTGGGATAACAGGGACAGTGGGAGCTGGGCATAGTTGACTTCGTGGAGCTGCATGGAGGTTCGTGACATTCTTTAGAGTCAATGTCAAAAGATAATGAATTCTGCTTCTGAGAATGTGTCTGGGTTGATGCATTGGGACTCAGTGAAGGCAGTGAGACTCTTGGGTTCGAGATTCTGGTATACTTCATTTCATGTTACCCACTGTAGTGAAGTATTGGTGAATCTTATTGAAGACTTTGGGAAGGTACAAGTTTATGTATCGCTGGAAGAAGGGAACCAACTTCCGAGTATTAAAGTCTTGGCTCGCTGCATCGGGTAGAGCTAAGTGGATTCATTTTGCAAGTGTGAATCCTGGAGCCACCGGGATGTAGCTGAGTGCATTCGGAGGTTTAAACTAGGTCAGGGGTTTTTGGAACAGTGGGAGCACGAACCGTGTTCTAGGTACAGTTCAAAACACCGTTGGGTTTTGAATACCGGAATTCCGAATGGGAAAATCTCTCCTGGGTACTTGCAGGTTTTGGAGAGTGGTGTTTTCTCTGGGAGTCTCTGGAGCCGGTAGTTCGAATCAGTGGGAGCCGGTTGAGATTGAGGATGAGTCAATGGCGGGTTTTGCCATGGCTGGGTCATTGATGACTGTTGGGTTGGAGCTCAATGGAGCTTCAACTGGCTCTTCAGGTAATTGAGGAGCGGGCCGCTGCAACTAGGAGGATTAGATTGAAGTCTTAGCTTGTTTATGGGAACTGAGGCTTGGAGGACTTCTTTTATTTGAAATCATAGCTTGTTCTTGGGAGCTTGAGGCTTGGAGAACTTCTGACCGTGAAGTTTTAGCTTGTTCTTGGAACTGGAGGCTTGGAAGATTTCTGTTTTTAAGATTACTGGAGTTACAGGTATAGGGTTTGCTTGGATGGTGGATTGAGGATTGCTCGAGCCTCCAAGTGGGAGATTGTTAGGGTTGGAGACTCGAACAAAGGGTATTAGGGCAGCCGGCCCTAATTAGGGTTAGCCGGCCCTAATGGGTCCCATCTTATTTGTTTGGGCCTAACTTGGAGAACAAGTTAGGAACCCTAGATTTAGTCTATATATACCCTAGTTGTAATTGTAATCTTGTGTGCCTTGAGCTTAATAAGAAAACCTAGTTGCAGCCCGTGGACGTAGGTCCCCTCGCGGGGACCGAACCACGTTAAATTCTTGTGTCGTTTATATTTTCGTTTATGTGTGTTTATCGTTGTGCATGTGTGTGCTGTTTCGCTTCCGCGCGCCGCTTTGTTCCTAACAAGTTGTATTTAGTTATAATTAGGGTTTTAGCCCATATAGTTGACTAAAGCCCATGGGCCTTTTATGGGTTGATAGCTAGGGTTTATTTGTGTATAAATAGATGTAGTTGTTTATGTATTTCTCACACCTTCAAGTAATAAACATTACTTTCACTACAACCATCTTCTTTACATGGTATCAGAGCTACGGCTCTCGATCCAAACCCTAGCCGCGATCTGACCCGAACCCGAGTCTGACCAGCCGTCACCAGCAGCCTTCAGATCTGAAACAAGCCCCTGCCTTGTTGTTCTGTCCTGTCACGAAATCTTTTTTTTTTCGACCGTGAAAGTACTGTTCACCAACGAGCACTGTTCACGTTGGAATCACTGTTCACCGCCGGAAGTCACTGTTCACTGCCGGAAGTTACTGTTCGTTTGCCGGAATTTCTGTTCAATGCCGGAAAGTTACTGTTCGCTGCCGGAATTACTGTTCGCTGCTGGGATTAACTGTTCACGACGATTAACTGTTTACGCCGGAATCTGTTCCCGCCCTCCACCCGCACTTGTTACTGTTCACAGTCAATTTTCAGTTTCGTGTATCACTATGGGCGAAAATACATACATGTATACATTTACTAAAGAGGAGCATGATCTTATTTAACGGTTTCTTACCTCCCAGTTGCCTCATCCTCAAACTAGCTCGGCACATTCAGGTAAACCTTCTAGCCTTGACTTATCATGGGTGATTGATTCTGGAGCCACACATCACATGACTGGGAATTGGGGTATTTTTTCTAGTCTTCAAAATGTTTCCCATGCACCGGTACGTATTGCCGATGGATCTTCATGTCCCGTTCTCGGCATAGGATCCATCAGTAACTCGGAAAACCTAAAACTGTCTTCTATCCTATTTGTTCCTAAATTTCCTACCAGTCTTTGTTCAGTGAGTTAGATTACCAAACAAAACAACTGTTCTGTGACCTTTTACCCAACTCACTGCGTTTTTCATGAACTAGGAACAAACCAGGTAATTGGTACTGGTTTTGAATCAGGAGATCTCTATCGTATATCCCCGTTTTCGCATCCTGTAGCAAACTTATGTGATTCCGCTGTCAGGGAGGCTCACTGTCGGTTAGGTCATCCCTCTACAGCGGTTCTGAGGCAAATGCGACCAGATTTACCACTTTCGTCTTTTAATTTTCATTGTGAGTCGTGTCAACTTGGTAAACATACCAGGCGTCCCTATCCCCCTAGGGTGCCCAATCGAGTCAGTTCTTGTTTTGAACTGTTGCATTCTGATGTATGGGGTCCTTGCCCTATCAAATCTACGTTGGGTTTTGAATATTTTATTACCTTTATTGATGACTATTCTCGCACTACTTGGGTTTATTTGTTGAAATCTCGTAGTGAAGTATTTTCCATATTTCGAGAATTTAATGCTTATGTTCAAAACCAATTTAACACCATCATTAAAACTTTTCGATCTGATAATGCTAAAGAATATTTTTCCACCGACTTTTCTTCATACTTAAAAACCAACGGCATTATTCATGAATCATCGTGTGCTTATACATCTCAACAAAATGGTGTGTCCGAACGCAAAAATCGTCACATATTGGATGTTGCTCGCACAATCATGATCCAATCACGTGTTCCTCATCGTTTTTGGGGAGATGCCGTTCTCACTGCCTCATATCTGATTAACCGCATGCCCTCAACCGTTCTTCATGGTAAAACACCGTTTTCTGTACTATTTCCCAACGATGATCCATTTCCTCTCGCACCTAAAGTATTTGGTTGCGTCGCCTATGTTCATGACCATAGTCCAAAAACCATCAAACTTGATCCCCGAGCCATTCGTTGTGTCTTTCTTGGTTACTCACGGGTTCAAAAAGGGTATCGATGCTATAGCCCATCACTTCACCGATACTTTACCAGTGCCGATGTCACTTTTCACGAGTCTCCTTACTTTCTCGAGTGTTCCACTCCTGTTTCTGACCCGTTTCCCGACCTCGATATACCCACATCTCCCTTCATCCCCACCATTCGTGTGTCAATTCCTTCTACCGATCCAATCTCTACTGATTCTGACCAACCGACAGAATCTCCGCCACTGCTTTTCACATATGCTAGGCGGGGTAGGGGTCAAACATCAGCGACTCTTGATTCACACCCTGGCCACGACCCTGAAATAACCTCCGATACTCCGTCTACATCTGAGCAATCCACACCTCTCACTAATACATCCTTACCCGATCCAACAACCTCTGATACACCCGTTTATGATCCTCCTGGTGCCCCACTTCCCGATATACCTATTTCCTTTAGCAAGGAACCCCGGAAATGTACTCGTTACCCAATTCAGGACTATGTTGCCTACACCCACCTATCTCTTGAATCTCATGCGTACACCACTACCCTTGATTCCTACCCGATTCCCAAGAATGTGACGAGCGCTCTCGCTCACCCAGGATGGAGACAGGCTATGGAAGATGAAATTGGGGCTCTAAAGTCCAATCATACATGGGATCTGGAAACACTTCCTAAAGGGAAGCGTATTGTTGGTTGTCGTTGGGTGTTTACGGTTAAACTACACCCGGATGGCTCCTTACACTGCTTAAAGGCTCGGTTGGTTGCAAAAGGGTATTCTCAGGCATATGGCATTGATTACGATGAAACCTTCTCTCCGGTTGCTAAAATGCCATCTGTCCGTATTTGTATCGCTCTTGCTGCCATTAATCATTGGCCGCTCCATCAGCTTGATGTCAAGAACGCCTTTCTTAATGGTGTTCTTGAGGAGGTATATATGGAGCAGCCCCCAGGGTTCGTTGTTGAGAAAGAGGCCTCGAAAGTTTGCAGACTACGTCGTTCTCTATATGGTCTTAAACAGTCTCCCAGGGCATGGTTTGGTCGATTCTCTAGTGTTATGGGACAGTTTGGGATGACTCGGAGTGCCTACGATCACTCTGTCTTCTTTAGACACCAGAAAGGAAAGAGGATTATCGTAGTTGTTTATGTGGATGACATTATAATCACAGGTGATGACGAGGTCGGGATTATCGAACTCAAGCAGTTTCTTCAGTCTCAGTTTCAGGTCAGCGACTTAGGTCGATTGAGGTATTTCCTTGGCATAGAAGTATCCCGCTCTCCACAAGGAATAATTCTCTCCCAACGAAAGTATGTTCTTGATATGTTAACTGAATGTGGCTTACTGGGTTGTAAACCTGTTGATACCCCAATGCTTCCTACAAAGAAACTCCTCCCAAAGGAAGGAGATCCAATGAAAGATCCTGAGCGATACAGACGGTTGGTTGGTAAACTTAATTATTTAACCGTCACACGACCGGATATCTCCTTTACTGTCAGTGTTCTGAGCCAATTTATGGCTACACCATACACCGGTCACTGGGATGCTGCCATTCGTGTCTTAAGATATCTTAAGACCTCACCTGGCTTGGGTATATTATACTCCGATCAGGGTCATTGTCGTGTAGGTGCCTTCACGGAAGAAGGAGATGGTCGGATATCAGGGTTCTCAGATTCAGATTGGGCAGGTTGTTCGATTTCTCGACGATCTACCACCGGATATTGTGTGTTTGTTGGAGGAAATCTTGTATCATGGAAGAGTAAGAAGCAACACACGGTTTCCCGGTCGAGTGCCGAATCGGAGTATAGAGCCATGGCAGATGTAACATCAGAGATGACATAGGTTCGTCGTCTTCTCAGAGAGCTCGGGGTTGTTTCTAATGACTTGATGAGGTTATACTGTGATAGTTAGTCAGCCATTCACATAGCCAAGAATCAAGTATTTCATGAGAGGACAAAACATATTGAGGTCGACTGCCACCTTATCAGAGATCGAGTAGTAGGCACACAAACTGATCCTCCTTCCATTCAACCAGTTCATGTGAAGACAAATTTTCAGCTAGCAGACATTCTAACTAAACCGCTCCGGAAAGCTCAGATAGATTTTATTTGTAACAAGTTGGGCATGATTAACATCTATGCTCCAACTTGAGGAGGAGTGTTAGTTGTATATAGTTATAATTAGGGTTTTAGCCCATATAGTTGACTAAAGCCCATGGGTCTTTTATGGGTTGATAGCTAAGGTTTATTTGTGTATAAATAGATGTAGTTGTTTATGTATTTCTCACACCTTCAAGTAATAAACATTACTTTCACTACAACCATCTTCTTTACAGTAAGCAAACAAGTAACAACTACATTCAGTTTTTGACTTACTGTTATGTATTCGGTCTTATTACAATTACAATATTATTACAAGTTTAGACTAACTTAGCTTTCGACAAAAAAAATAATAATGCAGGATATTGATCCGTTGAAAAGACCAGGTGCGGGCCCTGATGGCTATAATTCTCTAAAGAATCATCCTTTTTTTCGAGGAATTGATTGGCATAATATACGGTCAAAAAGCCCTCCAAGACTTGTACCAGAGAAGGTATCTCTATCATGCTTTAATATGTATGGAAGTTCATATTTTGATTATTATATTATATTAATCTTTGGCTACTTTCCAAATATCTTCAACACAATTATTACTTTGTGATGATTACTAGTGGCCAAAGAAGTAAGCTTATCCTAATACGTTGTACATTTAATTCCATTTCAACTTTCTACAGGGTCCCACCAGTAGTCGCTCAAGTGGAGGTGATGACACATCAGATTCATTATGGAACCCGACACATATCGGTGATGTCGCAGGAACAGTAAATACAGCTGCTGATGTCATATCTTCCTCCGATACAAGCCATATAACTAAACTTGCTTCAATAGATTCCTTTGATTCAAAATGGTAATAGCAGTAATGCTAAAGAATATTATTTATAATAACGTTAATGATAATTTCGTTTTCAAGTTAGGTTATTGTTGAAATACTATACCGTTTTGATTCATGACCCGATGATATGAATCTTCAACAGGCAACAGTTTTTGGAGCCAGGTGAATCGATTCTTATGATCTCAATGGTGAAGAAACTGCAAAAACTATCGAGTAAGAAAGTACAACTTATCCTAACCAACAAGCCAAACTTGATATACGTGGACCCTTCAAAGTTAGCCGGTAAAGGGACAGGGACTATGATCTGGTCCGATCATCCCAACGAACTTAGTGTCCAAGTTACAAGCCCAACAAGTTTCAAAATTTGCATTGTGAGTCCATTTTTCCACTCTTGCTATTTTGTTGTTGTTCAATTCATAATATTTAATTAAACTTTAAAATGCTCAAGGAATTTGCTCCCTAGAGTCGCAATATGGACGGGTCAAGGGAGTTGGGGTAATTGTCAAAACGGGTCAGGCTAGGTTGACCCGGAAACACTTTCTGTCCATATTTTGATTTTAAATAAATAACAAATATGTGGTCAAAACTTAAAATAATGCTATTACAGTAATAACCTAAATCTATATACGATATGGTAAGGTTGTAAACAAGCTGAGCCGACATTGGCTCGGGCTCAGTTCGTTTACAAGCGAGTGGAACTCGAGCGAGCCGTGAACTTTTTGAATAGCCCTATGACACGATTGGATACTTGTATGCATTAAAATTTGATTTTGGTTGAACATATAATGTATATATGTGTGAACCCTCGGGTGGGCAAAAGTAAAATTGCACTAATTTTGACGTTATTTTACTAATCTCGTGAAAATAACGTTAAAAGTGGCGGAAGGTTAATCAGGCATCATGTGGTGGCGTTGATAGCCGAAAGACAAGGGCACATGCACCAATCAGCCGGTGTCCCGATGATTGAGTGCTATGTGCCTTATGTCCAAGGCTTGATGCAAAACTACTATCGAGCCGGGGGTCTCACCGAAAGCAGCCTCTCTATCCCTATGGGATAGAGGTAAGGCTGTCTACATCTTACCCTTCTCAGACCCTACCATAGCATTGCTATTGGTGGGATATACTGAGTACGATGATGATGATGATGATGATCTTTCATCTGACCCGTTGGACTTGTTTCAAATTAAACGAAAACCATATAAACTCGCTCATGAGTAAATGTGTTGAAAATTCACTTCTATTTTGTTTCTCATTTTTTTTCCGGTTGTTGATGTAGCCAAAGAAAGTTATGACATTTGAGGATCCAAAACAGAGAGCGTATCAGTGGAAAAAGGCAATCGAGGCTCTTCAAAACCGTTGATTTTTGTTTTGTTTGTTTACTTACACATTCTTTTCATGTAACATTAATGTTGTATCTTGGGAATCCTAAGAACAGTTGGATTCTCTTGAGGAATTTGTTTTCTTTTAAGAAAAAAAAACAATCTCTCACAACAAGTTTCTTTTTCTTGGTTTGATTTTGTTCTTGTTATTTTTTTGGGTTTAATCTTCATCAAGGTAGGTAGTTAGTTATTTTATTGACTTTGGAGACACATTTGACCACACATCTGTTATAAATTCTCACATGTCATTGCATAATGGTTTTTTTAGGTTGACCTTTTGAGGTCAAACCGTTTATGTGACATTTAATTGACTTTTTCTAGGTTTCTAGCACCAAATGTTGTAACGCACCCCCACAACACAATTGACAATACATACACCTAAACAAATAAACATAAATAAATGAAATAAAAAAAATATATTTAAAATCAAGTGCTAAAGATAGGGATGAGAATGGCACTGAAACAGTAGACATGCCGAAACTACAAACACAAAAAATGAGTAAATCTGAAAACCGAATAGCTTACAGATACCGGTTCAGATATGGTAGTGAAGAAATATACTGAAGCCAACTCATGGTGAAACCGAAGACAATAAAATGAATAACGGTATCGGTACCAATGTTCGGTTGGTATTGGTTTAGCAAGGTACTGAAAGAGTAAAAACATAAACCGGACAATGTACCGATTATGACGGGTGGCATGGTACTGGTTCGAATCTGGTAATGAGAAATACCTAAAAGTATTAGATTGACTCGTAGCAAAACCATAAAAGTAAATAAGTTTCGGTACCAATGTTCCTCTGCGGATATATTACATTATCAGTATGATACGTACTTTGTTAAAAATGTTTACTCAAACCACTTTTTGCTCAACCACTTTTAAATTTTTTATATACAATTAATATTAACAATTTTTATATAATTAATTATGGTCACCAAGCGGTCGAAGTTCGTTCTAATATTCCGTCAAAGTTACCGATCCAATGCATGTGCGAAAGCTGTTTACAATAACAATAACAAAAAGAAACCTTTATTTTGAATACATCTCCATTTTCAGTAAATATATATCGGAATGTTGACCAATAAAAATAAACTCAACTGTGTTTTTTAAGTATTAAAAAAATTTAACGAACCAAAGTTATTAAAGTAAAATCAAATTAAATACTAATGAATATTTTATAAAAAATACTAATAAACCTAATACATGTCAAAATATGAATGTGAGTTACTATTGTCTATTTATCTAGTTGTATTGAGTTTGATTCGTTATCTACATGACATCTTAGGGATTAGCTGAATTTACCTCATCTTGTTTTGTCCGAATAAGAGAGATCGTGCCATAAGGAATCTTATGACTCACTGTTTAAAATAAATGTATTGGTTATGGATGAAATGATAACTCTGCAATTAGATGTGCACGAATAGGGTAATCCAAGATGAGTGACCTCCTCATTGGAGTTCTCCACTTGAGCAACCACAATATATTTGTGAGATTCTTATAATAAAAACAGACAATGTTAGTTTATATGAGTTTTAAACCTCATTCTGGAGAATGATGAGTTCCAGGGTGTTTTAAACACCTCAACCGAATCCCACACGTTGTCTAAACTGAAGAACATTAACATTTAACAGAAACCAAACTACATCTAGATAATGGGTAAGCGAGCAACAAGCTGCGCCGCTATCCCCTTTTGGATCGCAAAGCATATTCTACTAAATATCAATCCTTGGTTCCTTGGGCTCTGCAAGTCATGAACAAGAATGGTATTGTAACACTCTAGGCAAATCTCATATCAGTTGTGAATAGATGAGATGTCGGGCTTAAAAGAAAGTCTAACCTCAACTATCATCAAACATTTTGGACGCATGGTTATCAGGTGAGACTATGTGTAGTAGAGTGCTACAAAATGAGGGCGATTTACGACACGTGGTGTCACAAACAAAGAGAGAATTTTTATTTTAGGAGTGTGGTGGTGTTGTAGCCAAAAAGCGCCCCCCAAAGCTTGCCATTGGGCTTAAAAGAAAGTCTAACCTCAACTATCATCAAACATTTTGGACGCATGGTTATCAGGTGAGACTATGTGTAGTAGAGTGCTACAAAATGAGGGCGATTTACGACACGTGGTGTCACAAGCAAAGAGAGAATTTTTATTTTAGGAGTGTGGTGGTGTTGTAGCCAAAAAGCGCCCCCCAAAGCTTGCCATTGGTCCATTTAATAAAATAATAACATTCCTTTAACATTCACCGGCGGCAAATTCTTGTCGACCCCCTTTATCGCCCCACTTATTGTCCGGGGGGGTGGTTACAACCTAAAATTGCCCCAAAAGTGGAGGATTTGGCGCCCACTGCAGGTAGACTTATGGATGAGAGGAAACCACACAATTAAGTGTACTTTGATGTGAGCAATTTTATGGTAATCTTTTAGGATGCATTCACTCGAAACAATAAAAAACAACTATGCAGGTCTCTTGTGAGCAAAACAAACAATAGTAGTTTGTGTATGAGTGTTAACATTATACATATATTTCATATGCAATCAAACGAATAGTAACACATCGTTAAACATCTTGTTATCACATACACTAAAACTTAGTTGAATTTTATACTAATAGTCTACCTCTTCTAATAAAAGCTTATCACTTTTGCCACTTGTCAATGTCATAGCTCTCCTTACATTTTTTCAACCAATTTTCATATATGGTCTTTATCTTTTAAGTCATTTCAATATATGACATTAAAATTATAGGTTTATTCCAACTAAATTCGTTACTACATATAATAAGAATTCTTTATATGGATTGACAAGAGACGATTAGTCATTAGTATTTATTATGGTTTATATTAAAAATAATAAACAATAAACATTCGATTCATAATATGTGGAATGAGAACAATCAATTTGGACTAAATTTTGATAACGTCAGCGGCTAAGGCTTAGCCTTTAATACCTAAAATACATATGATTTTAAAACTAAAAGTTTTCAGGTTGACCCGAAACCGAGAATTCGGATCCAAGAACCAACCCGAATTACTTCGGTTCAGGTTCTGTTTAGTATTTTCTTGGGTTCGAGTTTCTCGGGTCGGGTTAGTTTGGGTTCAGGTATGGATTTTCTTGGGTTGGGTTTCATGTTACGGGTAAAAGTGACAACCCTACTTTCAACGATTATATAAAAGAATCATTACATTCACTTTATTCTGCTTTAAATCTTATGATATTTTATGTGTATGAATATTTTTTTTATTAGTATCATAGATATATATTATCATTTATCTAGAGTTGGTATGTACTCGGAGAACCTTTTTGTCACACGGACAACTATATACAGCTATATCAAGAGTTATAAGCAGGCATATATGTTACTTTATTAATAGCTACAAGCAGACATGGAATAAAGATTTTGATTTTTGATAAACAATGTATACATGCTAATACAATAACAAATGTAGTGTAAAAGAAAGTTTTTACCTATTTGTAACATATTTGTGCAATCTTAGTTATGTAATTTATGTAATTTTAATTTAATTGTAATTGTATTAACGATATATAATCAATTTCTTGAATGTATTTCACTTATTGGTCAAAATTTAAATTTTCAACAATTACCCGTGTAATATACGAGCCTCAAAACTAGTTTTATAATATTTTCCTATTAATGCATGAGTTTTGCGCCATTCAAAAAAATAAAAATAAAAATACAAATAAAAATTAATTCATCTATGGTGCATTTTTCCGTCTTACTGGCGGCTGAGGTTTGTAAGATGCTTGTTGAAGAGGTATGCACCCGCCTTAACATCGAGCGGGGCGGATCAACCCACAAGATATAGAAAAGAGGCTTGAAATCAGGATGTCATGAAGACGCAAAGCCAAAACCTATGCGCGTGCCGCATATCACATATGCTCACGCATATCGCATATGCTCACGCATATCGCATATGCTCACGCATCACATATGCTCACGCATCATATATGCTCACGCGTGGCGCATCTGCGCGTGGCGCATCTGCGCGTGGCGCATATCACATCTGCGCATGAAACATCTGCGCGTGAGAATAAAAAGAAGACCTCGCGCATCCCCAGGATAGGCGCATATCACACATGCACACAATCAACCACGTCCTTATCCAAATCAGGATAAGGACAACCATGATTGTGCTCATCAGACAACCTTCCAGAAGGTATCCTTTAACGAATAAAGAATATGCTGATGTTGACAGCTGCCAATGAAGGGTGGACAACTCAGCAAAGCCCATGTGCTACCACGTGATTGCACATGGGTCAGGTGAAATACCTTGGTCAGAGAATAATCAATGAAAAAGCACCAGGTGTCCTAAGGACACGTGGCGCGAAGCAATAGGAGGAGGCCAAAAAGGCCCTAATTTGGTCTGAGCCCAATCATTGGAAACCCTAATACTATAAATACCACACCACCTCCACAGTGGGAGGTAAGCAAGAAAATATATTCTAAGTCCTTACTCACTTTCACATTCTTATCATCTTCTCCTACAATATCTTATTCTCACACCGGAGGGTTACCCCAAAGAGGACCCCTCTGTCCCTTTCTGAGGGGTAAGTTCACGGTGCTGCTCATTTTGTAGATGGAAGAACTCATATTCCGGAAAACCATCGGTGATACAGCACACTCATACCCGAGGAACGTTGATCGTATATAAGTAAGTCGATCCACGCTTCTTCATTGGCGCCATCCGTGGGACCACGGCAACAAAACCACTATTTCACCAATTTTCTCTCTGAAAATCTTCACCATGGTTTCCGGTGTTCGAAACAGCGATCAAGTTCTGGAGGATAATGAGCTTGAGGATGTTAATGAGGGACATCAGTTTCTGAGGGCACCGCGTGATACTGCGCGCACCACCAGTAACCATCCCTTCATCACAACACCTCATAGCCAGACTGAAACTCCTCCAGACGATCTCACGTTCCAAAATCTGACTGGTGCAAAACAAAAAGGACCAATGGGTCCGGAAGTTGAAACCAATGACCCTAAAGAATGGCTCATAAACGAACAACGACGTTTAATGGACAAATACAATGAACTGGTAAAACACAAAAAGTTAGCCGACTTGACACAAAGGCTCGCATTTGATAAACAAACCATTCAAGGAACAACAAAAAAGGCGCGCTCGCCGGAAGATGGTCACTCTGTTCACACCGAACACGCTGATATTAGTGATGAGGAAGAGGTGCACAGCATGAGGAAGACGCGAGATAATCATGCAGGAGGGTCACAGCTCCGCGCGCACATGAACATAACGCCTGGAACCAAAGCCGATATGGATCTATACACACCATACAACCCACAAGCGAAAGAGCAAGTGGACGTAACCACACCAATAGGCCAGCCATCTTGGTAAAACATTCAAAATTCACTGAGCGCATCGCGAAGGCTCCCATTCAACACAAAACCAATATGCCAAGTGGTTTAGGCAAGTACGATGGCACAACAGATCCAGACGATTTCTTACAAGGTTTTTACAACACTGGAAACCTAGAAAACTGGACGATGCCAACATGGTGTCACATGTTTGCTCGCTGCCTCACGGGCGCAGCGCGTGTCTGGTTCGAAAGCTTGCCGACAGGACAAATCGATGGGTTCGAAGAGCTATTGGAAAAGTTCCAGGCTCACTTTGTACAGCAGCGCAGACACACGCGCGACCCCGATGACATCATGCACTGCGTGCGCAGGAATGATGAAACCATTGAAGACTACATAACTCGTTTCAATCAGGAATCTCTTGCAATTGGAGGTATCACTGAACAACTCTTGCGCGTGGCCTTTATACAAGGTGCGCGCAGTGATCAACTCCGCAGAGCTCTCGTGAGCAGAGATGGCATGCCAACCACTTGGGCTAAGCTTATGGAAGCATCGCGAGTCTTCGCGCGAAATGAAAAACAAATTGCCCAAGACAGAGCAAGAGATAGAGGGCATCAAACAGAAACACCACGCAACAATGAAAGGAGGGGCAAACAAAACTCTGTATGGTCCAGGTTGCAACAAACCAATTATTCTCCCGCAGAAAAGCAAGCGCAACAAAGTTCACCCCAGCCCCAAAAAGATATGCTTAATCGCGGAGAGGGGGACAGGAAGGAAGGCGCCAGAGAGCCTAACAGACCTCTACTAAGAATATGGACCCCCCTCACCAAAACGCCTTCGCAAGTGTTAAACACAGAGAATGTCCAGTTTAAAAGCCCCAGGCCATTACTCCATAAGGGACCATCAAACAGTGGCAAGTATTGTGAGTTTCACAAATCCACAGGGCACAACATCGATGCATGCCACCATTTGAAGGATGCGATCGAAAAAGATGTAAAATCAGGCAAGTTGGCTCACCTGGTAAAAAATCCAAGACCAGAGAATGAACAACCAGACGGAGCCCCAGCCAGTAAAAAGTTCAAAAGAATCTGTGTAGCTGAAGGAGGAAGGCAAGGGCAAAGATCGAAGAAGAGAAGCGCGCAAGTCCAAGGGGATTGGCGCGAGCAACAAGTAATCTTCCCAAGAATCAGAGGAGGCCCGTCTATCAGCAGTCCTCTAGTCATCACTGCACACATCGCTCATTATGAGGTGTCAAAAGTCCTGGTGGACACCGGCAGTGAATCAGACATCATGTATGAGCAATGTTTCAGGAAGTTGGATCCAGCAGACCAAGCAAGGCTCGAAATTGTGAATGCACCAATCTCGGGTGTCTCAAACGAAATTATTCACCCCCTAGGTCAGGTACAATTCGAACTAACTATGGGGGATGAGAAACACAAGCGAGCTGAAATTGTCAACTTCTTGGTCTTGCCCACCACTTCATGCCATAATATGATCTTGGGTAGAGGAACGATTGCCCAATTCAACGCCATACCGTCACCAGCGCACGGCGCGTTGGGGTTCCCAACACCAACAGGAGTAACATTTGTATACCGAGATCATTTGTGCGCAGTAACAAGTATACCTCGAGAAGGGAGAATGAAGCTTCCAATGGCAAACAACGCGCCAGAGGAATGGATTCTCAACCCAAAATTCCCAGAACAAACAATCACAATTGGAGCTACGATATCAGATGACACAAGGGTGAGAATGAAAAGATTGCTCACAACGTATATATCGGTCTTCGCGTGGCAACATTCTGATATGACTGGGGTTCCGCGAGACCTGGCGCAGCATTCTCTCAACACATTCAAGTCTGTAGAGCCAATTGCTCAAAAGAAAAGAGTCATGGGAGATGAGAAGGCAAAGGCCATGAATGAGCAAGTAGAAGATCTACTGCGCGCAAATATCATCCGCCCAATACGATACCAAACATGGGTAGCCAATCCTGTGATGGTAAAGAAGAGCAATGGGTCATGGAGAATGTGCATTGATTTCAGGGACCTCAACAAAGCGTGTCCAAAAGATTGTTACCCCCTCCCAAACATTGACGCGAAGGTGGACTCTGTGGCGCCATTTAAGCTCAAATGTTTCCTGGATGCCTATAAGGGCTATCACCAAATTCAAATGGCACCACAAGATGAGGACAAGACTGCTTTCAGAACTGACAAGGGTGTTTTCTGTTACACAAAAATGCCCTTTGGTTTGAAGAATGCAGGAGCCACTTACCAAAGACTCATGGATGCAGTTTTCAACGAGCAAATTGGAAGAAACTTAGAAGTCTATGTGGATGATTTGGTAATTAAAAGCAGGGAGGAAAAACAAATGCACAAAGACATCGAAGAAACCCTTCGGCGCCTAAAGGAGGTAAACATGAAGCTCAACCCGAGCAAATGCACATTCGGCGTAGAAGAGGGGAAATTTCTCGGTGTAATGGTCACCAAGGATGGTTTCAAGGTGAACCCAGAGAAGGTGGAGGCTATCCTCGACATGCCCTCGCCATCCACCATGAAGGAAGTTCAAAAGTTGAATGGTAGATTGGTATCAATTAACAGGTTCCTAGCGAACCATGCAAGCAAATCTACCCCATTCGTTAACACATTGAGAAATTGCTTAAAGAAAAGCCAATTCAAGTGGACGCCTGAGGCCGAGCAAGCTTTCAGTGAGATAAAAGAATGTCTGATAAATCTGCCTGCGTTCACAGCTCCACTACCTGGCGAAACTCTAACGTTGTATCTGTCAGCAGGAGAGCGCGCCATTGGCGCAGTGTTGTTGGTGGATCGCAAGGGAATCCAAACACCAATCTATTATGTATGTCGGGTGCTGACAGATCCTGAGACGCGCTACACCATCATAGAAAAGTTAGTTTTATCACTAACACATGCGTCGCGCAAGCTTCATAGATATTTCAATGGTCATCCCATTGAAGTCCTGACTGATTACAACATCCAGCAAGTCTTGCGACGTCCCACGCTCTCAGGAAGGCTGACAAAATGGGCGCTGGAATTAGGGGAGCAAACGATCACCTACAAACCTCGTCCAGCAATCAAGGGACAAGTCTTAGCTGATTCATTGCAGAAATCCCTGAAGGAAAAGTCGAAGAGGCTCAGCGCGAAGTAGACCCTCCGCAAGCCAATAATGAAGAAAATGTTTGGAGATTATTCACTGATGGAGCTTCAAACAACGAAGGGTCCGGCGCATGCCTCAAACTAATGGATCCAGAAAATCATGAGTATACTTAAGCAATCAGGTTGGATTTCAAGAGCACCAACAATGAAGCTGAGTATGAAGCCCTGCTGGCTGGTCTGCGCATCGCGCACAAGTTCGGAGTTAAAAAGCTAGAGGCTCATGTCGATTCATACTTGGTAGCAGCACAGGTCAATGGCCTTTATGATGCCAAGGAGAACACTATGCCTCTGTATTTAGAGCAAGCGAAGAAACTCACCGAGCAATTTGACTTCTTCAGAATCATACATATTCCGCGCAGTGAAAACAAGTCTGCCGACGCGCTGAGCAAGATGGCATCAACCTGCTTCGATCATTTCGGCAAAGATGTCAGAGTGGAAGTAATGAGCAACCCGTTGGTGGAAGCGAAGTCTGTCCTTGTAATTCATACAACACCTTCATCATGGATAACTCCAATAATGGAATTCTTGAAGGAGGGAAAAGTACCAGACGATCGCGTACAGGCGAGGAAGATAGGACACAAGTCGCAGAACTACGAACTGCTTGATGGTACGTTATATCGACGCTCTTATCTTGGACCGCTCATGAAATGCTTAGACGCCGAGGAAGCAAGCTATGTGATCAGAGAGATACACGAGGGAATCTGTGGAATACATGCTGGCCCGCGCATGGTGGTTGCCAAGGCAATGAACGCAGGTTACTATTGGCCAGGCATGTACTTGGACGCGTTAAAAGAGATCCAAAAATGCAAAGCGTGTAGAGCTATGCGCCAAACACCATGCGGCCAAAGAACAACTTGATTCCGGTGACCTCCGCATGGCCTTTCCACAAATGGGCAATCGATATTGTGGGTCCCTTACCACAAGCGCAAGGGCGGTTAAAATTTTTGGTAGTGGCAGTAGATTATTTCACAAAATGGGTTGAAGCCAAGCCACTGGCAAAAATCACAGCCGAGGCAATGAAGCAATTTATTTGGAGCCACATCATATGCCGTTTTGGCCTGCCCATGGAAATTGTGAGCGACAATGGCAAACAATTCACTGACAAGAAGATATCCAGTTGGCTCAAAGAATTGCGCATCAACCAGGTCTTCACTTCAGTATACCACCCTCAAGGGAATGGCCAAGTGGAACGCGCGAACCAAAGCTTGCTGAATGGGCTGAAGAAAAGGTTGGAGGGAGAATCCCAGTCATGGGTCGAGGAGCTACCTAATGTCCTGTGGGCGCACATGACATTAAGCAAAACCATCAATGGCGAATCCCCGTTCAGCCTAACCTATGGAACGGAGGCTATGATTCCAGCAGAGATTGGATGCCCATCCTATAGAGTGCTCATGATGAGTAAGACGGATAACGAGCGCGAAAGGAGGTTGGATCTCAACTTACTTGAAGGGCGCAGAGAGGCGGCTATCATCAGTGAAGCCAAATACAAGAAAAAACTAGAAAAATATTACAATCAGCGCGTGAAAGAATGCCACTTCAAGAAGAATGATTTTGTCCTTCGGAACAATGAAGCTAGTCGCGCGATACCCCCGGGAAAGATGTCCCCCAACTGGGAGGGACCTTATCAAGTCTTGGAAGAATTGGGAAAAGGCGCATACGCTTTAAAAGATTTGAATGGAAAGAAGATCCCGCGCACATGGAATGCAGCACAGCTTA
Source organism: Bidens hawaiensis (assembly GCF_021521415.1). Taxonomy (NCBI): domain Eukaryota; kingdom Viridiplantae; phylum Streptophyta; class Magnoliopsida; order Asterales; family Asteraceae; genus Bidens; species Bidens hawaiensis. The sequence continues at coordinate 137,987 of NW_027491862.1, read as the reverse complement.
GAAAATGTTTCATGTAAAAATTGTCAAGTTTGTAATCAAGGCTTTTTAAGCCATTATGAATAATGATACGCGCTATTTTCTCTTAATGTGTGTTCTATTACCTTTTGCATACATGTTTCACACTTCCCTTTATTAATTTTGAGCAATATGACAACATTGTATTGACATCAAACTAAAAATAAAACGAAGTAAAACATACATGCGCGAGCTTCAAGCTCAAATGCGTTAACAAGTTTTAACTCTAAAACGTCAGGGCCTTAGCCCATAATATGAGCCTTAGCCCAATAATATGAGCCTTAGCTCAAATTACTCACAACATCCATCCTACATGCTGCGCAGCTAGACCATAAAAATACCTAAGCACAGCTAAGGCAAAGCGCATGCCAAAACATAGTTGTTAAGGTCTCAGGTCGAGGTCGCGCATGGGATTATAATGGATATCAGAGTAACACATACTGACACGTAAAGGCTAAAAAACTCATTCATAATTCCCTATAATAAATGCGCGATAACGTCGCGCAAAAGAGGAATAATGAAATGCCAAGGCACGTGTCAGCATATTCAGAATATTGCAAAATAACTTGAAATATGACAAGGATTAAGTAAAATAATTTCCTTACAACCTTGTTCAAGTTTCAATGTGCAAGCATATCTTATATTCAACAAGCAAACACATGCAATATAAAGAGATGAATTGGGAATGCGCAAGATGCGAATAAGGAAAAAACAAAATTTCATTCCAAAACATAGAAGTTTACAAATTTACAAATGATGAGATAAAAACTACAAAAAAAAAAAAAAACATGAAGGGCTTTTCAAGTCTCTATATCAATATCAGCCTCTTCATCGTCCTCATCATTACCTCCTCTCTCAGCATCTGGCGCAGCCCGCTCCTCGTCATCTCCAAACTTACCATAATCAAGCTGTTCGTCTTGAATGGAGTCGTCTTCTATCACGATAGTGTCAGGAGTAGGTCCTTTGGCCACGCCAGAGCCGCTAGCAGAGGCAGCATTGCCCGCGCCATCATCGCTGCCACCAGTCCCTTCACATTCATCAAGTAATTTCTTTAGCGCGCCAAGATCGGGCTGGTCAGCAAGCGCGACTATCTGCAAGTCACCAGGAAAAGTATGAGTATAAAAGATTAGGAAAATAAGTCAAAGTAAACTCATTAAGGTTAAAATACCTGCTCAAGGAGGGGAATTGGAGTATTCAAGTACTTCTCCCCCAACTCGGCCATGTCAGCGCAGACAGCGTCGAGCTGATAAGGGTAGTCGGATGGATTCTTCTTCAGCATGCCATATTCATAGCCATCCTTAAACCCTTCAGCTCGACCCACCAAGCGCGATGCTGCATTGCAATCCATCACAAGGGTCTGAAACTCGTCTGAGTATTTCATCGCATAAGCGCAACGAGTCACACAGTGTGAAACTAGCCATTGACGATCCTGCGCGAGGGAAGAAACAGACGTCTCAAGAGCAGGAATCTGAGAGTTTAACAACTCAACAGTTTCCTTGGCTTGTTTTAGCTCTTCTTTGTCAGACGCTGCTGCCGCCAAGGCTTCATTCTTTTCCGCTCGCGCAGCATCGAGCTCTTTCTTCAGGCGCGCAACCTCATTCTCTAATAAAGATTTGTCAGTGTTAGCCTGCGCAAGAGTTTGGTCACGCGCCTCTGCCTCCAACTCCAGGTCACGCGCCCGGCGCGCGTACTTGGCGGCATCCGCTTCTGCCACCTGCAGCTTCTCCCGCGCAGCTTGCAGCTCATGCCCGCGCTTCACAAAAGCAGCGTTGGCACTTGCCCGGTTCTCGCTAAGTTCCGCTTGGAGTTTCTCAGCCCTCTCTCGGGCATCAGAAAGATTCCAAGCTGAAACCTTAGCCTCTCGCTTGGCCTCCACAAGGGCATCACACACTTTTATATAATCATTGCGAAGCTCTTGGGAGGCAGCAAAGAACGCAGACCCAGCAAAAAGGTGGTCATTAAGCAAGTCCACGCGAGTTCGGTCTTCTTGAAACCTCCTCTCAGCCGGAGGAACAGAGTGAGCCCAGAAGTCTTCACATACGCCCATGGATTGAAATGGGCTATCTTCAGTGATATTCCAGCTCGGGCGGTATATGTGATCGGCTTCCTGCAAACACAAAGCAACGCAAAAACAACGTTTTAGTCATCTAAACACTAATCTGGAAGTCCGCACAGCGGAGCAAAACAAACTTATACTTGCGGAGAGCCGGCAGAAAAGTCAGCGCCAGCCTCACGAGAAGAAGGCTGCGCCACGAAATCTCGTGGCGCTACAGGGCTTGCGCGGCCACCATCAGGGCCTTCAGAATTGACCTCCTCATCATCCTCTGTAACAGGTTTCTTCTCCTGCGACTTGGAAAAATCAAAAACAGTCTCACGAGGGCTGCGCGCAGGAGGAGGTGAGGGAGGTCTTGACGCCGTTAGATCAGCGCGTAAAATAGTCTCCTGCTCCTTAGTAATCCCAATGAGAGGAGATTCAGTGCTTGTTGGAGCAGGAGCAGAACTAACGGCGCCGGCGCTGGCAGTGCCACCAGCAGCTTGTGTGCCAGCTATAATTCCTATGAAAAAACCAACAAGGAGAAATGATTCATGACTTGATCTAAAGGAAAAAATCAGAAAATCAAAGCGCAATAAATACCTTGGCGCACCGCCGTCCGCGAATTGAGCATCGCCATGAAGTCCATTTTCCCCCTTTTCGAGGGTAAAACAAAGGACTTCAAAGCAACCTGCGGCGCAACCTCGGTACCTTGCTGCGCCTGAGGTTGAGCCACCAAAGTCGCCGGCTCTACAAACATTTGAGTGAACAAAGCTTCATTAATAACTCTATCGGAATAACGCTCATAAAACCACAAAATATAAACAAAGTATACCCGTTGGAGAAGATGAAACAGCAGGCGCAGCGCCGCTTCCCTTGTCCGCCGCGCGAAGAGATGAGGTGGCAACACCATACCTCGTGTGGACGGGAGGATTGCCCACACCTCGAGGCAAAGAAGACGAGGAAAACTTGGAGGTAAATCCCTTGGTTTTCTCAAGTCCCTTCGCTTGGGTAGGAGGAAGATTCTGGGCAACAGGGGCATCATTTTTCTTCTGTTTTTTACTGGCCCCTGCGCCAGTTTTGCCTTTAGCTTTGCGCTTGAGTTGTGGCGCCTCAGCTGCTTCCTCCTCCACCTCCTCTTCCGCAAGCTCCAACTCATAGTTCTCGAGCGCATCTACAATACGTGCAACAGAAATGTTAACCAAATTTGGTATTCTAAAGGCATAAGCATAAGTACAAAGGCTTACCAGGCGCATCGCTGTCAAAGCAAAATTCTAAATCGACAGGGATGAACATATCATCGAAGCGATCGGGGAAAGCAACTTCCCCAGCGCTCAGCGCGACAGAGCCGCCCTCCATATGCTCATCATAGGCGGCGTGGACGTATTCCTTGCTTACTGCATAAAACAAGACAAATGATATCAGCAAAACGAATTATATTCGCGCAGAAATAATGCAATGAGCTAATAACTCACCTAAGCCATCAACATGGAAGACAGGCTCAGTCGCGCTGTCGGTCCACCTCTTGCTCATACCAACCCCCACCAGCGCCTCCTCGCAAATATTCTTGGCGGGGGATGGTTCAGCAGATAACTTGTTAACCCATGCGCCCGTTGGGTTCTTAAGAACATTCTCATCCGCGGGCGCAGAAGTGATCGAGCGCATGGTCATGCGGATGGGAATCACACCAGCCTTAATATAAAAAAAATTTTCAGCCCAGTCATGAAGGCTTTTGAAGGAAACAGTGCAGCACTTAACCTTCTGACTGCGCGGTATGAATGAGAACCAAGAATCTTGTATTTTTGGCTTGTAAAAATATTGAAAGCGCCGAGGGGTGGGCTCCTTGCGCTGAGCTTTGCACATGAACTCAAAATGAGTCATGTGCACTAGTCCACAAGGATGGACTTGGGATATGTGAATCCCATAAAATTGAATGAGCGCACCCATAAACCTTGTCATCGGAAGACGAAGGTTACAGTGAGTGAAAAAGTGAGAGTATAAAGAGATATAGCCGGTGGGCGGATCTGCCGCCGTTTGCCCGGTCGCTGGGAGCAGACAGCTGTACTCAGGGAGAAAACCCTGAGAGGCGACGAGATTATCGAAGTCAGACTGTTTCAATTTGCAGGGAATCTCATCCCATCTCTTCACCGTTTTGTTCTTCCTCGCCTCCTCCGACGAGGCCTCGGCAGCCCGTTTACCCTTGCCGGTCTTCTTCAAAGTGGACATAACCAACGACTTTACACGGCGTTTGCTGGGGGAAATTGTGGTGTCTGGGTTATCAGACATACAGTTGTGAATCAAACAGTATGGTTACTTTAAGCACGGAAATCTGGAAGCAAAGGATAAAGACTCTTAATCGGAATGAAAATTGAAGAAGAAAGAGCTCTGAAAATAACAATGAAGATGAAGAAAAAACCACTCAAAAGGCTTGCTTTTATAGGCCCAGGAGAGAGAAAGAAACAGGTAATGATCAGAGTTACGCTAACGCGCCCCCACTCGCAGGTGCAGGCCAACATGAGCGCGACACGTGTTCCTGACACTGTATGAGGAGACATGAAAGGCCACTGTAGCACCTCGAGCACACGAAAAGTCTGACACATAACGTCTCCATCTCTGACGCATGTCAGCACCAACCAACCACGTACATGGACGATTCATTTCAACCAAAATGATAGAATTTCGCGCAACGCACTTGTGAGAAATGAAAAAGAAAAGATAAACCCTATTAAAAAAGCAAACAATTAAGTCTAATATCTATCTTACCTCGCTCGCGCGAGACAAGACACACATTAGACTGGGGGGGCTTGAAGAGGCATGCACCCGCCTTAACATCGAGCGGGGCGGGTCAACCCACAAGATATAGACAAGAGGCTTGAAATCAGGATGTCATGAAGACGCAAAGCCAAAACCTATGCGCGTGCCGCATATCACATATGCTCACGCATCACATATGCTCACGCATATCATATATGCTCACGCATCACATATGCTCACTCATATCGCATATGCTCACGCATCACATATGCTCACGCATCACATATGCTCACGCATCATATATGCTCACGCGTGGCGCATCTGCGCGTGGCGCATCTGCGCGTGGCGCATATCACATATGCTCACGCATATTACATATGCTTGCGCATATCACATGCTCACGCATATCACATCTGCGCATGAAACATCTGCGCGTGAGAATAAAGAGAAGACCTCGCGCATCCCCAGGATAGGCGCATATCACACATGCACACAATCAACCACGTCCTTATCCAAATCAGGATAAGGACAACCATGATTGTGCTCATCAGACAACCTTCCAGAAGGTATCCTTTAAGGAATAAAGAATATGCTGATGTTGACAGCTGCCAATGAAGGGTGGACAACTCAGCAAAGCCCATGTGCTACCACGTGATTGCACATGGGTCAGGTGAAATACCTTGGTCAGAGAATAATCAATGAAAAAGCACCAGGTGTCCTAAGGACACGTGGCGCGAAGCAATAGGAGGAGGCCAAAAAGGCCCTAATTGGGTCTGAGCCCAATCATTGGAAACCCTAATACTATAAATACCACACCACCTCCACAGTGAGTGGTAAGCAAGAAAATATATTCTAAGTCCTTACTCACTTTCACATTCTTATCATCTTCTCCTACAATATCTTATTCTCACACTGGAGGGTTACCCCAAAGAGGACCCCTCTGTCCCTTAAGTTCACGGTGCTGCTCATTTTGTAGGTGGAAGAACTCATATTCCGGAAAACCATCGGTGATACAGTACACTCATACCCGAGGAACGTTGATCGTATATAAGTAAGTCGATCCACGCTTCTTCACTTGTCAATCAACTTGTGGCTAGTATGTGTTTTTGGGATATAATTTACTATTTTGATTTCCAATGTTGAATTTGAAACATAACGATGTAAGTAACGTTATTGTGAATGTGTTGGTTTCAAAATATGCTACTTGAGTTTTTTTATCCTTCATCACATTCCTCCGTTGTATTTAGTGGACTTTAGCATCATCTACCTTTCACTTTGTCATGTAATAACTATGCAAATAAGCTTCACATATGTTGTCCCTAACTTTCAGCAACTTGAAACAATAAAGTCTTGTTTTTTTTATTGAGAGGTAGGTGTATGGAATTTGGAGATAGTGATTGATTTTTCATTTTTAAAAGTTGCTATGTGATCAATAAAACAATTACTTAAAAAAATTTATTAATAAATAAAAAAGTGTTTGTTAATAAATACAAACAATATATTGCATTTTCTTATCACGTGTTATAAAATATAATAAATTAAATACTACAATTAAATTACGAACACGTGTAGATGAACGTGTTAGCAATCACAAGCTTTTAAACTATAAATCGAACCATTCGTTATATCCGATCCTTCAAACTGCAAATCATCAACCGAATCATACGAATCCCAAATCTACTAATTTCATTTTTCCAACGGTTTAAAACTTTTAAACCACAAATTACATATTTCAATTAAAGTATAACATAAGACAAAAATATTGCAATTGCAATCAATAATAAAATCATCATAAATCATAAATGAGTATAAAAACATCCCCTTAATCACTTTAATTCACTTAATAATTACAATTAACATAACAATAATCATCATTATCATTGATTTTGACTGTAAAAACAAACTTAGGTAAGTAAATAAATAAATAAAAAATAAAAAATAAATCTACCTACCTTATGAAATGGAATCAACAACATCAAAATCAAAGCAATCTTCATCTAGCTCTCTCTGCAAGTCCAGACTCCACTATATATATACATATACATACACATATATATACATATATATCTCCTGTTTCATCAAAATCATCTTCATCTATCGCCTCTCAGTTCATGCTCTCCAATCCAAACTCATCATATTTCCGATTGAATCCGATAAGTTTATTTTTGCTAATTCGTGACGTCATCCGCCAACGAACGGCAGGTATCTGTTTAATTTTTGCAAAATTATGATGAATTTTATTTATACGTTCGATTTCGATTCTCAGTTTGAAAGTTGATGTGTGATATATGTAATCTGTATAATCGGAATTAGAGGTGTAATTGGATATAATTTGTTAAACCTAGGGTTTCTGGATTAGGTGTTGATGTTGAATTTAGGTTTATTATTAAGCAGATATTTAAGTTATGTGTAGTATACAGATTACGGCCATCTGCATAGAAAATGTTAATTAACCTGTTTGACCTTTAATTGATTAACTATTTAGTGCATGTGTGACTATTTGTTATTGTTTAGTCTAGTGTTCGTTTCTATGTTACCTAATCTGGCACGCTAACACATTGAAGGAATTGAGCTTATGCATGTAATTGATTAACTGTTTCAGAAGTCAGTGCGAAGTGCCTGTCTAATATATCTAACCGTAAATAGAGCTATGTTTCGATACAGTTTGTTAAACTTAGGACTTTTCGGATTACATATTGATGTTAGGTTTAGTATTAAGCAGATTTACATGTAGTGTGCGGTTCTTTCTATAGATAATTTTTAATTAATCTGTTTGACCTTTACTGACTCGTGCTGTTTTGGAAACTGATGGTGTGCCTTTTGGATTTATTTATGCTTGATGTTGAATTTAGTGCATGTATGATGACTTTTTGTTATTGTTTAGTCTAGTGTTGGTTTCTATGTTACCTAATTTGGCATGCTAACACATTGAAGAAATTGAAGTTATGCAAATAATGGATTAACTGTTTCATAAATCAGTGTAAAGTTAGATTTGTTTTTTTTTTCCGGGTTTTAACAACTCCGCGTCTCAGAAATTGGATGGTTGCGTTTTTTTCGATTTACGAGAGTATATTATTGCATAGCTTGTGTTGAATTTGTGTGAAGGAGGTAATAAATAAATGATACTATCCTTACAGTAGAAGTAAACCTCATATATATACTTCAGTGTGTTCTGTGTGTTTCTTGCATTTCATGTGCGATTTTTAGGCAATGTTAGTGTAAAGGGATATTCAGAGGCCAATGACCTCATTATCTATATCAAGTTATTTTAAAATGTGTCGTATGTTTCTTGTGGTTCAGTTTATTAATTTTACGCAACGTATCATATTATTATGTCAATAACACGTGTATTGGTTTTTATTTTCGATATCCAATGCGACGTATTTAAGAGATAAAACCTAATGACCAGCACATATAGTTACGCCTTTTAATTAAGTTAGTGTCCTTACCGGATAGTTGCAAATTTAAATCCAAATATTAAATGTCCTTACCCTTTTGCCCATAGAAGTAACAAGCCAGGAGAAACAAATGTAACACAGTAGGATTCAGTGACATGCAGCATAAAGTGGTGGCGCAGGGAGTCAGGTCCCAAATCATGGCCCCGTGTCCTTTATTTGAAGTTTACTTGATTTGCCTCTTTCATGCTGGCCTCCGGTTTGTTAGGGACCCCCTAGGAGTTACCAAATAAACACAGTTTGAATGTTTGATCACTGATGCCTTATTGTTTCATAAGTGGATCATTAATCTTCAGCTCCTCTTAGATTGAGAGTTTGACGCTACAATCGTTAAGCCTTAATTAGGTTGGGTGTCAGCTGTCTGTATGCAGTTTGACTATCTCACTTTGTCTCATTAAAAAAGGAAATTAAATTAAGCCTCAACAATTCATTCTATCTGAAGCTGGAGTTAGATATTTCCTAGAGTTATTAGCACCTGTAGACAGTTCTTAAGGATAGATATGCTGTAACTGAACATTTGAAAATGAAATTCTTCAGACATATGATATTGCTAAATTTCAGTAGAAGAAGCTTGGTATGCTTTGCTGAGGTCACCTTTACCTTAAAGTTCTGTCTTTGTTGAATTTCAGAGGTATAAGAAAAGATAATAACCTGGTCTACATCTTCTTCTTTATATTGATTTGTTTCTCTTTTGCTTCTTCAGTAGTAGCGACATGACTTCTAGCTTTGGTGAAGAGGGCCCCGCTATTGTGCAATTGCAAAAGTGGGAACCTTCTTGTTTACAAGTGAACCTGAAACAGTTCCGCGAAGCTTTCCTTTCCCCAACCAGAGAACTTATATTGTTACTTTCATATCACCACGAAGGGCTGCTTCTTCCTATAGTAAAAGGTCAACATCCAATCTTTATTGCTCATGTTATACGTTCAAATCTGGTTTTTGTTGATCTGAAAATGCAAGTTCTCTTTTATCTGCAGATGTAAGGGTGGATGATCAAATCAATTCCGATCCAGTAACATATGCTCCCCAAGCAGATATTGTAAAATCTAATAGTTACCCTATGCTTTCTGATATAAATTCACTTGCTTGGGGTATATGTGAGGATTCAAATAGTGAGCATGATGGAGCTTCATTTAGAGAACTTTTATTTGTGATTGGAGACCGTGGGTTGACCGTCCATGCATTTTGTCAACCGAGTCAATGCTATGAGTCCATCGAACCTATGCCAGATGGCCAGAATGGAGAAGGGATATGGGTGGAGTGGGGTCCATCTACCTCAGGAGATGTAATTGTACACACTTTCTTGGGGTCTGGAGACGATCTGTTAGAGATTGCTGAACCAAAAAAGTGGTTGAAAACTTTTCTTACTAAGGTCATAACAGTCGAATCTGAAGGCAAACTTTATAGTAGATTTCCAGACAAGTCACAGTTCCCATCCTCCAGTAAAGTTGTTTCCTTCAACATATTTGAAAATGATTCTACACTTCTGAGGTTCATATTAAACAAAAATAGTGATTTAGATCCTGAGGGGGATGAAATGAGCATATCATACAAATGTTGTGGAGTATTTGTTAATAATTCACATGACCTAATTGGGTTTGTTTTAACATGGGTTAATGATGAATCTGAAAGAAAGAAGAGAAAACATGTACTTGTTGGTAAGATAGTTAGCTGGGGCATACAATGGGTCTGCTCAGTGAATCTTGATGAGGATGTATATATGGTTCCTGTAGATCAATGGACCGACTTCAAGTTTTTAGATAAATATCTTATATGCCTTAATTCTACTGGCCAGATACATTTTTTTGGTGATGTAACTGGTGAATACATGGGATGTGTTAATCTTTTAGAGATATATGGATTGAAAAAGCTATCTGATCAAAACAATGATTTTGTTGGTAAAAGTGTGTTTAGGACACTTCTTGTTGCTTCGCGTGCCTCATTGTTGGCTGCAGTTGATGACTATGGTATAGTTTATGTAACTCGTGTCAGTGATCTTCTTTCAGACATAAATAACACAGTTGAAAAATCACTGCCACAATATCAAAAGTTAAAGTACAGGACATTGGTTGGTTGGGAGGTTGGTGGAGCTGACATCAGCCACCAAAGGCTATATGATTATCTTTCTCCAAATACAACACTTAAGGATAAAATGGATTGTAAAGAGTCAGTTATTACCGGTTTCTCTGCTGCTTCACAAATAGCAGGACATAAATCTACCCAGAGTGCTTTGAGAAGTATATTTCTTCCACCAGATAAATATAGCAAAGATGATGTTATATGTCTTTCTCCATTTGGAATCACCTGGCTTCGTAGAAATAATAATAAGATTTCCCGAATTATCCATTTCAACTTGCATTTAAACTCGGGTAGTAATGATGATAAAGGCTCAAATGAAGGTCGGGAAGTTACTATCGCTGATGCGGTTGGTTGCATGTTTCATGGATGTTTTTATTTGGTCACAGACGATTCTCTTTCAGTGGTTCTCCCTTCTATTTCAGTAGCTTCTGGTTGTATTCCTGTTGAAGCCATTGGATTTCGCCAGGTTAATTGTAGTTTAACGGATCAAAGTGTAAATCTCATTGAAGTAAAAGGCTTGAAACAGCCCTGGCCAACTTGGAAATTGGAGGTTTTAGATAGAGTTCTTTTATATGAAAGTCATGAAGAGGCAGATCATCTATGCTCGGAAAATGGTAAGATTTTTATTTATTCTAACTTTCATATAATATAAATGCCTATAAATCTTTAGGTGCTTCACTGTAGCTGATTATTTGAATGCTTATGTGTTATCTATACGCCACTCTTTAAGTATTTGCCTCTGTAGTAATTTTGTATCAAGTGTTTTTTGTATTTAGCTTTTCTTTCACCCATCTACATTCATTTTTTTCTTAATGAAGAAGCCCAATGCTGCAATTCTGTGAGTCGTTTATTATAATAATGCTCCTGTCAACATATAGTGCCAGAACAATCCTCTCTTATGTTGCTTGAATAATCAAGTAATCATAGAAACTTCATGTTACCTTGAATTTCTCCATGGCCTGGGAGAAGAAAAATCAAACCTGATAATTGTTGACCCAGTTTAACGTTGACCATAATTGTATCTAAAACAGAATTATGCATGGGCTTAGTTGACTTTACCTTGTTAATTGGATTATTAATCTAAGCATCAGTTAAGTACCCTGACAATTGTTGACCCAAATTGAAGACTCGTTTTCTACCTGGTTAAGAAATCTTCCATGCTCCAGTTTAAGATTATTTAGCCTTATGCTTAGCTTATGTTGTAAATGTGATACACAAATATAATTTCTAGGACATCCAAATATAACATATCACTTTAACATAAGATTCATATCTATATCTGTCAGGGTGGGACTTGAAGGTTTCTCGGATACGTCGCTTGCAACTGGCATTGGATTACTTGAACTTTCAAGAAATTGAGATGTATGATTTGTAACTTTTTGTTTATAACTCTTTGCAACCTTTTGTTATTAGTTTCTCTTTGGTTCATTTGATTGACTCAAGCAGTCAAGCATTTACAAAATAGAAATACATTTTAGTACCAATAAGGAACTAATAACTTCAAATTCTAATCTTCTATAAATGGCAGTACCTACTATAAAGTAATGCATAGTAGGGGCCTTTTATTTCATCAGTATCACATTTTTCTCCAACTCTGTAACTAACAGACCAATATTGAAAAAAAATAATTTAGTATAATAGAAAATACTTGATTGTTAATTTACAGGATGCATAAAGGTATAAAAATGTAATTGTCTTGTGCTTTTTCATGGATAATCAGTTCATTAGAGATGCTTGCTGGTGTGAGTTTAGCAGAAGAAGGCGTTATAAGATTGGTCTTTGCTGCTGTTTATTTAATGTTGAACAAAGGTGGAAATGATAATGATGTATCTGCTGCAACAAGGTTTGATTCTTTTTAATTTTGATTGATATATCATCTATGTTGATGTCCATTTTGTTATAAGTAGGTTGCAGTGTCATATCATCTTCTTCTCTTATCTTCTTGTCTTGCGCTGTTTACATTTGTGATCAGGCTTCTGTCTTTGGGCACTCGTTTTTCTACCAAAATGACACGTAGCTATGGATCATTGCAGCATATTCAAAATGGGGTTATGTCTACAAGTAACCCAGGCATGAAAGATTCTTCTCTTCTGTTGCTTTTAGCAGATAAAGAGCATAATGAAACTGAAAATTCAAGAAGGCTTCAGGAAATGGCTAGCTTGCTGGAGATTATAAGAAATATGCAATGTCGTCTTGCTACCAAATTTAAAAAATCTGTTACACGATTGGTATGTTCTATTATTATTATTATTATAACAAATTACATTTTACTTTCTTTAGATATATAGAAAATTTCTCTTTCATCCGTAAAACTATGGAAATAACAGAAGTCATCCATTATGTTTGTATATTGTCACAGTTTACGTCATTCCCACTAATGGGCTTTAGTTTTTTTTTAAGTCTAGACGTCTAGTCATGTGCCTTGCACATGTGAGTAATATGGTCTTTTTAGCTCATTTACCCAACAAATAAAAATCCAAAAAAAAAAACAAATTAACTTAAGCACAGACAATAATAATAATAATAAATTAGGGTTGTATCCCTACTGTCTCTTAACACCCCCCACCCCCACCCCAGCTTCTACCAAAAATAAATATGGCTAGGAGAGAGCTGAGATACAACCCCATCTTTGTGTGTGTGTGTGTGTGCATGTTTAGTTTTCTAATCAGAATTATTATAAATTTTGTTTTGGAAATTTTTTGTTGAGTAAATGAGTTAAAAAGACTATATAACCAGAAAACTAACGCCAGTTAGTGGAAAGGACGATTTCTGTTACATCCTTAGTTTAAGGACGAAAAGTTGAAATTTGCTGTATGCATAAAGTTCGAAACTGTATTTTGCTCTTATTGTGATTACTATTTTTTTAATACTTGAGTTATGAAATCAAATGGGTGGTTTCACAGGGGGATGGTTTAAAGCTGTTGGAATTTGCCGATTCAGAGTTATCACAAGATGATCCAAACGTCTCATCAATGGAAACAACTAATGAGCAGGAAAGACATGCTTTGAAAGGAATGGAATCACTTGACTCTAGATCATATTCAGATTTGGAGGGTTTAGGTGGAGCATCTGTTTCTCAAACAGAGACAAGTTTCCTCGGAAGGAGAGGCGTTTCATTTGAAAATCCTAAAGAGATGATTAGTCGTTGGGATGCAGATCAGTTGGACCAAAAAGATGTTGTGAAAGATGCCTTACTTTCTGGTCGTCTTCCATTAGCGGTCCTTAAATTGCATCTTCATAATCAAGAAGGAAGAGATGCTAACCAAGAGCTTAATGATACCTTTGAGAAAGTTCGTGATATTGGAAGGGCTATTGCTTATGATCTGTTTCTTAAGGTGCTTGTTATACCACATTTTAAATGTAAACTTTTTTTTGAACTCTAATGTGTTCATTACCTGTTATACTCAAAAGGGTGAAACTGAAGCTGGTGTAACCACACTTCAAAAGCTAGGAGAGGATCTGGAAAGTTGTCTGAGACAGCTGGTTTTTGGCACTGTAAGGAGATCTCTCAGAAAGCAAATAACTGAAGTGATGAAGATTCATGGATATCTTGGACCATATGAGTCAAAGATACTTGAAGGGATATCATTTATTGAGGTATTTGTCATGTTTATGTTTTCTTTTATCCAGTTATGTAGTTGCCTCATTCTGATCCTGATACTTGATTGTTTTGTGATAGAGGGTGTACCCTTGCAGTAGTTTTTCTGGAACTTTCCGTGCCAGGCAAAAGGAGTTGATGGCAATTTGTGATGTTAATTCACCAGAAGAAATCAAGCTTTCTTTGTTGAATTCACTATCTAATAAACTTGCAATTGAGTGTGGTGAAGTTGATGGAGTTGTGCTAGGTTTATGGAGACATGTCAGCAAATATCCAGATGTTTCTGTGATTGATGATGATGATGACACCCATGATTCTTACTGGGCTGCAGCCGCCGTCTGGTCTGATACTTGGGATCAGAGAATTATTGATCGTGTAGGTGTATATCTAGCTTGCAAGTATAATTCTTTCTTGATGTTATAAACTGACACAACAATGCATATTTATTAAGTCAACTAAAATAGTTTATATGTTTCTTATTTGCAGATAGTGCTAGACAGACTTTCTCTTATGGATCTTAATGTGTCATGGGAATCACAATTTGAGTACCACATATCCCACAGTAACTGGGAGGAAGCTTCCAAACTCATAGATATAATTCCATCATTTTCATCATCACATGGAAATCTTAGAGTCACTTTGGATGGTTTACCAAGTACATCCGTTGGAACCAAAAGTGAGTTTGGCGATTATGGAAACTACATGTATTCTATACAAGATTTGGATGCTGTGTACATGGATGTCCCAGATATCAAAATACTTAGATTCCCATCCATTAATACATCCTCCGCGTGGTTGAAATCACTTGTGGAATCTCAACTCGCTAAGAAATTCATATTCCTTAAAGAATTCTGGGAGGGTACTGAGGAATTAGTATGTCTTCTAGCACGGACAGGCTTTGTTACCAATTCCAGTGATGTATCTCTTCCTGAGGAGTCAACAAACGAGTCAACTGATCTGTATTTAGTAAATGTTGATAATGACATCCGCAATGCTTCTTTCCTGGGTCTGCACAAGCTTTTTCTGCAGCATTGTATTCAACTTAACTTGCCATTCCTACTTGATCTTTACCTCGATCACCATAAGTTGGCTATAGGTTGTGAACATCTTTCTCCCTTGCTTGAAGCTGCTGTAAGTTAACATTTTATGTTCTTTCCCGTTTTCATTTCTCTTCTATTCTCAATTACACTTGTAAACGTATTGAGTGAACACGAATGGGCACGTCCGTGTTCGTGCCTTTTTAATCAAACAAATGATTGGAGACAGAAAATTAAGTGAATGAGGTTTTCATGTTCGTGTTCGTTCGTTAAGATAATGAACATGTTCGTGTTCGTTATGTGTGTTCATGTACGTAAACAAATGAACATAGATGAACAAACATAACTGAGCTACAACCAATCAAAAGTAAATGTGAACAACAATTTGTTGGGCCTAAAGAGTTATTTAAACTACACTAATTTGTAGACTAATGGACTTAAAACAAACGTAAACTAACGAACATAAATGAATGGGACATATGTTCATGTTTGTTTGTTTGACTAATTGATCAAAGTTTTTGTTCATGTTCGTTCGTTTTAATATAGAAACAACATAAACGAACTTCCCACCGAACATTTTACGAACAGTTCACTGAACGTTCGGTTCGTTTACTGGCCTGTGCTCAGTATTATGTTTATGCATTGTGATTCATGTCTGCACAGGGAGATTGTCAATGGGCAAAATGGTTACTTTTATCAAGAGTCAAAGGGAGCGAATATGAGGCATCATTCTCAAACGCTCGTGCAATTGCATCGCACAATTTCTCTCCCGGAAATACCCTTGGTGCGGTTGAAATCGATGATATAATTCATACAGTTGATGACATTGCTGAAGGAGCAGGTGAAATGGCAGCTATAGCCACATTAATGTATGCACCAGTTCCTATTCAAGATTGCTTGAGTACCGGTAGCGTAGATAGGAACCGAAGCTCCTCAGCTCAGTGCACATTAGAAAACCTTAGGCCAGCTGTACAACGGTTTCCTACACTATGGCGCACGTTAGTTGCAGCATGTTTTGGGCAAGATCCAACTTGCAATTATTTTAGTTCCAGATCAAAAGGCAAGTGTTTCTATATTTATTCGTTTTGTTTGCTTCTCTATTTATTATATGTGAAATGTTTCTGACTCCAATTATTTGTAAACAGTCTTTGGAAATTCTTATTTATCCGACTATTTGAACCGGCGTGACAATATCTTTTACTCTGCTGGACTTGATACTTCACTTGAACAAATGCTCCCGGGATGGTTCTCTAAGGCTGTTCGGAGACTGGTTCAACTTTATGTGCAGGTTTTACCGATTGCTATTACTCCTTTCATCTGACAATAAACGCAACATTGCATATTTTTACAAAGTTTCCAGAGACATTACTTTTTTTGCTCATAACTTACATATTAACATCACACTGATATCTTCAGTTTTGACAATAGATGATAATAGTTTATTTTTTTGCATTCACTGCAGGGTCCTCTTGGTTGGCAATCCGTTCCAGGGATGCCAGTGGAGGAATCTTTTCTCATTAGGGATGTTGATTATGTAGATAATGGTAATGAGCAAGTTAAGATCACCACATTATCTTGGGAAGCTGCCATCCAAAGACATGTTGAAGAATTATATGGTCCTTCATTAGAGGTCAGTGATATTGTTACGTGAATCTCAATTATGACCCGCCTTGTCACTCGACACTTGAGAATCAGTTTCTTATGTTCACACTTTTTAATAATTGGTTTCAGGGATCTAGACTCGGGCTTGAGCATCACTTGCATCGTGGACGTGCCTTGGCAGCTTTTATACATCTTCTATCTTTAAGAGTTAAAAAGCTAAAATTGGAATATGAAACACGCAGAATGCATTCAGACACATCAGTAAATGGTCAATCAAATATTCAATCCGATGTTCATACTCTGCTTTCTCCAATAACTCCAGACGAAGAATCTCTTCTTTCATCTGTGAGATTCACTGCTCTTATTATCTGTATAACAAGTCCATTATTGATTATTCTCACGTAATTACTTATATAATCTTCTGGTGGTGATTTGCATGCAGGTCATGCCCCTTGCGGTCATGCATTTTGAGGATTCAGTGTTAGTGGCTTCATGTGCTTTCCTTTTAGAGCTATGTGGATTATCTCCTAGTATGCTTCAAGTGGATATAGCTGCTCTGAGGCGAATATCTTCTTTCTTTAAATATATTGATCACACAGATAACTCTGTGCAAACTTCGTTTAAGGGCTCTGCGTTTCTTGAAGGTGATATTACTGGATCAATGGCTCGAGCATTGGCCGAATACTATTTAAAAAACTACAACACTGGTGTTATGAGGGAAAAAGATAAACATAGTAGCACTAATGGTAAACAAGCCAATCGAGCACTTGCGCTTGTTCTTCAGAATCTGGAAAAAGCAAGTCTCCCGTCATTGGTTAGTGGAGAAACATGTGGATCTTGGTTGATGAGTGGAAATGGTGATGGGGCAGATTTGAGGGCACAGCAGAAAGCTGCAAGTCAGCATTGGAGTTTGGTAACAGAGTTCTGTAAAATGCATCAGATACCCTTGAGTACCAAGTATTTGGCAGTTTTAGCTAAAGACAATGACTGGGTACATTATTATCTATGCTAGCATGTTTTAAAATTGTTATATAACCTATGTCCCTCAACATATAAACCGACATTATTGTTTTCAGGTTGGATTTCTGTCAGAGGCTCAGGTTGAAGGACATCCTTTTGACACGGTGATCCAAGTGGTAGGCTTCTTGTTCCTTTCTCTTTTGTTGCTTCACTCTTTTAGCATTTGTTTTTTAACTGTAGTTTTCGCTACAAGTATTTGGGTTGGGGGGGGGGGCAAACGAGTAATTTCTTTATTGGTCGGGTCAGATTGGGTAAAAGATTACACACTTTGTCTCATTGCAGTGATAATCTGACTTTCTAAATGAATTGATTTAGGAGGTTTTTGGCATTTTCATTACAGTTTGGTCAACTTTCAACTTGATTGACCTGTTAGAATTAGGTCTGTAAACAAACTTGAACAGTTAGTGAACCGTTATGTGGGAAGTTTGCTTATTTAATAAACGAACGATCATGAAGAAAACATTTTTGTTCATTTAGTTAGAACGAACATGAACTTTCTATCATGTTCATGAAGGTCCGTTTACGTTCGTTCCTTTAAATTTGTTTATGTTCATTCGTTTATATTTTTTACGTTTGTTAGTTCACCTCTTTTAATATATTCATTTAAAATTTTAGACACATTACAATTTAGTCAAGTTTTAATAACTTTTTAGGCCCAAAACATTGTTCTTCGCATTACATTAGTTGGTTGTAGCTCAGTTATGTTCGTTAATCTGTGTTCAGTTATGTTTGTTCTTTTATACTTTTAACGAACGAACATGAACATGTTTGTTTTTGATCATTTGTTTCATTAAAGGTAAACGAATGACCTCAAAACATGCTCCTTTCGTGTTCGTTCGGTTCGTTTAGAAGCCTAGTTATAGTTAAAGCATTAACCAAATCGACCTGATCATAGGCAAATAGGTCGAAATTGCCACCTCTCTACAACCTGTTATATGTTAGTTTGTTACTATTACTATGACTATTGTGGTTTGTTGTTATTATATGCCACAACAATGAGCCATGTTGCCAATCTTTTAACCATATATGTTGTATTGCAGGCTTCAAAGGAGTTCAGTGATCCTTGTCTAAAGGTTCATATTACAACAGTTCTCAAAGGAATGCAATCAAGGAAAAACGTCCCTTCCTCAAACTTCAACACCATAAATAAAAAGAATGAATCTTCGTTTTTGGAGGATAACAGTTACATCCCTGTGGAACTCTTTGGTATAATAGCTGATTGTGAAAAACAGAAAAATCCCGGAGAGACCCTTTTGTTAAAAGCAAAGGATTTATGTTGGTCAGTTTTAGCAATGGTTGCTGCATGCTTTCCAGATGTATCTCCATTATGCTGCCTAACAGTTTGGCTTGAGATAACAGCAGCAAGGTTAGCCACCTTCTTTTAAATTTTATATAGAATTAATGAAAGATAAATGTATATTGTTTACTCTTCTTTCACAGGGAGATAACATCCATCAAAGTGAACGATATTGCCTCTCAAATATCTAGTAATGTTGCAGCAGCTGTGGATGCTAACAATTTATTGCCAGTGACTGCTAGATCCCAAACACTTCATTACAACCGCAGGAACCCTAAACGAAGGCGGCTCATGGAGTCTGGGCCCATTGATACATTAACTTCAAAGGGGTCTGATGCATCTACTGCTTCCAGTAACACTAGCATATTCATTGATCAAGGAATTATTCTTGGAGGAGAAAGTGAAGAGATCACTGATGAGAATAAAGTTTCCACAGAATCTAATAAAGTGTTTGATTCATTGTCTAAAATGATTGCTGTTCTTTGTGAGCAACGTCTATTTCTTCCTTTGCTGAGAGCTTTTGAAATGTTTCTTCCATCATGTTCACTATTGCCTTTCATCCGTGCTCTTCAGGTTAGTTCTAAATCTTGAACTTTAATTTTAGAGGTGAAAAGATGGGCAGGCCATTTGGGTTGAACCAGCACGCCTTTTGTCCAAAATGATTGATTTTTATCAGCAGTTAGTGTGTCAAACGGAGTTGTATTCAAAATAAAGCATTTTTTCGTATCGCAAACTAATTGCCATTACGGTACTGACCGAATAACATTTTGGTACTGTTGTTCAGTTTTATGGTTTTTGATTTTGATATGAGCCAGTTTCTGTATTATTCGGTATTCTTGCACGGGTATCGAACCAGTATTTTACCACCATAATCAATACGGTTAGCTTTCCACTACAAAGTCAGTTTGGATCTTTTGGTTACAAACGTGTGCTTTTCTGTGGCAACGCGTCTTACTAGTTTTAAAAGGTAACGTATTTTTTAGTGACACGATTTAGAAGTTTTTATGTGACGAGCGTACACGTTGGGCATCTATTAGCCGTTTAGCCCTTTATCTTATAATACCCATTGATTCATTAGAGATAAGAACAAACCCCGCATCCATTTGTAAGTAAATGGGTCAAAATTGCCACATCTACATTAAGTTATCACTTTGATTTTAGTTTTTACTCATGAATTGCTTGTTGTGCGCCTTTTTTCCCACTCTAATTCTTCTGATTAAAAAAACAATATGTGGTATGCAGGCCTTCTCTCAGATGCGTTTATCAGAAGCTTCTGCTCATCTAGGATCATTTTCTGCTAGAATCAAGGAAGAACATATCAATATACAAACAACTCCAGTGAAAGATGGGCCAATTGGGAGTTCACTGGTTTCAGTTGCAGAAAAAGCTTCTGATGCAATGCTGATGACATGTCCATCACCTTATGAAAAAAGATGCTTATTGCAACTATTATCCGCCACTGATTTTGGTGATGGTGGATCTGCCATGTCACACTACCGAAGACTGTATTACAAAATCAGTTTAGCAGAGCCTTTGTTACGCAAAGATGATGTTTTACATCTAGGAAATGAATCTTTGGATGATGCTTCACTTTTAACTGCCTTGGAAACGAATGGGTACTGGGAACAGGCTCGCAATTGGGCCAAACAGTTGGAAACTAGTGGTGGACCTTGGAAGTCAGCTGTACATCATGTAACTGAAACACAGGTATTTTTACAGTTAGTTTTATTTTATATGTATAATTTAATGTTATCTAAATGTAAATCTCCATTTTATAGGCTGAATCAATGGTGGCTGAGTGGAAAGAGTTTCTTTGGGACGTCCCTGAAGAGAGAGTTGCTTTGTGGGGCCACTGCCAGATGCTCTTTGTCAGATATGCTTTTCCTCCATTACAGGTATCTCTGTCCAGTAGGCCTGTAAACAAACTAAAAGAACACGAGCGAGGCATGTTTATGTTCGCTCATTAAACTTTAACTGAACAAACTATCAAACACGAACAATTAAACGAGCGGGTTCGTTTAACTTTAACTGAACAAACGATCAAACACGAACAATTAAACGGACCCCTTCTTGTTCGTGTTTGTTCGTTAACAGATAGTTCTCAAATGTAAACAAACTAACATAGATAACATGGATGAATGAATATAAACGGACATAACTTAGCAAACATCAATTAAAAGTAAATGTGAACATCAATCTATTGATAAAACTAACCTAAATTGTAGTGAGTGATAATGTAACTTCGTAAAACTAAACTAATTGTAACAAGTTTAAGAAAATTAAATGAATATACAAACGAACTGACATGAACAACAAACATAAATGAACGTAAATGATATAACTTAAATCCTAGAGAGACCCGCTTGACAAATTTTTATTCTTATTTTGTAGTCTAATAAAGGTTGTCTTTTGCGTTGTAGGCTGGATTATTCTTCCTGAAACATGCAGAAGCTGTGGACAAAGATCTTCCACCAAAGGAACTCCATGAAATGTTGCTTCTTTCTCTCCAGTGGTTAAGTGGGATGATAACTCAGTCTGCTTCGTACGTATCCTCATTTCATAAGTTCTTAACATCTTGTTTCTTTTTAACTTTTTATATATTTTTTGTAACTACTTTTAGAGTGTACCCGTTGCATCTTCTGAGGGAACTTGAAACTAGAGTGTGGCTTCTGGCAGTAGAATCAGAAGCTCAGGTTAAAAACGAAGGGGAGTTAACCCTAAACAATACCAGTAGAGAAGCCGGATATGGAAAGGGATCAAGTATTGTTGACCATACTGCAAGTATTATAACAAAAATGGATACTCATATTAACACAATGAGAACAAAGAACGAGCATCACAGAACGCCACATGTCATAGATGCAACGGCGTCAAATACCACGAAGTCAAAACACAGAGCTAAAGCCATAGTGACATCAAGAAAGCCTTTTGAATCTGAAGATATTTCTGTTGCTAATAATCTGGAAGTTGACTCAAAGTCAACAGAAGAAAGTTCTCGTGTGAATTTATCTGTTTCAAGGTGGGAAGAAAGCATTGGACCTACTGAGCTGGAGAGGGCTGTTCTTTCTCTGTTGGAGTTTGGGCAAATATCTGCTGCGAGGCAGCTCCAGCATAAGCTGTCTCCGTCTCATTTTCCATCTGAATTCACTCTTGTGGATGCAGCTTTGAAGCTTGCCTCCATTTCAACTCCTAGCAGTAAAGTAGCCATTTCTGTGTTAGATGATGAAGTGCGTTCAGTGATTCAGACACACAACCTGCCAACTGACCATCATTTTGTGGATCCAATGCAGGTATTAATTTTCATGTGTGTTTTCATAGCCAATGAGATAATGTTTCATATGAGAATTAATAATCAATTATACTGAAGCTATTCGAAAATGTTTACATATTAGGATCATCTGTAGTGGGGATGCAGTTATAGGGTATTAGGTGACAACATGGGATTAGAGATTGGGAGATAACTTCGGTTCTTTACTTTTGTTTTAGGGAAATTGTGAAAAGGAGGAAAAGTTCAATAGACTTTTGTTGAATTCACACGCAAGTCCCTGACTATTTTTGCATGATTAATTCTCTTGCCTTATAAAATTAACAATAACAAATCCTCTTTTATATAATAATTTTGTTGAGGGACTTTTCGTGAACAATGTTAAAGTATGTTATTTTCTTATGAAATGAACCCTTTTTTTCCAATTGTGAGAAGTCCAGGGATTTAATTTTGCAAAAAAGTACGTTTATGTTATTAATATTTATCTGTTTCACCTTTCTGTGAGTGTGTGCATGTGTTTCTTAGGCTGTTTGACTGATGATGAATACATACAAATATGTGATTCACTTTGGCATTAATATTTACAAATAATTTTGGTAAATTTTAGGTATTGGAGAGTTTAACGACCTTTTTCATCGATGGTAGAGGGCGTGGATTGTGTAACAGATTGATATCTGTTGTGAAAGCTGCAAATGTATTGGGTCTCACATTTTCAGAGGCATTTGATAAACAGCCAGTTGAACTGCTACAGCTGCTATCTCTCAAAGCTCAAGATTCATTTGAGGAAGCACATCTTTTAATTCAAACTCATTCCATGCCAGCTGCTAGTATTGCTCAGATTCTTGCAGAATCCTTTTTAAAGGTGCACATTTCATATATTAGTCTTCTATTTTCAGCCTTAAATTAGTCAATATTAGATTGTAACCTGATACTGAGGTAGGGGTGGCAATTAATGACACTGCACGAGAATAATCAGGTTTTGGGTTGGCATATTTAACCCAATATAAAACGGGTCATGTTCAGGTTAACCTGTTAATTAAACGGGCCGTGTTTGGGTTGACCAGTTTAATTAAATGGATCGTGTTTGAGCTGATATGTTTAACATGTTTAGTTAAACAGGTTGATCTGCCAATCTGTTTAGTCCTTTAGTTAAACATGTCGACCCACCAAACTTTTTAGTTAAACAGGTTGACCCATTAACCCGGTCAACCAATTATTTTACAACCCACCAACTTGATTAACACAATTATTATCTGGCAACCTGTTTGACACATTTATAGAAAGGCGTTAAACGGGCCGTGTTTGGGTTATATGGTTTTTTAAGTGTGTGTAAGTTAGGGATGATCTTTTTTACTCTGATGATAATAGGGGTCATGTTTAGGTTGACTTATTAATAGAGGTGGCAAAATGGCAGTGCGGGTCGGGCTGACTTACAAACACCCTTTAGTATTTTTTTTACCTTATAAGTAATAAATGTATTAAATACATTTTATAAACTAGCCCTGCTTGTGGTGCGCACATATGATGTATATATGTGTGAACCCTCGGGTGGGCAAAAGTGAAATTGCACTAATTTTGACGTTATTTTACTAATCTCGTGAAAATAACGTTAAAAGTGATGGACGGTTAATCAGGCATCATTTAGTGGCGTTGATAGCCGAAAGACAAGGGTACATGCACCGATCAGCCGGTGTCCCGATGATTGAGTGCTATGTGCCTTATGTCCAAGGCTTGATGCAAAACTACTATCGAGCCGGGGGTCTCACCGGAAGCAGCCTCTCTATCCCTATGGGGTAGAGGTAAGGCTCTTACCCTCCTCAGACCCTACCATAGCTTTGCTATTGGTGGGATATATTGAGTACGATGATGATGATGATGATGACAATTTATAAACTATTTTATTACAAAGATAATATAATTTTCAAAATAAAATTGTTTAGTTGGTTTTCATAAATGAGATTGACCCACAATTTTTTGTAATTAATTTCAGGGCTTATTAGCAGCACATCGTGGCGGCTATATTGATTCTCAGAAAGAAGAAGGCCCTGCTCCTTTATTATGGAGATTTTCGGACTTCCTAAAGTGGGCTGAGCTCTGTCCATCAGAATCAGAAATCGGGCACGCGTTAATGCGTTTAGTAATTACCGGACAGGAAATCCCACATGCCTGTGAGGTACCATTATCATCTTAATCATGAAAAAAGTCGCTTAATAACTGATTAATCTAATTAAGAACAAATACATTCCTTTTCAGGTTGAGCTTCTTATTCTCTCACACCACTTTTACAAATCATCCGCTTGCCTTGATGGTGTTGATGTTCTCGTGGCCCTAGCAGCAACCCGAGTAGAGGCGTACGTTTCCGAAGGCGATTTCCCATGTTTAGCCCGTTTAATAACCGGTGTCGGAAACTTCCACGCCCTTAATTTCATACTCGGGATTCTTATCGAAAACGGGCAATTGGAACTGCTTCTTCAAAAATACTCAGCCGTCACCGACACTCACACGGGCACCGCACAGGCTGTTAGAGGATTCCGTATGGCGGTTCTTACATCACTAAAACAATTCAACCCAAATGACCTTGATGCATTTGCCATGGTGTATAACCACTTTGATATGAAGCATGAAACAGCTTCACTTCTGGAGTCACGTGCTGAACAATCATATCACATGTGGTTCCTTCGTTACAACAAGGATCATACCGAAGACCTTCTAGAAGCTATGAGATACTTCATAGAAGCTGCTGAAGTTCATTCTTCAATCGATGCTGGTAACAAAACACGTGCTGCGTGTGCGAGCGCGTCTCTCGTTTCACTTCAAATTCGTATACCCGATTTCCAATGGCTTAGTTTATCCGCCACGAACGCCCGACGGGCCCTTGTTGAACAATCCCGGTTTCAAGAAGCCCTAATTGTTGCTGAAGCATACGGTCTCAACCAGCCCGGTGAATGGGCCCTGGTGCTTTGGAACCAAATGTTGAAACCTGAGCTCACCGAACAGTTTGTGGCGGAATTTGTGGCAGTCCTACCTCTCCACCAGACTATGCTGGCGGAAATCGCGCGATTCTACCGCGCTGAGGTTGCGGCACGTGGGGACCAGTCTCAGTTTTCGGTTTGGTTGACTGGTGGAGGGTTACCTGCTGAATGGGCCAAGTATTTGGAACGGTCATTTAGGTGTTTGTTAAGGAGGACGAGGGATTTGCGGTTGAGGTTGCAGCTGGCGACAATTGCAACGGGCTTTGCTGATGTCATTTCAGGCTGCGTGAAGGCGTTGGATCGGGTTCCTGATAATGGTGGGCCGCTTGTGTTGAGGAAAGGGCATGGTGGGGCCTACCTTCCTTTAATGTAAAGATGTTGTAAACGGACGGAAAACACAGACAGATGTAGGAGATAGATCGGAATGTTTGTGATGATTGGTTTTCGTGTGGTTATATGGTTAGGCGGCTGTGTTTGGTTGGTGTAATTCTTTTTGTAACGGTCGAAATGTAGTATGTTCTGTATTTTGTGTGTGTGTTTGGGACTTTAAAAACATAAGTTACTCTTGTACATGACAGTAGTAATGTTGAATATACCATTTTTGATGCTTCCATAGACACCATTTTGCCTTGGTACTTGCTAAATTACAACATATAGTACAATACCAAGATAGCCTATTTGATGTTTTATGAATCTCTTTCATTTTATTTTGGTTAAAATAAGACAATTTCAAAGCTATCAAGTAGATTTCAAGCTTTCTAGTATCCTAAGGAATCAAGGACAAATAACCAGCTTATTAGGCCATAAAGTCTCGGGTTAATGGGCATATGTCATTTGTCTTGTCTAGGAGCCCCAAAATTTTGACTTTTTTTCCATGGGAGGTCTTTGGTTTCAATCTTTGAACCACCGTCAAATCAATAATGGGCGGCTGAAATTCTGTTTCCGGATTCAAACTTAGGTATTGATAATTGGTAGACCTAATAGCTTATCGTGTAGTTAAAACGTTAAAAAGCCGGCATTCCGCAAGATAGTTACATTGATTACTTTTATCCCAACATTAAAGGTTATACTGGTGAGCTCTACTATATTAAGTTGATGACTTTAAGAGAGAGAAAAGAGCCGAATATATATATATATATATATATATATATATATACCTTTTTTATAGAACAAACTATAACGCCTAAAATATTTTACCATATGATAATTGCCCATAATATTATTTGATTTCTTAGAGCTCTAAATAAACTTTGTCACTTAAATTGGCATGAAACGACGATTTTACTTTCATGTACAACTTTACTCCCATATTCAACCTACATATAAGGTAATTTAATATTTGAAACAAACCTTACATATGTGGAAAAAAAGCTTGGCCCAAATTGGTAAATATCAAATTCATTATACAAAATTACCATGATAGAATTACAAGTGTGTAACTAACATTTAACTCATTAAACGATTGAAAAAAGAATACATATCAAGCAAAGTAATAAACCTATATTTTCACAACTTATAAACTCCAAGGGCCTCATCTGCAATATTAAAACTCTGTACGAAAACCTAATCCATCATTATAAAACCAAACCCTTAACCATTTCTCAAAACCCTAACTTCTTATTACCACCGGCGGCTGTAATCAAACCAACCAACAATGGTGAAGTTTCTAAAACCAAATAAAGCCGTAATCGTCCTCGGCGGCCGTTTCGCCGGCCGTAAGGCCGTCATCGTGAAACAATTCGACGACGGCACTCGCGACCGTCCGTACGGCCACTGTTTAGTCGCCGGAATATCCAAATACCCTAAGAAAGTAATCCGTAAGGATTCAGCAAAGAAGACAGCCAAAAAGTCACGCGTGAAGGCGTTTATTAAGCTGGTGAACTACAACCACATCATGCCGACTAGGTACACGCTTGATGTAGATCTGAAGGACGTTGTGACGGTTGACGCGTTGCAGTCCAGAGATAAGAAGGTTACCGCGTGTAAGGAGACGAAGGCTAGGTTTGAGGAGCGGTTTAAGACTGGGAAGAACCGGTGGTTTTTTTCCAAGCTCCGGTTTTAAAGTGATGAGGTTGAGGTTGTTATTTCCGTTATTATTATTATTATTATTATTATTGTTATGATAGTTTTGAGTTTTTTTGTTGAGAACTTTGAATGTGTTTTGAAGGATTAATTGTTTGGATTATATTAAGTTTTATGGATTTATGCTTTTTTATTTGCTTTTGATATTGCATAGTAACTAAAAATTGGAGAATATGGTTGTAGATATTTTGGCTAGTTAATAGTTGATTATATTTGATTAATCGTTAGTGCCCATTCCACTATCGGACTAGCAACTAGAAATTACTATAACATACTGATTGGAGAATTGGTGGTTTATGGATTTAAGTGTGCTTACTTGCTTTTGATATTTGATATATTAGATTTAGGATGCTCATTTATCGCCTTCACTCGTAATCTTCAAATAAGTTTGGCTCTTTTAAGAGCTTAGAAACAAAAGAACTTGGTACCACTAACACAGTATGTAGGAAAAATAAATAGAGCGCTGGAAACAATTTAGTACCTGGTATCCTATGCTATTGATCTAAGTGCATAACATGAGGAAGGTTGCATTCATAAAAAAACATTAAAAATTGGGGATAACTCTCATTAGTAGTTTCTGCATTTGATATCGACTTAACATATGAGTCACTCCTTTCTGTGATAGTTAAAACATCATAATAATTAAGTTACTCTTTTTATTAAAAAAATGTGTTCCTTGGGTTTGATCTGCAAAGGAAGCCTTTTGAAATCAAACTTTAGTTCTCATTTCTGCAATGAACAAAACAAACTGAAGTATTACATTGAAACAACACCTATTACGCCAATCTACAAGACTCGCTCAGAGATAAAGAGTAGGGGAGTACGCTAGGTGGTTAAAAGGCATAGGGTGCAACGTGTGCATCTGGTGCCTAGACGCAAGTTGCATTTGGTGCTGACTGCTGAGTTAGTCCATTTCTAGCTGTTTTAGACTTGTTTCCGTCTGGTTTAGACGAGTTTTTGGTTTGGTCTGATTGTGAAGTCTTTTTTCAATCAGCATATAGAAAATCATGTTATAAGGGTCTTAGAATTATCATGTGTTTAAATCTGTGTTTAAATCAAGATGTCATGTATGTGTTTTTAGTGGATGTTTTAACTTAAATGATTATAGGTTATAAGGTGTATAGAGTTTGGAAACCTTATTACTGATGTTTTAAAATTATTAGAATTCATTAGTCGTGAATACATGGTTTAAATTGAGAAATCATAAAAATTCTCTAGCTAATCACATAGGCTAGTAGACATGGATGTGACTAAACGTGCTAAAACGGAATATACAGTTGTCCCGAACAATCCCATAAGTTCTTGGAGTTGTATATGTGATGCAAATGGCAAACATTACCTACCTAAATAGCCCTATCCCATGGATATTACTCTTGTCAACTCCAAGCAATCTCTTTGGTATATCATGTTCCAAGAGAAACTAAATGACACAAACTTCTTGGAATGATTCCACAACCTGAGAATGGTTCTCAAGGCTAAATAAAAAGAATTACGCACCCATGGCCATTATGAACGCTTGGAGAAAACATGTGGATAACTCATTCAAATGTGCCATGTCTAATGTTGACAACTATGGTCCATAAGATTTTGGAATGCCACAAGTCTTATGACATGATCTAGGAGTTGATGAAAATGTCTGAACAACAAACTTGACATGAGCGCTTTGAAGTTATAGAAGCACTCATGACATGTCGTATGGAGGAAGGTACTCAAGTAAGTGCTCACATCCCCAAAACGAGGAGCTATATTGACAGTCTGAGAAGCTAGAATTCCCCATCAACACTAAGTTGGCTTTGGATTCGATCCTTAACTGATTGCCTAAAGACATATGATCGTTTCATCATGAATTACTATATGAAACTAGATTTTGGGAGGATCCATTTCAAAGTTTGCATGAGATGCTCAAAGCTGATAAAAAATATCAATGATTAATCAAGGGGAGAGCAGAAGCCACTTGTCAAAACAAAAGGTGAGAAGGTAAGTAGAAGGTCAAATGCATTGATTTCGCAAGATAAACGATTGTTACGAAACCTCATACATGCTGCTTTGGGAGCGTGCACCTCATGTCCTGATGGAATATTCTACCCAACTTGAACTCAAATTCAAAATTCAATGTCCAAAGTCAAATCTTTGAAATTATTTTAAAGATTTCCAGTTTATATAAAGTTTGTCACCAAAGGCAGACAAGAAACCCACCGAAAAGAAACCCGCAGCCGAAAAAGCACCAAGAGCTGAAAAGAAGCTTCCAAAGGATGCATCATCAGCTGACAAGAAGAAGAGGCGCAAGAAGTCTGTAGAGACGTACAAGATTTACATATTCAAGGTGTTGAAGCAAGTTCATCCGGATATCGGTGTATCGAGCAAGGCAATGGGGATTATGAACTCGTTTATTAATGATATCTTTGAGAAGCTGGCTCAAGAGAGTTCCAGGCTTGCGAGGTATAATAAGAAGAATACTTTGTCGTCTAGGGAGATTCAGACTGCTGTTACTAAGGCTGTTACCAAGTTTACTAGTACTTAGGATGTTTTTTTTATGTAAATTTCAGTTATGAAATGAATGATATGAATCTTGTTTGCCATAATTAATTGATTATTTTCTTATGAAATATGCTACAAGTCTAGATTAGATGATTAGTTGATTTTTGGTAGATGAAATCATATAAATAAATACGGTAATGATTTTTTTTTATGAATATGAAATTTAAAAGGCTAAGATTAATATTTTATGGATCGAACTAGATGGTCATAGTGGGACATATTAACACCGATGGTTTGATTTTGCACCTTTGAGAAATCGTGAATGGAGTTAACGGAGATCGGTGGTGAATGATTTATGAGTCGGTGATTGGATTGCAAGTGTTTACCGTTGGAAGGGTAGCGTGTAGGTTGTTTGTGCAGCAACATCTCTGAAACAAGTTGGTTTCAGATTGGTTGCTGCAAAGGATTATTCAAATCGGACCAAGGGTGTTTGGTTTTGGTTTTGCGGTAATAAGAAATGATATTTTTTTCTCTATGTTACAACATGTTATCAATCAGCACCGAACTTTACCAATATTATTCTATTTTTTTGCACTTTCTAACGAGTTGTTTTTGTTCTTGGTCCCCGTTTCGCTGATAAAAGTCAGATACTTTGATAAGGATTACAACTCATTGCAAAGGATGAATTCAGTGTCTGATCATAACATCCATGACTGCATATAATAATCATATAAGGATCCATACTCGATCATAAGTGATATGATAATGAATAACCAACTTGTGTAGTATCTGAATTTTATTAGCGAAACAGGAAACAAGAAGCAAAAACAGCTAACAAGAAAGTGCCAAAAAATAGAATAACATCATATCGTAAATTCATTAATCCTTTACACCAAGAGTAATTATACCAAAGTTATTGGCAATGTTTTGGAGGAGTTGCTAGCGATTGAAGGCAAATAAGGGATTGGAACAAACCATGACTATTTATAAGCACCTTATTTGTTTTACTTGTAGTACAAGTTATTGTGTTTGAATTTTAAACAGTCTACTTTTACTCATTTAAAATTTGTAAATAATAAAATTATAAGTTGATGATTAATAATGTTTGAATTTGTTAGTCAAATAATTTTAAGATTACTGTAAAGTAGGGGTGTTCACGGTCTGGTTTGGCCGGTTTTTAGGTCAAACCATAAACCGCTAGTAAAGGCTTTTTATTATTCAAAACCGAAACCGAACCGTTGAAAGTTAAAACCAAACCAAACCGAACCGGATGGTTTGATTCGATTTGGTTTCACGGTTTAGACTTATATAAAAGCAAACAAAGTACTTATCCAAAAAAGAACACGAGCTAACAGAAAAACAATTTATAAGAATTCATGTAACTTAACAGTTTGACACGAAGATAAAATGCTTAAGCCTCAAAAAAAACATAACCAACACATAAACCAATTTCAAGCATATTCAAAACCCATTTCAGTTCAGTAACTTTAAAATGGATTTCACCAATTAACCTTCGAGGATTATTGGGTTCATATAAATGGGATAGCCACCTAACCAGTTTACTTATAGATAAAATTGTCTTAATCAATTTTATTTAAGTGTTATATACAATACTAGTAAAATCTATTTTAAAAACAAATAATTGAATCCAACAGTCCGTTCCGGTTTTATACGGCGGTTTCTGGTGTAAACCGTAAACTAAACCGTTCAATACGGTTTGGAAATTTTGAAACCGACCAACGAGAAGCTAAGAAAAAAAACCGCCCATGAAACCAAACCGATGACCAGTTTGGACGGTTTCACGGTTTTGAAAGAGTACATAGTTCAAATAATATAATTAAGTTGATGATTAAAAATTAACATATTATTTGATATAGTTGTAGATGGTAATATAGCTTACTGATCTCTAGTTTAAATACAATGGCATAAAACCTATAATTCATCATCCATCAATTAAATAGCATAAAACTAATTATAGATTGTAGTTTTACGAAATACTCAAAGATCATATCTTCTCATCATGTTGTGGAGCAAAATGACAAGCTTCTACTTGAAAACCATCGGATGCAATGCTTGTCTATACGCTAAAGCTAGCGTATGTGACTACCCTTTTGGACAAATGGAGTAGAAAAAATAGGGCGTCACACCAACATTGGTCATGGGGGTAGACGAAACAACTCATGGAGATGAGAGGTTTATGATCTAAGAACCCATCATGTGTGGTTCATATAAGAAAAACCTAGGTGCTTATGTTATATGTTATAATATAATTTAATAATGATAAACTGCACTAGCTTGCTATAAACCTATACTTAATACATACATAACACCCCGATCGACTATGAGATTAAACAGGATATTCAATACGGTTACAATTCCTGCGCTAATATATAATGTCTATGTTGAGTATAGATTAAAATATGAATGAACTTGTTTTTCCTCTTTATTCCGTCTATACTACAACATGTTATTAGCACCGAACTTCACCAATGCCATTCTACTTTTTACATTTTCTAGCGTGTTGTTTTTGTTCTTGTTTTGTGTACTGCTTATAAAATTCAAATGTTACAAAACCTAGTATCTGAAAATTTATCAGCGGCACACAAAACAGGAACAAAAGCAACTCACCAGAAAATAGAACATCATGTCGTAAATTTATTAATCTTTTATATCTTGAGAAAGTTTTGGGGGAAATTGCTGCCTAAATTAGTAGATGAGCGATTGAACTGGAATAAGGGAAGATGGAAGAAACACGAGTATTTATGCACACCTTTGTTTTGCTAATAAAACAAGTTGTGTTTAAATTTTAAATAGTCTACTTATCTTATTATTCTGATTATACTTTAAATGATTAAATATGTAAATAGATGTATTATGTTAAATTACTAGTTAAAAAGATATGCGTGGCATAAACCACAACAAATCTAGATAACTACTTGATTTTTGAAGATGAAATTAAACGAATAAGTACTGTAATGATTATTATGAATTTTAAAAAGCTGAGATTAATATTTTATGGATCCAACTAGATGGTCATCTTGGGACATGTTAATGAAGAACAATATGATTCAAGTCCAAACCTTTATTGTATTGATTATTAAGTTGTGTTTACTTGATTACAAATAACCCTATTTATAATCATACAATTATTTGTTAGACAATAATAGGAGAAAAACTAACTCAAAACCCCTTAGGTTTGTAAGTAGGACAACTAGGTCCCCATACTTACGCAAAATTACAATAACAATCTATCATAAACATGTAATCAAAAGCTTCTTCCAATGACGAAACTAAAACAAACTAATACAAATGAAGAAAAAACGAAGGGGATGAAACCCTAAGAACAAGAAAGAAGATTAGAGACTACATTGTTGGGCCTTAACCAACATGATGTAAAGGGGTATTTATATGTGGCTCGTCCTCGAGGAGCGTCGATCAATCCACAGTAATTATCAATCACTCTTGCAAGTATATTAGGCAATGATCAATCAACCAATTAGCAGTCATATACTCCAACACATTCATTCCATCTTCAACAAGAACTGTATTGGAATGTCGGCA
This sequence comes from Bidens hawaiensis, assembly GCF_021521415.1. Classification (NCBI taxonomy): domain Eukaryota; kingdom Viridiplantae; phylum Streptophyta; class Magnoliopsida; order Asterales; family Asteraceae; genus Bidens; species Bidens hawaiensis. The sequence continues at coordinate 104,743 of NW_027491862.1, read as the reverse complement.
ACGTATTCATCAGAGGAGGCGAACTGAGAGGAAATCTAGACCATAAAGAGACCTAGATGGGCTTCAATAAGATGCCCTAAGACAAGCTCAATATCCAGGAAGCCCATATGCAACAAAACAAGAAAACACATGAATTATAACATATAGAATAAGAAGGGATTATTAAATTGGACTACATAATTTAACACAATCACCCCTAATCTTGTGACACTGATGAAGCTTCGGATTTCATTAAACTTCAACCGTGACAACGCTTTTGTAAGGATATCTGCTCTTTGTAAATCTCCACTGACATTCTCCACCTTTATTTGTTCTCTCTCGATGCACTCCCGAATGAAATAGTACCGTGTGTTGATGTGCTTTCTTCTCTCGATAAAAACTGGGTTCTTCATCAAGGCGATAGCCGATGAATTATCCACCTTCAACGCCATGATTTCCTCCTTTTCCCCGGTCATCTCTGACAACAAACCCCGAAGTCATAAGGCTTGACATCAGTTGATGTATCTGCCATAAATTTAGCCTCACATGATGATAACGGCACCGTTCCTTTTTTATGGGAAACCCATGACATGGGTGATGTACCATAGTATAAAATTAGACCTGAGGTGCTCAGACCATCAACCATATCCACCACATGACTACTATCACTATACCCGTGCAACATACTGTTTCCGCCTCTCGAATAAGTAATACCAAAGTCTAGTGCACTTCTTAGATATCAGAGAATATATTTAACTGCTTGAGAATGAGCTTGAGTTGGTGATTGCGTGAACCGACTTGCATAACCAACTGAGTAGCTCAAATAAGGTCTCGTTTGAGTTAATTACCGCAAGCTTCCGATTATCTTTCTATAACTGGTCGGATCTACCTTCGGAGTTTCATCTTCCTTTGACAACTTTAAGCCCGGTTCCATAGGAAATTGAGTCGAGTTGGCTTCCCAAAGATTTTCTTCTTTTAGGATCTTCGTTGCATAACTACTTTGCTTTTTCGTCATCCCACGATCACTTTTCTTAACTTCGATCCCGAGATACTAATGCAATAACCCGAGGTCACTCATCTCGAACTACTCCATTTGTCTTTTGAAATTTGCAATTTCTTGCAGACTTGTAACGGTGACTATCAGATCATCCACATAAACTCCAACGAGTAGTAGCCATTGATCGGAACACCGTTTGTAAACCGCTTGTTCTTGTTTACATCTATAGAAACCGAGTTCCTTTAATGACCCGTCTAGTTTAGTATTTCATGCCCTTGGTGCTTGGCGTAGACCATATAAAGCTTTTGCTAACTTGTACACTTTTCTTTCTTGACCTTTCTTAACGAACCCATCTGGTTGAAATAAGTACACCTCTTCTTTCAAATCACCATGGAGAAACGCGAATTTTACATCCAAGTGATGCACTTCCCCACCTCGGTTTGCTGCTAAAGCGAGTAAAGTCGAACGGTTTTGATTCTCTCCACTGGCGCGAACACCTCTTCGAAATCGATCTCATATTTCTGAACATACCCCTTAGCTACGAGCAGGACCTTGTACTTGGTTATTTTCCCAGCTTCATCTCTTTTGATTTTATAGACCCAATTTAAACCTATCGTTTTACTTTGGGTGGTGCTTCGACTAACCGCCATGTCTTCTTTATTTCAATCGATTCGATCTCGGCTTCCATTGCTTTTCTCCAATGTTTTTCATTATTGGCTTCTCGAAAATTTACCGGTTCCCCATCGAATAATAATAGGAGATTTACCTCCTCGGTTGTCGGGTCTTTCTCAGCGGGTGTCGGTATACCTTCAACCAGAAAGTCACTAAATTTCTTGGGTAAAACCGTCTTTCGAGTAGTTCGACGCGGCTGGATAACTTGCAACGGTTCTTCGTTTAGGCCAGTGTCGGGCCTAGTCGGACTTACAGGTGGGCTGCCACCTTCTGAACTTGACGACTCACTTTCGTTTCTGATACAAACCAACTCAGCAGTATCAAGTCGGTCTACGGACCCGGTGTCAAACCTAGTTGTCACCTGCTCCGGTTCAGGTTCAATATAGCACCTGACAATAAAATCGGTCCATTCAGGACTCTTTTCGCCCTCTTGTTTGTCAAGATCAGCCCACATGTACCTTTTACACTCGTCAAACTTGACATCCCGCGTAACGTGCATTCTCCTTTTGATCGGATTAAACATACGATAGGCTTTTGTTCCAGGTTGAGTACCTATGTGAACCATCACAATGCTTCAGTTGTCTAATTTCTTTTGACTGGTACCAAGGACTTTTACATACCCCGTGCATCCGAACACTTTAACGTGTGGAAGGTTCAGTTTTCTTCCTTTAAAACACTCATACGGAGTCGAATCCTTCAAAGATTTTGTTGGTGACCAGTTTACTAAATAAACCGAGTGATGAACCGCTTCTCCCCACAGATCTTGTGGTAGTGACACCGCCTTTAACAAACTTCGAGTCATACCAAGTTTGGTTCAGTTTCTTCTTTCCACCACCTCGTTTTGATGTGGGGTGTACGGGGCCGTAAACTGATGTGCCATACCTATACTTGAAAAGTAATCTTCCAACACATGGGATATAAAATCACCCCCGCTGTCGGTTCGTATGGTTTTGAGTTTCGCCCGTTTCATTTTCTACTCTTTTCACGAAATCAATGAGTAAGCCCGCAACTTGGTCTTTTGTTTTTATTGTGAAAACCCACATATAGCGGGTGTAGTCATCAACAACAAGTAAAAAGTATCAATTGCCACCATGTGTCCCAGGAGGAATCGCACCACAAACATCGGCATAAACGAGCTCGAGTGGTACCTTTGCATGATAATTAGATTCTTTCGGGATATCCGATCTTGTTTGTTTGCCTAGCATACATGCATCACAAATTTGCATTGGGTTTTCGATTCTTGGCACTCCATCCGCGATTTTCTAGAGACCCTGCCCCGATCGAGCATGCCATGTCCATGCAAGATTTTGCAAATTAACTTGTAAGCAAACTGGAGAAACAACCTTTAAATTAATTTTATAAACCCGGTTGAAGGAACGTGATACCTTGATTCGAAGCATTCCATCTTGTTCGAATATCCAGAAGATACCGTCTTGGATCCCGATCTTGCATCCTCCTTCGTCTAATTGCCCGAGACTTATATTATTATTTTTGAGAGTTGGAATAAAGTAAACGTCACTCAATGCTCGTTGTTCTCCCATTTGACCTTCTACTACTATCATGCCTCGACCTTTGATTTCAACACACAAACCATCACCGAAACTTACTTTCCCAGTCATGTTGCGATCAATGTTGGAAAACCACTCCGAATTTCCCGTCATGTGGTTACTTGCCCCGTTATCAAGAATCCATGTGTTTTTATCACATGGGGTTGAAGCATATTGCTTTGGATCAACCCGATCTTCTTTTAGAAAAATGACATCGTCCTTACTCCGAGCTACCGTCATCATGTTTAGAACCCGTCCGCCATCTTGAACGAGGTTACTTTGATCGTTCTTCTCCTTGTTCCGGTTAGGACATGACGTGGCAAAGTGCCCTAGTTCATCACACCGATAACATTTAAAGTTTGACCGATCCTTCTTCACTCAGGGTTCTTTCTTTTCTCGATCCACAACCTTACCCTTTCTTTTGTTCTTTTGACTTGATTCAGTTTCCATCTTGCCTTTCCCATAACGCCTTTCTTGATTGCTTTTAGCTTTCCATTATTCACATGTATATAAGAGTTGTTCTTGCTTACCGGACACGGGTTTGTCTTCATCTCCAGATCGTTCCTCAAACGCTTTTAGGCGTCCGACGACTTCATGGAACGTCATGGTCTTTATATCGGCAAACTGTTAAATAGTATCAACAATCGCTATATACCTCTTTCTCTGAACGGACTTCAAAAGCTTTCTCACAAGGGTCTTTTCTTCAAACGGTTCTCCAAGATTGATTGCTTTGGAAGCTATTTGGCTTATCTTGGTCGAGAACTCATCAATCGTGTCTATTTCTTTCATCTTGAGTACATCGAACTCATGTTGAAGAGATTCAATACGTGCTTTTCGAACCCTATCAACCCCAACGAAACGAGTCTTAAGTGCATCCTATATCTCTTTAGCAGTGGAAAGGTGAGCCACTTGCATCACCAAAGCCTCCGACATGGATTGATAGAGATACACAATCGCCAAACCATTGATCTTCAGGTCAACTACTATTCCCTTCGATAGCCTCCAACAACCCTTGAACCTTAAAGATGGCCTTGATTTTTACCATCCAAATCGTGTAATTGGTGGGCGTAAGAATCGAAAACTGGATCGATATGGAACTTGATTCTTTGGGAAAACCGACTTGATTACTTGGTCCTACGACTTGATTAGTTGGACTTTCTTCCATATTTTCCTTGAACTCTTAAAATAATTAAAAGAACCCTAACAATGTTCTTGACGTTTCCTTCTAAAAACTTGTGTCCACAAAAATATTCAACTGCTTTTGACTTTTGTGAACCTTGGATTCAATCGCTAGACCCAAGAAAACTTTTGAGTTTCTTTTTGTTCTCTGATGTCGTGAACCCAAAACTCCAAAAGTCCCAAAACTCCAGAACGACTTTCCTTCCTTGTTCGTCGGTGCACACAAAGCCACCCACAAAACCTTGAAGATTAACTGAATGAATTAAAGTTTCGGTATGCGTACTGCTTGAAGAACAATAAGATTTAAGTCTAAACCTTTATTGTATTGATTATTAAGTTGTGTTTACATGATTACAAATAACCCTATTTACAGGCATACAATTACTTGTTAGACAAGAATATGAGAAAAACTAACTCTAAACCCCTAGGTTTGTAAGTACGATAACTAGGTTCCCGCACTTACGCAAGATTACACTAACAGTTAACACATATGGTTTGATTTTGCCCTTTGAGATGTTTTCAATGTGACGTTGAATTGGTTGCAAGCCCCATTAAGGTTATCGGTTTTTATTTTATTTTAAAATTTTGGTACTCGCTTAAATAGCTTTCCAAATATGTAACATTTTGTGGTTAATATAAATTTCTAGAGTTAATTACACATGTAATCTTCTTTGACAAAGATAACACAAATATGAAATATCCGCATCTCCCTTTATGCCGATTAAGATTAAAGTATTAAACTATACTTACAATTTATAACTGGTGGCTTCAACTTTAAACCAATTAGAGCCGTCTCTGAGATTTCAAGTACCCAAGACAAATATTGAGACTTATATAAACTTAATTTTTTTAAAAGATCGACGATAATTCTATTATTTTGTTATATTTAGACCTTTTGAATAGTTTCAATGCCTTTTGTATAAACTTATAAATTAGAGGGTCAAAATACTTTATTTTATTTTTACATTCACTTTTGTATGTTAAAGGCATCACATTAATGGTGTGTTTAGTTAAGCTTTTAGAAATTACTCATTTGCTTTTTCAAGAAAGCAAATAATAAGCAATTTACAAAAACTTTAAAATGTAGTTTTTAAATTTTTTTTGATTTATTTGTTTTTCAAAAATCAAATAAGCAATTTCAAAAAGCTTAAACAAAACGCTCTCTAAGTACTAACTTATTATGACCTCTTGTATATTAGTCAACAAACTTTACATAATGGTCAGTATTAAGTTATACATTAACTACAATTCAATTGATTTAAGGTAAAGCTAAGAGTCACTCTTTGTAAATGGGCCTAGTAACATAAAAGACAAATAGCAAAAAATTGTAAAAAACAAGAGTCAATTTGAGCTGTGATTTTACAGAAATACCCTCATCATCATCATCATCATCATCATCTTTTTCCTACTTCATTTTTGTTTTTATACAATAACGCCGCTCCGTTCCTCCGCTGACGACCTCCATAAACAACCTTACTTTCCCTGCCCCTCACTGGAAGCGGGCCCTATACGCCTGCCGAGCCCTGCATGGGGTCAAGGTCGGGCCTGGATCCAATCAATCTGCAAAACGTATAGAGGGAAATTTGGCTAAAGATATCATGTTCTTAGTTTGAGTGAATTGTTTCTCATTAAAAAAGGAGGGTGTCCAAATGTTCATCTATAACATCCTAAAAATTTCGTGTCAAATTTGTCAACTATGAAAATAAAGGACAAATTTGCCATTCGACCCAACTTAAAGTCCACCGTCTAATGTGTGATTTTTCAAAATTCAGATGAGACATTCCGTTTCATCATTAGACGGCCCGTTACAACACTAACCTAGGTATTAAGTTATTTTTTAAGAAGAGATGTCTCATTCGCTTACAATTTGAGACGGGGCGATGAGACGATCTTGTGATGATCCGTCTAACCCGTCGAGTCAACAAAAATGGGTCAAAACCAACCCTAACATGTCAGCTCGATTATTATGACTCATGCTCTTGCATGAGGCTATAAGCCTATAAATAGAAGTTCTAACTTGACTTTTTCCAATTCCAATAATCAAAATTACATACTATACATAACAATCGAGTTTAAGCGAGTGTTTTGGAGTTCTTAGGCAAAAACAAGCTAGTGTGGGTGATCTAAGCTAAAGCAAGGCTTTGATCAATTTCTGGTAGTCATAGAAGGATTAACAAGTCATTACTAGGTTGTGTATAAGCTTTGAAGTAAGATATAGTATCCCTTCACTCGTTTAAACTTCGTTATAATATTTTAGCGAGTATCCAAGCTGTTTTCGATCAAACCTCGAGCATGATAAGTTAAAGAATTTATACTAAGTGATTTAAACATGTATAAGGGCTTAGAACCTACAAACAAATGCGTCGGAAAGACGTCTAAAATGATAGTTAGCCTTAACGGGCCAAACAGTTTGATTAAACAAACCGTCTAATTATGTGACGACCCGTCTCATCCAAAAAAACTTGATATGAGTCAAGCTTTTCTATTGTGACGGATGTCACACGTATATTGACTTTTATTAATTTATTTGAAATCTAGTTTTTAACCTAAAAACCGAACCGATAATTATAAACAAGGTTTGAAACAACACTACTAGACTAGTATGGTCTGCAGCTGGATAAAAGCAAAAGATCCACGTATTTTATGCAAACTTATTTATGATAGGTTAAGCATCTTAAAACAAGAAGATTACCCGAACAAGTTCACTGACAGAGCAGAAAGTTGAATATGTTAAACTTATTAAATAGTCACACTCTTATGGAATAAATCAGTATTTGTTTCAGAAGAGTCAGAACATAATTACAAGAAAATAGTTTTTATGGTCCATACAGTCAGGAATTTGATTTCGTTCAAAGCCTGACAACAATTATTAAAAACAGGATCCGTTTGAATATTTAAATCACGCAATACGTTAAACGATTGATCGGAATTAACTAGTTTATAACCCAACCCTTTCACATACCCCCCTCCTAGCACCCCCCCCCCCTCCACCTTAACAACCCCACCTCCATTCTTATCAAATCTTATTCTTCCATCTAACTCACTTAATCATTGATGCTTCTAGAAAGGACATGAGTTGTAAACAAATTAAGGCCTCCACCCAATCAATCTACTAGCCAACTCAACATTCTACACACTCTCCCCTCTCCCTTTAATAAGCTCGGCCGAACACCCCATTACACACACACACAACACAAATTCTAACATAAACACACACACACACACATATTAATCAACAACCAAGAATCATGAAGGTTTAAATCAAGAGGTAAGAAGATTAAGCTAGGAAGAAATTAAGGAAGAAGAACATCATCAATACACCCATAACATCACCATTTTTACCTTTCAAATCTTCAAGAACAAGTAAGTTTTTGATTAAGGTTGATTATTAGGAATAAGAATGATAGATTGGTTGATTCTTGAGTTCGATTGAAGCTTGAAAATTTAAAATTTTGGATAATGTGTGTGTGTGCGTGTGGGCCGTATGTATATATGTATGTGTAAGAGGAAGAATCAACTCACTTACACATGCATATGTTCATCATAAGGATCATATGCTGATTGATAAGTTTGATTGTAGGTGTTATTGATCTTTTGATTATTTGAATGAACTTGATGTTAGGGTTTATTTTTAGAATGGAATGTGGATGGATTATTGATCCTGAGCTTGTTAGTAAGGACTTACATTATTGGGAAATTGTTGTTAGGGATGAACAAAATAACAACCTGTTCATAATTGTAATTTGGGGATTTTTGGATTTGGGATTAATTAGGGGGTTTGGACGGATTATTGAATCAAAGAGTGTTATGGAATAATCTAATAGAAAATAAGATAGGATATATGCTAGAATTAATAGTTGATACTTGAAAAATAACAAAGATTGTTAAAGTTGCTAAATAAGGAAATTTTGTTGAATTATAAATTTAAAGAACAAAATTGGGATAGAACACTTACGTTGAATGAAACCCTATCAAACTAATTTAATGAACTAAACTTAGAATTGTAATTAATCAAAGTGAAAAGATTGAATTAATTAGAATTGTAATTTAATGAACTAAAGTTTGTTAGAACAACACTTTGGAAAATTCATAAAATTCATGATCTTGTGATTTGAGTGATTTGTTAGAGATTAATAATGATAGAAATGATGAAAAGTGATTGATTATAAGTAAAGAATAGAATCATCCAAAAATTCAAAATTGATTCTTTGAAAAGATACATACTTGGATCATGAAAACTAGATTCTTCTAAAATGGAATAAGAAAACTTTATTGAAAAGTAATATTTTGGCTTATTATGAAGTCATTAAATAAGTTAAAAATCTGGAATCTAGGGTTATATAATGGTATTTTTTCATATAAGAATAACAAACTTGATTAGTAACATTATTAACTAACTTAGCATATGAACTAGAAACTTAAAACTTGTTTAAATGGGTCTTGTGAATCTATATAATCAAAGCTGGAGTTTATGGTGAATTATGTGTTATTATATGTGTGATTAGTTCATAAGATGATTAGTATAGATTTGTTCAACTTATTTGACTTGTCAGCAATGTTAACGGTCAAAAAGTTAGCTTTTTAAGTGAAACCGACATAACTCTTAGGGACTGTTTTAGAACAGTTGACGTGAGGTCGAAGACTCACTCAAAAATAAACCGGATAAATTAGATGCGGTAAGCGGGTGTTGAACACATAGAGTTTGTGGAAAACGTGTTACTATGTGGCTTTGTAATTAATCTGAATTAAACTAAGTGCAGAATATAAATTCAAAGATTTGGTTGTTTGGTTTGATTAACAATAAGAACTAAATACAATTTAACAAGTTTAAATTCAATATGAGAAAAAATGTTTTCCCTCGGTTTCAGGTTTCTATGAATGTCAAAGTTAATGTTTAAACTGAGATGAACAATAGATAAAGTTCGTGTTTATGTAAACGATTGCGATAATTGAAGATCAAGTACTTGGATTATATAACGCAAGGTAATCACTCAAAAACCAATTAGTTTATCCAACCCCGAATCCCTCCCGATTAATCTCGATTGCTTAAAGCACCAAGGCCTGGCGGTTTAGAACACGAATTCAATAAATTAACAATCAATAAATCAATGAATAAACACCATAATAATGAAATCAATAAGATTAAACTATTATCTCAGAAATTGCATAAACATTCAACCAAACATTCAAAAATAAACCTTACAATCCGAGGGAAAACACAAAGGGATTTAGCCGAGCATGATTCGGTTTATCATTCCTTAAATTAACGTTTGCATATGAATCGAAATCGAGTCTCTAATGATTACCACACTCACAATTGATCTAAAGCACCTCAAATTCGCCCCTAGGCCGTCCTTAGATGAAAGATTATAATGATAAGAATGTCAAAAGCCGTCTCAAAAACGAGTTTATATGGCTGTTACAAGTTTCTCGTCACACCCACCGTAAGCTACGGTGGCCACCGTAGATTACGGTGGCTTCCAAAAAGCCTACGGTGGCTTTAAACTGCCATACGGTGTCATTTTCTTTAGATCTCACCGTAGCTTACGGTGGCTCGTAAGCTACGATGGCCTTTAACAAGGCCTCCTTGTTTTCGTCATAAGTTTCTCGTTCAAAGTCCGTTTTCTTCACCGTTTTCGCCCACGTTCTTGTAGTTACATCCTGTATCTTTTCCTAACTGCAATTATATGAGTAATCATAGTCAACTAATTCCACAAAATAAACCTATTGTATGCATGGTTATTAACAGTCTTAAATCACTTAAGGGTTGTCCCATGGACCACCCGTCAATAGCCCCAAAAGTTGTAAAATACTCATGTATAACATAAATTAATATATGGCAAAAGAACAAGATGATAATACTTAGTCCTAAAAGGTCCGTGTCGCGAAAACCGACACGAAAACGCTAAAATGTTGCTATTTTAAGAAAATATTAATGAGAATGAAAATAATATATTTTTACAAGGAAACTTATAAAACTTGACTAATATATATGTAACAAGTATTTTTCGTAATTAAAAGTTACAGTTTTACGAAAAACCAAAACGAGTCGTTTTTAAACATAAAACCGACAAAAATTATGAAAAATAAAAGATTAATATTTTCTTAAAACTTTCCAGCAACTGAAACTTAAAATATATATTAATATATTTTATTTTTTTATTAATTGATTTAGTTGTTTAAATAATAGTTAACGGAAACCGAACTATGTGTACTCGTTAACTTAATAAGAACTTATTTGCTTATGTGCTTGTGTGGACACTAGATTAGGATTAATAAACTAAAAGGATGTTATAAAAATTAATACTAAGTTTTTATTAACAAAACGTATACTAATATAGGACACGAGATTTTGGAACGAAAGGCTACAAAACGTGAGTTTCTCTATCGAACCCCCTCATTTTTTAACTGTAATTGTTTTTAAATGTTTTTATAATTGTTTTTGGGGAAAAGCATATTCTTTATTACATATTGATTTCATCGATATTATTTTTAAAGGCATTTTATTTTACAAACCGTGTCAAACGCGGGATGAGTCTAGTTGGCTAGATAACCGTTAACCCTAGAAAGGGGCACAGAAATATGGGTAGATCTATCGGGGTGACGCCCCCTACTTCCATCGCGCTGGGTTAGAAGGGGGTGTATTTTGAGTATGATATGTGTCAGGTTATCAACTATGATATTCATACGTAATGTTGTTGATGTGGCCTAAAATATATATAATTTATATAAATGTTTCCCATACTTTTAAGTTGTTTTGAATTGGTTTTTATTGATTATTACTCGTTTCTAGTTTATATATAAAGTTTATAGGTTTAAAGAGTATGAATAAAGATGGAGTACTTTTTATTTAACTTGAGTCCGATGAGTAATAATAATAATAATAGTAGTAGTAAACGTGACACACTTAAAACATAAAACTAGAAATCAGTTTTATATTAGTTCTTTCACTATAAATACGTACATCACATACTAAATTGATTTACTAATGATAATAATACTTCCATGTTGCTTTTTGAATCAATCAGGTTTAATGAAGCCAAGAGATGGACACAGTATAAATGTTGACTGGGTTGAAAGGGAGTCTTAGTCCATGTCATTGGTGGGCTATTGTTGATTAAAACTACACTAAGGCTGCCACAAATTGAATAATGGGCTGAACTGATTTTTGAAGGCCTTGCATTTTAAGATGTTACGCAGAAAATAAAAAGAAAGAGAGAACCCTACGTGAGAGAGACGGCTGATTTGGGGGCAACCCCCTGTTGGTGAGTTTTGGGATTTGGAAGCAAGCACGTCAAAGTTTCACAAAAATTTCAAGAAAGAAAATAAGAAGCAGGCAACCAGGCTAGTGAATTAATTTAAGCTACCAGACGCACAACTCAATAATTTAAGCTCACAGGCTAGTAGCTCAATTAATTTTATTTCTTTTTACGATGAACCGTAATAAATATTATATCTTTGTTTCATCTATTATTATGGTTGGCTAAATTGTTATACTGCCTAGGCTTATGATGATGTTTTGTTGATTATTTTGGACTAGTCGGTTTTCAGGTTTTGTTTATGGGATTTTGATTAATTAATAGTTTTGATTAGTTTTATTGGATGTGTCTCATGCGTATTTACTTTTGATTTGTGTCTGAAGAATGTTTCACATGTTGCTTGATTGATTGTCTTTCGATTATAGGTTGCATGTTAGGGTTGTTGACTGTGTGTTTCCAACTTGTTTATGGTTTATTGAGTTCATTTACCATAGAAACTGATTTTTGACATATTATTAGAAGTTTATATTCTTACTAGCTTAGATATCCGACGAGTGATAAGTTGTCGGGTTTGTCTGCGTTGTTTGGGTCACATACCATAATGGTATTTCCCTTACATATTTTATTATTATTATTAGCTTTTATATTGCGGTTAAACTGTGACCTTATTATTAATATTATTATAATTAGTAGTAGTTTTTTATATAACTGTTAAACTTTGATTTCCTTTTTTTTGTTTCATACACATGTTCTTAGAGCCGAGGGTCTCTCTGGAAGCCACCTCTTTATTCCTTTGGATAGAGGTACGGTGTGCCTACATCCCACCCTCCCCAGACCCTACCTATAGCTCTGCTGTCGGTGGGATTTTACTGGGTATGATTGATTGATTGATTGATGTTTGGGTTTTAGGCTAAATTATCTGAAAGGAGGTTTGCCTATTTTTACCTTAATTTCACTATTTACCCGTGTCCTTTAGACTGTTCAAAAAACGACCCCGTGTACTTAGGTGCATTGAGATAGTGAAACCGGCGGGTTAGCTGTTTTCTAGGGTAATTAATCATAGTTGGCGAACTAACATGTGAACCAATAAACCGGTGCTTTTACATGATCTCTAAGATTTCTTTTTAGGCGACACCTTGAGAGTGATTAAGGATCCATTAAGTTTCCTAGAGCTTCATACCTTTAGATTCCCGGTTCCCATAGCAATTTTCCCGTAACCGATAAAAGCCTGAGTCGTCACAACTCGGATTCCTTGCCTAGGTAACTCTTGCTCTCGTTTGAATTTGCTAAAGTCTTATTCGGTAATTTAATTTTTTTAGTTTACTTTAATTTAATTAACTTATTAGTTTAATTAATTATTAGTTTTTAAAATAAAATAAATAAAAATCTAAAATACTATTTTCTTAATTATTACTTTAAATTAGCTTTTAGAACTAGTCTCGTTAATTTAATAAGTGTCTCTAGGGTTCGATATTCCCGGTCTTCCCATAGCTATTCTACACCCGATAGGTTCACTTGCCTGTTGCTAGTGGTTTGGTTTAGGGTATTCTAGGTTTTTATTACTCGTTGTGTTTGGTCATTATTTGTTAAAATTTTATATATACCACTTTACGCACATCAGTTGTATTATTTGCTCGTCTACAACAGCACGATTTGTTTAAGAAGTAAAATGCCTATTATTTTTCTGATGTAATAACGGTAGATTATTACACACGGGGTTGTGTTATAATGACGGTAAACCATTATACATGGGATGTTTTTTATACCATTCGGGGTGTGATGACGATTACACACAAAGTGATATTGGTATATAATGACAAAAGATCATTATATGGATCCTGTTTTCGATTGATATATATATATACAGGGTGATGTTATTCTAAAAAATAGAGTGTGTCTAAAAAGTGTAGAAAGAGATCCTGACCATTGGATGAAATGTTTTAATGGTCAAGATGGAAAGTTGATATAATTCATGGTGTGTTATATTTTGGTTAGTTAATTTTTACTAGAGAAGGACAAAATTGTCCAATGTGTTTTATATCACATATGGAAACATTAAATCATCTTTATTATATTTCCAATCACCTCCTAAACTATAGGTATGACATAAGATATAAAATCAAAAACTATATCTTATTATTCTTGTAACCAGAATCAAAAGAGACCAACAAAATACTCTTTCCAAATCATCGAGTAAACAAAAATAAAAATTCGACGGTGTGTTTAATTATTGATTTTTTGTTTTGATTCTTGTTATAAAAACGATGTGTTTTTTAATGGATGTGCACTTACAAGTTTACAACATATTTTAATATTCATATATAAACAAAAACACAATAACATGTTAACACGCCACTTTAATATATGAGCGGAAACACAATAACACGTTGCACGTGAACAATAAAACACAATAACAACTTAACACATCACTTTCTATCAAGTGTGTTTAGTTCTACAATGAAATAAAAGAATATGAATAATGGAGAAAGAAAAACAAAAAATAAATTTGGAATTGTCTTCTGCCATGATTGATCCACGCATTATAAAAAACTAGTTTCTAAACTTCCTAATTAGGTAGGACAAATTAGAATAGAATATTTGATGTTAATTTCTCCACCCATGCTAATCAGATCAATTAACCAGCCTAATATAGCTAAAATCGTACATCATCTCTAGAGTATTAGCAAAATTTTAGGATCACATTAATAATTCTAATATATTCCGTAATTAAAAGATTTGGTTGATTACCATCCTATCCCTGTGTGTTATATTGTATCTAATGGTCCAGATTTCTTCTTACACTTCTTAGGAAAAACCTTCTTTTTATTATAACCTTTCTCTCTCTCTCTCTCTATATATATATATATTTATAGACTATTTTATTATAAAAAAAACTCACCAACACATTGTGTTGACATGCGATTTTAATATGCTATTCAGGTAAGTGATGGCTTCGTGGTGACTAAGGAAAAGAGGCGTGTCGTGTTTGAATATGGGAATAAACTGGGATGTGTAATAACCATGTATTTATACACGTGTAAATTTATATTTTTAATAATAATAAAGTTTCTTTGAAAAGTCAAACTTTGATTATTAATTTATTACACTTTATTATGATTGGCTAACGGCGACTGTTACAACCCGAATGACTTGGTTAAAAGTCTTCCGCTGTTTAAATTAAGGTTTTCGGGGCGTGACAACCGCCACCTTACCATCGCCATCACTACCAATGCTACCACGATCTTAGGGAATTCTATTGGTGGCATGGTATGAAAAAGGATATAGCCTTGTATGTGGGGAGATGTCTCACATGCTCCAAAGTCAAAGCCGAACATCGAAAGCCCTCGGGTTTGCTTCAAAAACCCGAGATTCCTCTATGGAAGTGGGATCAAATTTCCATGAACTTCATCACTAAACTACCAAAAACCACTCGCAAGCATGATTCTATTTGGGTTATAATCGATCGTCTCTCCAAATCTGCTCATTCCGTCCCTGTTAGTGAAGCCTACAAGATGACAAGGTTGTCTCAAATTTACATCAACGAAATCGTGACACGTCATGGTGTTCCCTTATCCATAATCTCTGACCGTGACAGCCGCTTTACCTCCAACTTTTGGCAATCCCTTCAAAAAGCTTTGGGGACTCGTGTGGATCTTAGCACAGCCTATCATCCCCGAAACAGATGGTCAAACAGAAAGAACCATCCAAACCTTAGAAGACATGCTCCGTTCTTGCATAATCGAGTTTGGAGGAAGTTGGGATGATCACCTACCTCTCATTGAATTTTCCTATAATAACAGCTACCATACTAGCATCAAATGTGCTCCTTCTGAGGTTTTATATGGTAGGACATGTCGAACACCCGTGAGTTGGACCGAGATTGGTGACTCACAAGTTATTGGTCCCGAAATCGTCCAAGCAACCTCCGACAGGATTGCTATCATTCGAGAAAGAATTAAGGCCGCTCGTGATCGACAAAAGAGTTATGCTGACAATCGAAGAAAACCACTTGAGTTTCAAGTTGGCGACCAAGTCTTACTCAAAGTTTCCCCCTGGAAAGGCATTTTCCGATTTGGGAAAAAGAGAAAGCTTGCTCCTAGGTATGTTGGACCTTTTTGAGATTCTTGATAGGATTGGTCCAGTGGCATACAAACTCAAACTACCTCGGGAATTGCGTGGTATTCATGACACTTTTCATGTTTCTAACCTCAAGAAATGCTTAGCCAATGACACTCAGCCTATTCCCCTTGAAGATATCCGCATTGATCATAAACTTCACTTTGTTGAGAAACCTATCGAAATCGTGGATCGTGATATCAAGAAACTCAAGCGAAGTCGAATCCGTCTAGTGAAAGTCAAGTGGAACTATAAGCAAGGACCCGAGTGTACTTGGGAACTTGAAGATCAAATGAAACAGAAGTACCCTCATCTTTTTCAATCCGAATCAGTCTCCATTATTCAATTTCGGGACGAAATTCCCTTAAGTGGGGGAGACTGTAACATCTATGGATTTTTCTTGTTAATAAACATTAGTTTTTCTGCTCATTTAATAAAGTTATCGTATTCATTTCATCGTCTACATTTATTATTGTTGAATTATATGTTATTTATTAAATAACATTAACTTTGTATGCATAATTGTATGCGTAATTATATGATCCTATACTCATTTCATCCTAAACATGCTTAATCGTTAGTATGACACGTTGAACCGGAATGCCTAGATTAATATTTTATAACATGTAACAAAATATTTTGTTATTATTAATTTTATCCTAAGTAATTAATTGATCATGTGGTTAAAAGATGGAACATTCTAGAACCTTTTATCTAAATCTTGTTCCTCAAGTTTTTCTTTATCCATTACTTTTAATTTGAAAAAAGAAAAAAATAAACAAATAAGAAAATAATTTTTTTTTTAATGTGCCGTGCACTTTATGTGCACACACATATTCACATTTATTATTATTATTATTATTATTATTATTATTATTATATCGTTATCATTATCATTAATATTATTATTTTTATGTTATCCCTTAATCTTTAAACAAGTTTTATCTCTATCTTAATTGTATTTAAACCTCCTTACCTCCACTATAAATAGACGCTCTCATTCTCATTATTTTTCACACCAAATCCCATTCTCTTTTATCTCTAAGCATAAACAAGTAAGTCTTTATAATTATTTTGTTTTTCATTGATGTTCTTATACATTTTTGCTTTCTATTATGAATCATTCTCTTTTCTCTCTAAGCATAAACAAGTAAGTCTTTATAATTATTTTGCTTTTCATTGATGTTCTTATACATTTTTGCTTTCTATTATGAATTTCTTTCTTGTTTGTTCTTATGTTCTTGAGTTTTTCTTTGAATCTTCAGAGTTGTTCATATACTCTCACCATGATCATCATAAATTCTTAATAAAACCCTTACTTTTTGCTTTAAAGATTATGATGATCATGTTATTCCAAGAAATCACAATTATTTTCTCAAGATCTTGGATCAAAATTATAATTTTTTTCATGAACAACTATGAATGTTTTTATGATCTTCAAAAACTCATAAAATTATTATAAATATCATAAATTATAATATTTACACTTTAAACCCTATACTTTCATAAATGTCAATAAACATCCTAAACTATAATATTTACACTTTAAAGCCCTATACTTTCCTAAATGACAATAAATACACAAAATTATATGATATTGCACTTTTAACCTCGCACTTTCTTATTCATCAAAACCATTCTAAAACATTTTGAGTTAGTATACAAATAAAGTATAAACCGGGTACGTATGTATCTGACAAGCAAGCGGTTCTGCCTAAGGCAAGAGTGGCGTAAATAATCCCATTGGACCCGTGACTCTTACCTGGGAATCAACTTGCTGGAGGTCATGCTCTTGGTTTAGAACAAACTAGTATGCGACACTAACTAATTTAAAAATCGAAACTTAATCTAGGGCATCCGTGACCGGTTCAACTAACTCTTGCTCGTGTTCGTGTTCATCCATCAAGCAAGGTGAGTTCATAGCCCCTTTTACATCTTTTAAACGTTTTATACTTTGGGGTGGAAACATGCAACTTGTTTATTTCTATGTTTTATAAATGTTGTATGATTCAAGATTTATTCATAATATTCATTGTGTGTGATCATTACAAGCATATACTTAATCGCATGTACAACCATTAACTTGTTAAGACCGTGGTAGTATGATGATAGATATATTGCAACTTGTTTAATCGCATGTACAACCATTTTGAGTTAGTATACAAATAAAGTATAAACCGGGTATGTATGTATCTGACAAGCAGACGGTTCTGCCTAAGGCAAGAGTGGCGTAAATAATCCCATTGGACCTGTGACTCTTACCTGGGAATCAACTTGCTGGAGGTCATGTTCTTGGTTTAGAACAAACTAGTATGCGACACTAACTAATTTAAAAATCGAAACTTAATCTTGGCCATCCCGTGACCGGTTCAACTAACTCTTGCTCGTGTCCGTGTTCATCCATCAAGCAAGGTGAGTTTATAGCCCCTTTTACATCTTTTAAACGTTTTATACTTTGGGGTGGAAACATGCAACTTGTTTATTTCTATGTTTTATAAATGCTGTATGATTCAAGATTTATACATAATATTCATTGTGTGTGATCATTACAAGCATATACTTAATCGCATGTACAACCATTAACTTGTTAAGCCCGTGGTAGTATGATGATAGGTCTATTGGCCCGACCCGCCCACTCAGGCCTCGGGTAGAGGCATGTGTGTTCAAAATCCGACAATCGTTAAACGTTAAACATAGTAGTCTAATCGTGGATTAGACGACTTGCTAATCGTGTCAGAGGTTTGGTTGTAATCACTAAAGTATATAAAGTAACTCAACACATATGGAATGTTTTCATTTTTCAACATAAAACATAATTTTCTATTATTTTAAATTTAAAACCTATGTTCTCACCAACTATTTTTAGTTGACACTCTCGTATGTTTTTCAGGTAATGGAAATTAAGGAGGATTCTTGAAGTATCACTTAGGGGATGTGTCAGACTTAGAAGTTTAATTGCTATGCCATGTTTTCTACTTTGGATTATGTTTGGTTTGAACAACGAGTTGGTTTATTTTAATAAGAGGTTTTACATTTAATACCATGTGCATGATTTCAATCTACGCACGCCCCGGCGTTTCCGCCTTCGGTCGGGGAGTGTGACGGGGATCTACATATTCAAGACTTTGAAGCTGCTTTATCCTGATATTGGGATAACGCGTGACACTATCGAGAACATTAACTTTTTTGTGAATCATATCTTAGATAAGCTTATGAAGGAAGCTTCAAGACTTGCTACTATCGCTAGGAAGCGGACTATCACAGTTACGCATGTTCACACTGCTTTGAGGTTGGTGTTTCCAGGTAAATTGGCTGACGGTGCCATCTTTGAAAGTAACAAGGCGATGAAGAAGTTCTATGAGAATACGTCGTTTTATGATTAAGTTCAGTTACCAAGCTGTTCTTATAGTTTTGGTTTTTGTCTGAGATTAGTCTTACATTTATTTGGATGGTGTAAAATTGGAATGATATATGAGATATTATTATTATTATTATTATTATTATTATTAGTTTGTTGGTTGCATAGTAATATTATGAGATCGTAACCTTTTGAGTTGTAGTGGATAAAAGAAATTTGGTAGTGATGGCATTTGTTGGTCGAAACTAGGGGTGTGGTCGGTTTGGTGTGGTTATGGGCCAAACCCGTAAACATAACCTATCCGTTATGGCGGTTTCAGTTAATTGGTTTTGATGGTTATAGCGAGTGTTAATGGGTCGGTTAACCATGTATGATTGTTTAACATCATATAACCGAAATCGTGGTAACTTTCAGGTAATTTACCTACTTGCATCTACAGAAACCAAATCTCATGATGTTGGTGAGCATCTTTGAAGAAAACACTTTCTTTCATCTTCGGGAAATTTTGCAATTACGCGCAAATGTGTAATGGAAACCGTTTTGATTACTTTCAGCTTATAATGGCAAAAGGAAAAATTTAGAACAAGAGGTTGTTTAATCACTGCTCGTTGTTCCACATTCCAAACTTATTATACTCACTATATCACTTGGATATCTATTTATAACATGCCCTTCAACATGACAAACTAGAGAGTATTACAAACAAAATTTGGAAATTAATATAGAATGATCATTTGACATACTATAACAGAAACTGTGCTATTAATCTATCTTTTTGTATCTCTCTTATTTTTAAATCCAGATGACAGATGGCATACAATGGTCTGTTAATTCTCTATTACTTAGATATACCCGTTACAATTGCAGTGAGATTAGAGCACATGGTTTTGGATTGGTCAAGGTTCGAAACCTTAATCCAATCACTGTCTTTATTTATAAAACACTAGGACTATGGAGTGATTGATAACTATGTCGAGAGAGTAATGTTTCACAAGTTGTGACTGAGAACTGAGAGGCAGCAGCAGAAGTAGCCGTTTGAGGGTATCCCACATTGATCGTTGGACAGAAAAACCAGGATTGCCCCTAAGATTTGTTTATGTTTAATCACTTATCTCTTTTACATCTAATAATTGTTTATTGATGATCAATGTATGAAACTTATTGCGGTTTGTTCTCTTAAATTCTCAAGATGCCACTAATTGGCCGAAACACATTATTCTTGGCAAAGAAACAAAAGCCTACATTTGCCTCAAATCAGCAACCAAAAAACACAAACAAAATATAGAACTTGAGACTGTTTGGTAACTTCAGAAGGCTGCAAATTTCTTTGTTAAGTTCAGATAGATTACTAGGAAATAGCAAAACCACTTGCTGCTTAAAGCAAAAACAGATTTTAAGACATCTCCCAAGATATATCATTTGGCACTAAAAAGTAACTTAAGATGCAAAAATAAAATTTGCAGCAAAAATCATCAAGCATTCAAACCTGCTTAAACCAGATCTTGTAAAAAGATAGTCGTTGGTATCAGTGTTTGACTGTGTCTCTACTGTGTTTAAGTTTTCAAATCATGATGTAAAAATTAGCCGTTTGTGACGATAATTAAATTTTTAATTCACTTTGAAAGAAAAATAGACGTTGGCTACCAATGTTTGAATTTGACGATATGAATTAACGTTTTAAATCTATTTTAAAAAAATAGCCGTTGGCTACCAATGTTTGACCATAACATTATGAAATTAATTTTTCTGAACCCAACCAAGAAATATAGCCGTTGGATATCATTCTTCGACAGCGACTTTATGATAATTAATTTCAAATCCTATTTAGAAAAAAAGCCGTTGGCTGGCTACACAGCAACGTTAGGACAATTAAAATTTCAAATAGTGTTTAAAAAATATAGCCGTTGGCTACCAACGTTCGGATACTACATTATTATGAATAAAATTCAAATTGACATCTAAATTAAATTCCATTTTACTATTTCAGATATTTTGCCATCTTTAAATACGGTTGTACTAGATGTGTTCAATCGCATTTAGAACAACAAGACTCACCGTTGCCTCATACTACTGCCCTGCCACCCCCCCCCCCCCGACCCACATACACACACAACCACCATCATTCTAAACACAATCATTGATAAAGTGATAGTTACTGATTTAGACAACGATGAGCGCCTGCTCGTCCGCTGCACAACCAATCAACCACAGATTCACACCGCACCACCACTTGCCTTTGCAGTCATCGTCCATCCTATGAGTCCACCATTGGCCCGTTACTGCTACTCACTTAATTGTAAGTTTCTATCCTGTTTCACATGAAACTTTGATTGTGATGAACCAGTTCTCACTTACTGTATGCATATCGATGGTGTTAAAATGTAAATATTCAAAGCACAAAGGTTTGTCTAAATCAAAGGTTTTTTAAGAATCTTCTCAAGGACACTGGGTTATTTTCCAATTCATATTAGAAAAAAAAAACTAAATAAAATCAACCATTCTTGTAAATTTACTACTCTTTTTAGCATTTAAATGATAAAAATAACCCCTTACAATGATGAATGTAGTTTGACTGAATCAAATTAATTACCAGTCACTTTTTTTTTAATCTTCTTTCTTGGATATATACACCGTTATTTAAATCATTATATGATCTTGCAGCAAATCAAAAATAGGAAAAGAAGAATCTAAAATGTGTTAGATGCAATGTTGATGGAGCATGTCAGACGCTCTTGGCTGCAACCGGTGATATCTCAAAAGGTGAGAGGCTATACTACAATTATAACAGTTATGAGCATGAATACCCAACTCATTATTTTGTTTCTTTTTTTTTGTATGTATAGATCTCAAGCAAAGCTATGGGCATAATGAACTCGTTTATCAACGACATTTTTGAGAAGCTGGCGCGGGAGAGTTGGAGGTTTGCTAGGTACAATAACAAGCCGACTATTACGTCAAGGGAGATTTAGACTGATGTGAGGCTTGTGCCTACGGGTGAGTTGGTCAAACATGCGGTTTCTGAGGGTACAAAGGGGATTACGAAGTTTATGAGTGGTTAGAGAATGTTGCGCATGTGTTTTAGATGTAAAATATTTCTGTTATGAAATTAGTTGTTGAATTATATGAATCTAATTTTTTCTCATTATTCTGATTTTACCATAAATTATAATAATAAAAGAGTTTCTTATATAAAAATATGTTTTAAGTTAGATGGCATACAAAGGTATGTTAATTCTCCTTTACTTAGATATAACTGTTACAATCACGGTGAGATTAGAGACTATAACGCAACAAGATTTGTCCTGCAAATTTAAATAAATATTACTTGGTTCCAAGCACATGTTTTTGGTTTGGCCAAGGTTCAAAGCCTTAACCAAATCACTGTCTTTATTTATAAAACACTCGGGATGTGAAGTGATTGATGAACCCAGTAGATCATGACTCAACCAATGATTCAACCAACAATCAAGAACATAACAATAAGAAGAATAACAAGAAATGAAACCCGAAACACAAACTTTATTGATCAAACAAGACACGATACAGATGTTTATATCGAGCATCTATTTATAGTTTGCCTCATGGCATTTAATTAACCATCCCTGGCGGTTATATAACTACCTATAACTACCTGGTAGTTATATAACTAACTTAGAACCACCCATAACCGCCTAATATGTACCTAAAGACCCCTAACTTACATATGTTGCATAAAGCACCCCAAACTCTACTTTATACTAATTACAAAACTGAATCACAACATTTGTATCAAACTTGATCAGACAATTAAGGCCAACATTCACGCCCCTTAACTGTTGATCGAAGTTTGAGTCTTCTTCACTTGGTCTTGATTTGTCTTATCTTGTATTTTCTTGCATCCTAATGGTTTTTGTAAATGGCCTTCCTTCCTTTAACTCACTCATCATTTTCCTTGCAAACGCCTTGTGCAACCCTCGACAAAAACGCTTTCTTATCGGATTCCTTTTAGCCTCATATTGAACTTCGGTCCCCCCGTTTAGATTGCATATGGAGATACTACCCGCCATTGATTAACAACCGAACGCCACTCAGTCACCCCAAACCATTAAATTCTTGTGTTCCCAATACCTTTGGATTCAAAACAACTCTTTGGACGCCATCTGCATGATTAGGAAAAAACACTGAGTTTCCAACCACCATAAGTGATGGTCTATTTCCCAAACCATAATCCAAACACAAATTTCTTTAGTACCGTTGCATACCGATACCACTAGACTTTCTGGCCGTCCCAGATTTGATCACTTGCCTATTCTAATATGGTTTTTGATTTGTGTTTTACTCACCTCCGTTGTCAACAGGAACCATAAAGCCACTGCTTTTGTCTTATGCCGAAAAAGATTACAGTCGCCACCGCAAGTTGAACCCCGACTCGTTGAGACTTGAAACCATAGTCACAGAATTCGCCCAACAAGCCGCGTATTTCGTATTGGAACGTTTTGTTCCCAAACAAAATCGCAAGCGATCCAAAACGCCATGAAATCACGACTTGTTCTGACCAGTTTGCCGTTCCAAATCGATGGTGAAAACGATTTCAACTGATTGGTTCATCGTTCTAGCTAAATCAATGGAGAAAATCATTTCAGTTGTCTGGCCATCAATATTGCCGATTAATTTAATCGATTCACCAATTGGTGTCTAGCTGGGTTGGATAAGGCTTGGGCTTTCCTATGGGAGGTCTCAAGTTCGAATCCCACTCCGGGCGGCCTTGAGGTATCCGTCACCAATGAAGTTCTACTAAGACAGGGAAGCCGTAGTGGCGCGGGTTCGATCCTGAGGGTCGGCCCAGATTTGTCGCGGACTGAATGGAGGTGTTTTACCGGCGTCATACCTCTTGCGGGGTGGGGTGATGTGTATCCAAATGGGTACCGGGGTAAGGGTTCCTCCTACAACCCTTAATTTAATCGATTCAATAATCTTGGGCTGCAAATTAGGAAACTACTCAATTCCCGTTTCCAATAATTACTGGGTTTCCAAAATCCAAAGAGATTAAGTTAATTTGGGCAATTTATATTTTACATTTCATGTTTATATTATGTTATGGTAATTTAAACTTGGTAAATTTTGTTTTAAATTCAGAAAATCAAACCGAACTCTATGGTACATCGTACTGGAGCGTATGGGTTCGGACCGAAATGAACCTACACCCTACAAACCGAATACGCCTGCACTAGTGAATTGCGTTCCCGTACCGAAGCAAACCACAATCTATGTGACTATGCTTGAATCCATAAATCGCATCCATCCTCTTCTTCTTTTATAAACTCGTTTCTCCCAAACACCAAAAAAACATTTGATGTTTGAAACTCGCAACAACCATTTTTGATATTGCCACTCGGTTTTTGTTCCTCTTTCCATGAACCTTAGTAACCGCCACTAAATTCTTAATTGAAGATTGAATACAATGATGTTGATCTTTTGAACTCTCTTGATATTTCCCAAACTTAACATTTTGGTCACCGATCTTTTCTCTTGAACCCTAGTGACTTCTCACCCACGTCACAGGCAACACCCTTGCCCTTCCTTGCGATCTCATCCATTGTCATGCCCCGTTCACTCTTGAAGGAAGTAACCATCAACAGTGGTTGAACACCCCTCGGCCTACCGCCAAACCTTGGCCCGCCTATCTCTCAACACCACCAGACTTTACACCATTAAAAACTTCATATGGATTAGAAAACCATGTGGCTCTTTTACCAATGTAGGATCTAGAAGATCATGATTCAACCAACGATCAAAAAGATAACGAAAAGAAGAAGAATAAGAGATGAAACCCAAAACATAAACTTTAGTGACCGAACAAGACACGATACAAATGTTCACATCGAGCATCTGATTATAGTTTTTCTCATCGCGGTTAATTAACCACCATTTGCGGTTATATAACTACCTTGGTAGTTATATAACTAACTTATAACTGCCAAATATTTACATCAAGACCCCCTAACTTACAAATGTTGCATAAAGCACCCGAAACAATACTTTATATTAATTACAAATTTGAACGACAACATTTATATCAAACTTGATCACACAATTTAAGGCCAACAATTAATAACTATTTCGAGAGAGTAATGTTTCACAAGTTGGTTTAGAACTTTGATTTTTAAATGAAGTTGTTTTATTGCCCTTAAGATTTTGGTTATGTTTAATCATTTGTCTCTTTTACATCTAATAATTGTTTATTGATGATCAATGTACGAAACTTATTGTGGTTTGTTATCTCAAAATGCCACTAATGAGTCTATGTTATATCCTATCCAATTCTTTAATCTAAAAGGCTGAAAGACATTATTCTTGGCAAAGAAACAAAAGCATATATACTTGCCCTGTATCAGCAACCACAAACACAAACAAAATATAGAAATTGGGACTGTTTGGTAACTTCATATTGCTGCAAATTTCTTGGTTAAGTTCAATGCATACATCTCATGCTAAAAAATAGCAAAACCACTTATTGCTTAAAGCAAAATAGATTATAAGAGATCTCCCATGATATATCATTTGACACTAAAAATTAACTTAAAATGCAAAATAACATTTGCAAGCCTGCTTAAACCATCATGAGACTCAATGTAGCAATATAGTCGTTGGCTAACTGTAACATTATAATGATCAAACTTTCAAATCTTATAAAAAATAGTCGTTGGTATCAGTGATTGACTACTTGATGCTAGTGTTTAAATTATCAAATCTTGATGTAAAAATTAGTCTTTTATTATGATGATTATATTTTCAAATTACTTTGAAAGAAAAATAGCCGTTGGCTACCCATGTTTGAATTTGACGATATGATGACTAAAGTCTTAAATCTATTTTTAAAAACAAATGTTTGATTATAACCTTTTTGAAATTAATTTTTGTACTCCAATTGAGAAATATAGTCGTTGGATATCGTTCTTCGATAGTGACTTTATGATAATTAATTTCAAATCGTATTGTAGAAAAAAGCCGTTGCCCGGCTACACTGTGACGTTCGAAACAATTTAAATTTCAAATAGTGTTCAAAAAGTATATATAGCCATTGGCTACCAACGTTCGGATATGACATTTTCATGAATAAAATTCAAATCTAAATTGACATCTGAATTAAATACAATTAAACAATTTCAGCTATTTTGTCATCTTTAAATACCGTTGTACTAGACGTGATCAATTGCAGTTAGAAAGAACAAGAGGATCATCGTTGCTTCATACTATTCAACTCCCCCACCCCCCCCCCCTCCTTCCAAAAAAAACACATCATTGAAAAGGCGATAGTTACTAATTTAGACAATGCCGGGTGCCTGCTCCTCCGCTATACAGCCATTCGACCACAAAACCACACGACACCACCACTTGCCTATGCAGTCACCGTCCACCCTACAAATCCACCATTTGCCCGTCACTGCTGCTCACTGCCACTGAAACACCGACTCCTCCACTAATTGTAAGTTTCTATTCCCTTTTGCATGAAACTTTGATTGTGATGAACCAATTCACGCTTAGCGTATGCATATCGATGTTGTTAAAATGTAAATTACAAAAAACAACGGTTTGTCTGAATCAATGATTTTTCTAAGAATCTTCTCAAGCACGTTGGGTTATTTTCCAATTCAGATTAGGGAAAAAAAACTAAATAAAATCAATCGTTCTTGTAAACTTTACTACTTCTTTTAGCATTTAAATGATAAAATTAGCCCCTTGCAATGATGAATGTAGTTTGACTGATTCAAATTGCCAGTCACTATTTTTTTTAAATTTGAACCTTCTTTCTTAGATATATACACCGTTATATAAATCATTATAAGACTTTGCAGCAAATCAAAGAAGAAGAAGAATCTAAAATGTGTTAGTTGCAGTGTTGATGGAGCATGTCAGCCGCTCTTGGCTGCTACGGGTGATATCACAAAAGGTGAGAAGTTGTACTTTGATTATAACATTTATGATCATGAATACCCGACTCATTATTTTGTTTAGTTTCTTTGTGTGTATATAGATTTCATTTTGATAAACAACAATATTAAATCTATACATATATAAAGAAACTACACAAAATTTTGAGTTGGGTATACATGTACATAACTGTTATAATCAAAATACAACTTCTGACCTTTTGTGATAAAACGAGTAGCAGCCAAAGGTTCCGCCCCCATCAACATTGCATCTAACACATTTTAAATTTTTCTTCTTCTTTGATTTGTTGGAAAATATTATAAGGATTTAGCTAACGATCGAGTAAAGAAGATTCAAAATTGAAAAAAATGAGAGTCTGGTTGTTTGATTTAATCAAAACTTATTGATCATTGCAAGGGACTGTTTTTACCGTTAAAATGCAAAAAAAGAGCATTCACTTTTACAAAAAGAAAACGATTGATTTGTTTAGTTTTTCTTTTAATCTGAATGGAAAAATAATAAAACATGTTGTGAAGTTTCTTCGGAAAATTACTGATTTATACAAACCGTGGTGTTTTCTATATTTGCATTTCACAACATCGGTAGGTATGCATACACTAAGTAAGATTTGTTCCATCACAAACAAAGATTCATGCATAAGGGAACAGAACTTAAGAGTTAGTGGAGAAGCCGGTGTGACAGTGAGTAGCAGAAATGGACCAGTGGTAGACTTGTGGGGCGGGCGGTGACTGCAGAGGCAAGTGGCGGTGCGGTGCAGTTCAGGGGTGGACTCGTTGTGCAGTCGAGGGCATGCATTGCTTGTACGTAAAGGGCTTTGATTCCCTCATCCAAATGAGCTTTATCTGCCTTTATTCTAAACATAATTCTGGGGCACTCTTTCTGGCTTTACCGCTTCCTAATGAGTTGTATCCTCTTGTGTATTTATGTATATGTTTTTGGTATTTAGTTTATTTTTTAAGTGTGTGTAGCATTTAAGTTTTAAAATTTTATGTTGTAGAAACATATATGTAGTTGTTGTGTTAACAAAACTAGTTAAATTTTAAAAATACTAGCAAAAGTGCCCGCGTGATGCCGCGGGTGGTTCGCATAAGTTATGTCCTCGTATTGGTTTGTAGTGTTTTGTGTGGTGTGCAATGGGTTGTCATTGCGAAGATGCTGCCGCATGTGCATATGGTTTGTTGAATGTTGTTTTTAGTGGTGTAGGGGAATGGGGTGTGTACTAAAATATTAACGTATGCATATATATTGTATACATCTTGGTTTGTGAAATATTTATTATAAAGTATGTTTATGTGTTTTGTTAATTTTAATTAATATAAAGGATTGAACGTGTGTTAATTGGTGAGTAGATAAAGTTGAAATTTTAGGAGATGAAAGAAATGTTCAAATTAAAGCCAGTAAGTTGTCGGTCAACGAATTGTAAAAAGGGTAGAGGGGTGGACATTTGTGATTTGATTGTGCACAAGCATATTGACGTATGCGTATATATTAAATTGATGGTGTTATAAAGTTATCTTTGATCGGGCTTGAATTGACTCATGGGCCATGTAAATGAAAAAATGATTATTATAGTTGAATAAGAAACAAAAATTTTGGATTAGAATTGGACCTAACGAGTTAACTATGATCGGGTGCCGCAACTAAGGTTAGATTAAATTTGGTTGTGTATTATTAGCCAAGCCATTATTGGTTTTAAACATTATCCAAAAATAAACATAGTAGTTTAATTATGTGGCGTGTGTGAGTGTATGTGCAATACGTTAATTCCATCCATTATTGGCCCTTATGCCGATTGTATATGATTTAGTAGGTAGTATAACTTAACAAAAAAATGCATACGACAAGTAATAATAACATGTTATCATAAAGACATGTTTTTTTTGCATTGTGAAATTCACTTGAGCAGAGATGAATGTAAACTATAGTGACAACAACAAGTATCGCACACACACATTTAAATTTCATTATTGTCTGCTTTAGGCATGCTAGGATCAAATGTGTTCGTGGAAAATTGTGTAGATCTTAAAATGTTTACTGTATAATAAGACGAATCAAATATTTATCAAGAATTTATTTTCAATTGAAGTGATATGTAAATACGTAAGATGTAGATATGTATAGGAATATAGGCTTACTTTGTTTAAGCTAACCAACTTCAAGTAAGATGTGCAAACGACTTGTTTTTGTAGCATTGTCGTAAATGTGCTGACCCAGTTCATGGAAGGTTGTGTTACTAAATTCTTAGTGAGTATCAAAAGCCAACAACAAAACACGTCGGTGTGGATATGTGTTTTTGACAATAAAATGCATGACTCCGTTATTGAACATTATGCTTGCCCAAGCATTGTCCTCCGTTCCCAATTTTGGTGAGTACTTGTATATTTTTTTTCCCATGGTCACGTTTTACATGTAGGATGCTCTATTCATTTGAAAGTTGTAAGTACAATCCAACATTGTCAGATCGTATGCTAAAAATGCCTCAAGTGGATGTGGTAAGTAGAGTTGTATATGCGCTTGTTAGGGGTTCCAGATGACCAAGATCTAGTATTGCGAAAACATAAGCATATGAGGCCATTAAGAGTTGCAATAATGTTAACTTCATGAGGATGTACCTCGCATGGTAGTGGAATGACAATATTTTATATATGGTTTGGATATGTTGAAGTAAGCAAATAGATTATAGCATGTCATGGTCTTAGCATTGTGATTTTTTAGTGTAAAGTCTTTGAGAGTAGCGATAAAGCATTGCAGTAATTATTATTTTTTTGTTGAAAGTAATGAGAGCCATTGATTGCATACTCTTTTACATCAGCCTACACACTTAGGTGGGAGCCTTACTAATATGTGGGACATAAGTTTATCTGTATGGACATCTTGAATCGAAGCTGTACGAGGTTCGTACGTGGCTTTAGTATTTTTTTTGGCACTTTTAGGCATGCCTTCCACACAGAATTTGTATCTACATCATATGATGTTATGCACGAGTCATATAGACAATTAATAGTTTAAAAAAAGGAGTGTGAAATATCATTTGATTGATGTGTTTTATACGATTCGATCATATTATTAGGCACATGTTTATTATAAAAAATGATAGGAAGTGGCGTGTGTTAGGGAGGGTATTGGGGCGACACACAAAAATAAATAGTTATTATTCTAATTGTTAGTGTATGTGTTTGATGTAATCGATACGTTTGTGTACGTGGTTATTGAAAGAAATAACAACATGCAACGAAGGGTAACCACATTTGTTTCCGACTGTGAGTGTCATGTGAACGTAAACTTGACATGTGGTGAAGATCGTGATTAGTAAGGCATAGGGTTGGTGTTTATTAAAAAGGGAAGTGGGTTGCATAAGATTAAAAACTTTTTGTTGGTTTATGGGCGAATTCTAACCAAAAATAAAAAGAGAAAAGAAAATTAAATTTTAATTTTTAAGGTAACGTCATAGTAACATTCCAAGAATCAACCACTCAAACAAACATATAAATAATCAACAAATTAGTTTAAGCTTTATTAAAAAATGAGGTGGAAAGGGTGAAACACAAAAAATGGTACTTTACGTAATTGTGTACATTAAACATGAAAATCAAGTGACATCGTATAGTTGGTGCAACAACATATTCCAAGTAGACAACACCTACACCGCAGTTAAAAGATTTTATGTTGTGAAAATATTGAAGGGGACTCAAATTGGCATCAATTTCGAAAAGCGTATGTGAGTTACTCATGATAAACCATTTTCCATCTGTCATGTATTGTGTAATAAAGCACCATTACATATGTTATTGGGCTCCTACGCCGCATGCATATGATTTAGGTCGTATGAATTCGGTGGTTTCATTATAAATATACACAAATTACATATATGAAAAGAAAGTAAAAATTTATAACTGACGGAAAAAACGTAATTCTAATAAGATGTTAATCATGCCTAATTGCTAAAAAAATGTGTAATATAACTGATATTAATATCTTATCATATAAACATGTTTTGCATTGTATAATATATAAAAAGAAATAAACAGAAAACAAAAATGGTTCAAGTTTTTACACACACATGAATGCTGACAAATTTACTTAACATATATTATCAGATATATTACACATTTTTTATATATTGTAAAAATAGTATAATATATAAAAAAAATCACACGTGAATGTTGACAACTTTATTAACATATATTGTACATGGGTAGAGATATTGCACGCTAATGCCTTAACGTATGATAGGTACGCGAGACGCTTAAAGGCAAAAGTACTAAACGCTCAAAAAACGTTCAACCAAACCCTGAAACGCTCAGTCAAAAACCAAAAACGCTCAAAAACGGTTTTCATGAAAAAAAGTGAAGAATTAATCGATTAATCATCCAAAACTGTTTTTTTTTTCGGTGAACCAATGATTAACTGAATATGTATTGACGATTCCGAGATGTTTGGATGTGATTTCATGGATCGATTTTGTGAAAAAATGGATTCGCATACCTATTGTACGTTAAAATATTATTGTACTGGATTTTTTCCCTATTGTATATAAACCACAAAATAACAACTCAATAGATCCAATTAAATATAGTCGAATCAAATATAGCCGGAGAGTATTCCCATAAGTAGTCAATTTTGTTATGTTTCCACAATCCAGGTTGACATTTGCTTTCAACACCAACACCGGTTTGTATAGAGAAAAAAACTTGTAAATCAAAGATGAACCGAAAATCCCAAAAGTACCCTGTATGGTCAACCAACCCAATAAAAAAGATCTCTCATTTCATAAAGAATAAAAATGAGATGTTCATTACATGTATGCATTATACACTAATATAATATTAATCAAAATACATAATTTATTGTGCGTACAAAGTTACTTATTGAAAATTTTCAATTTGCACCTACGATTTGAGAAAAAACTTTGTCATTGGTTGAACAACACATTGTTTTGAGTTATTCCCGTGAACATAAGTTACGCCTTCTTGTTAATCGAGTGATCACCAATTTCAACAATATGCAATTGACTCAAAACTTTCATTTTCTTTCTAACGAATTCTAATACTCCAATGAGCACAACACACCCTTCATTAACCAAAACAAGAATATTCACTTAGCCGAAGTTCAGTTTTGTGTTTATACTACTTTAGGTGAATAATAAGAAGTGCATGTCCTTGTTTACCTGAACAAACATGGTAGGAACTGTAAGTTGTAAACGAGGTTCATCTCTAATGGCTCCTTTTGATCCCCGAAAAATGAGTAAATATATATTTATGATATCTTATCTCCAAAGATGAGTTAGTCACGATAATAGTTCAAGTAATCACGCATCATGAGAAATGTTTGGTTATAAGGCTTATATGAAAGTAAACAAAAAATAAAATGAGATGGAGCTAATATTTAAAGTAGGCTAGCGAATACATATGTAATATTTTAAATATATATGTATATAATAATAATTATTGTTATTAATAAGACTATAAAAAAATAACTCAATAGTATAATATATGATGTATAAAATTTATATGTGTGAATATACGTAACAAATAATTATAGATGTATGAAATCAAATGAATAAATTACAAATGAGCGGAGACCGAGCTTTAAAAATCACTCGTGAGCCAAGCTTCAGCTCGTGTAAGTTAAATAAGCTGAGATCGGGCTCTACTTAAGTTAAACGAATCACAAACTTAGGCCGACTCAGCTTGTTTTCACCTCTTGCTAAAGGCCTGATTTTGGCATTGACAATTTTCACCAAATTTTGCAACTTTATTCCGTTTTTATTGTAAAAATGCATGATTTTAATTTGAAAGTCACACGTTTAATTATGCAATATAATTTCAATCATAGGATGTAAATTTTGAATTAACAAAAGTTTACCAAATTTTCATGAATTTTATAATTTTTTGTCTTATTTCGCTTTACATCACAAAGTTCAAACAGTAACATGTATGATACCACGACCAACAAACCTTTAGAGGGTACCCAAAGCAAACAATAGCAGACGCCCGAATACTGTTCTACACAACTACAATATAAGAGTAAAAAAAAGACATTTGTGCCCCTCGTTAAAGATATATGAACTGAGAAATTCATCAATTTAGTTATCTTAATCTTGAACCACAGACTTTCCGGTCAAATTAGAGGTTGTCTTGGGTATTTTGCAAGAAAAAACCTAACTCAAAAACTTTGCAAAAAAAAAGCCTAGAAACTTTATGAGAGAAATAACAAATAGAGTTAACCATTTCGTAAAAATATTGTGTATTGAAGCAAAAAAGCCAGCAAAAAGCAAGAAAGATAACACAACTTTACAAAAGAGTTCGCCATATGTTGAAAAGACAAGATTGTGTGTCCTAACTAATTCTTCTAACCTGATTAAGCAAAACATACAAAATAGTATTAAATAGTGATCAATTGTTGCAAGGTACACACCATTATGTAATTTTAAATAACTTTGTAATGCAAAAAAGAAAATAAAGAGGCTGCTGGAGAACTATACAATGACGAACCAAATAACTTTTTCACTTCTTCGGTTACACTTGTCAAAAGAACAAATTCTCAATTCTAGCTCCAATTAAAGAAATAATTATCAAGCTAACAAAGCATAAGGGGAGATGGAGAGTAAATTTTGTTTGACAACGTTCTAAAATCGTACGACACAAAGCCACATCAATCCAAATACCAAACATTCACATTCATGCACATAGGTTCTTCATCCTATAATTAACAAACATTATTAATATTTTTAAAATAAGAAATTATATTGTAAACCTCATCCCGAATAATGACTTCTTTTGGACCTCCCAATTTGTTCTCACTTCCATCGCCTTTGTCTTTAGAGAAATAAAGGAGTTAATTAAACTTGAGTAAAGCAGAAAAGAATAATTTCGATGTTTTGTTTAACTTCATTGGATTTAAAAATAATAATTTAAAGACAATTTCGCAAACTACTTTTACTTTCGTGACTTCCTGTCTCTTGATAACCTGCCTAATTATTATAAAACATATCTACAAAGCAGAAAAAGAAATGTAAGTAATGTGCACGTTTCAGTTTGTTTATGCACTATTTTTTTCAAACTAATAAATGGTAAAAAAAGCAGTTTATTACAATAAACACACTAACTGGGCACTATATCCTTATCAGCTTGTGCATCTTCAAGTCTTATCATATGACCGCGTCAACCCTAAAAAGCAAAAAACATTCATACATCATATGCATTGTCAACCAAAAAAAAGGTAAACAAAGAACAAATTTGGCTATTTAAGGTAAGTGATTACGATGTCTAGTTTGTATGTTGGTCAACATAGGTAATTGGCTAAACAGTAATAATAGCACTGATTAAGATTTGTTCTTAATAACACCCAATGACTATAATTCATGCAAAATCGGAATTGTAACCAATAATTTTATTAGCAAAATGAATAAAGATACTAAATGTACGTAAATTTGTCTTTTGTAGAAGTGCTAGGACAGAAAGTTAAACTCTTCACATAACCTGCAAAAATAAAAATCATTTGTGATCCCAAATCTAAATAACAAAATGACCAAACGCAACAAATTATAAACAAACATAAAAAAAAAAACACCATAAACGCTAAACAGAAATTCACAAACCCTAGTTGCACATAATATTCTTATGCCAAATACCATTACAAGAAAGCAAAAAAACATTTCCATTAATGAAAAAAAATAATTATAGTTCATGCATCAAACACAACCAAACGGGACATAATGGAGCATTCAATCAAACCGCAACGAAACTGTAGGTAGTCAGATGAAGATCTGTAGCCGCATATGCGGTTTTAAATTCAATATTTTCAAATAATTATTATACCTAATATCAATAAAAAAGCTATTGTGATTCCAGCAACCAAAGGAAATCGAACTTGTGCGTAGAGCAAACCCATAGCAGGGAGACGACTTGTATCAACAAAATTAACCAAAAACAATAGTTTTCTTAAAAATTGCCTCAACAGAATAGGGATTCAACCAAACCGACTATTGTTTAATTCCATATTCACTATAAAAATTACCCAAACAAACATGATCGACAAAATTAACCAAGAAGAAGATTCAATAAAAGAATAAACACATACCTTATAAAAATTATCGGGGTTCTCAATGTGTCTGCCAAGAACTGAAGAGAACCCAAACAAGCCATATTCAACATATAACATATATCGGGGAAAAAAATAGTTTAATTCCAGATATGAACAGACTGGAATAGCATGTAGTAAAGCAAACCGTATTCTTTAACACATACCTGTAAAATTGAAAAAAATGAAGAGAATGGAAAGAAGAATAGGTATTTATAATAAGCGTAGGAGAAGATGAAAGAAAAACCAGAGATGAATTGGAAGGTCACCTTAATTGCAATAATTGTTGCCTGAGATACTTGAAAAGTCACAGTGCAACCAATTACGTATTGAGTTAAACGTGTACATGCTTTGTGAATTAATTGAATGAATGAATTATCTAATTATTATGTTGACCATGACATATAAACCTTTTGCATCTCAAAGGATAAAAGAGTACTTACACAAAATATGAGGCTTTATGAACTTGTACGGCACGCTTGAAGAACAAAATAATATAATGACAAGTTACTTTTGTTGCCCAATTATGAAATGTCGGTTTTGTCCATCGCATGCAATTATGAAAAGACGTTTGTGCCCATCACACTTCCTTTATATATAATATTGATAACTAGTTTAGAGAGTTTATGTTTTTATTGCACATGTAAGTTATGGGTCATGTAAACTGTTAAACAAGTTTTAGAGGATATGTGTTTTTATTAATAGTTTTTCTAAGTTACCTTTTTATAGGATCACTTTTGTTGTAGTAATTTATTAAAATAAACAATCAAGTAAGTTATAGGTTTAATTACTTTCTAAAAAATGTTAAATATTTTCAGTTAAAATATATGCTTAATTATAATTTTCATTCATATTTTATTTATCGTTTACAAAGTATTAAAAACACAAAAAAAAGATGAACCCAACTTGTTTCAAGTCAAAAAAACATAATAATAATAATAATAATAATAATAATAATAATACATGAATTAAAAAAAACACAATTCAGTATGATGCTTTTCTTGGCAAAAATGTATGATAGTTTCTTGCTAGCAGAGGGGGTCATAGCTTGTAATGCAACTCAAGTTTCATTTTTAGATACTTTTAAGCAAAACAAGTTTCTTGCTAATTAAATTCAACCATCTAGTTTTCTTGATATATTTGTAACTTTGTATATGATTTACATAGAATCATTTAGTAAGATACTTACCTAAATTAAGATCTAGGCGTGAATAGGAAAAAGATTTAACTTAAGACGTTGGTTGGAGCCCTTCAATAATAGAAGGGTCTCTCAAAAATAAGCGTATACCACTTTAAGCAGCGAGCACACGGTATCCTTTAGTAAAAGGCGAAAGAATTGTCCACTTTGTGCTCACTACGTGGCTGCATGCCTTTCAACAGCGCTACCTGCTTGCATTAAATACTCAATTGCACTGCTTTGCTTTTCTCTAAACAGCCGATGTGGGATGGTTGGACTCCACATATCCGTATTATTTAAAAGGTTCATATTATATTTTCTACTCAATTAAATTCATATTTGTAACTTCTGTTGGACGTTATAATTTACATAATCTATGTCCTTAAAAAAGTGTTATGGCAGACCTTCCTTTGGTGTGTTATTTACGTAAGCATTTATGCAAATAAAATTTATACAAACTTCAACAGAAATAACTAGAATATGGAACCAAAAAATCAGTTAATAAGAAGTGTCTCTCCATAAATTTGTTCAGGCGATTATTTGCTAAAACCCGACTTAGATGTTTGATTCATCATTTTTTATCAGCGTCATTAAGATCTTACAACGTATATGAGAAAAATTGTGTATGTCAATTAGGTATAGTGTTACATAGAGCAGTTGAAAGTAAGTAAGAACTATGCAAAGGTTTGTTCCTAAACTGGTTGAACAAAAACCAAGAGGTTCATATTCTCTGATAAACCTTTTGGAGTTAAATGAATCGTAATACTCAAGTAAACATTATTTTAGTATGCCTAGATATTAAAGTAGTGAAATTAACCTCGTATAAGTCATATGCACAATTGTGAAGAAGGAGGAGGAGGAGAAGGAGAAGGAGGAGGAGAAGGGATATCCCATCCTTGAGAAGTTTGTGAAGGAGTCTTCGAGATTCGTTAGGAAGTGGACTATCACATATAGGAATATTCAGGTTGCTTTGAGGTTGGTGCTTCTGAGTGAATTGGTTGACCGTGCCGTATCTGAAGGTACCAAGGCGGTGAAGGAGTTTCATGAGAATACGTTATGTTATGATTTACAATCTATGGTTCAGTTATCAAGTTAGTTGTTGGGTTCTTATAGTTATGGCTTTTGTCTGAGATTAGTCTTACATTTGGATGGTGTTTGATTTTGAGTAACATTGGATAGACATTATATTATTTGTTTGTTGGTTGCATTGTAATGTTATTATAAGACCCTAACATTTTCAGTTGTTGTGTATTAAAGATAGACATTTGGTAGACACGACATTAGCTGGTTGGAACCTATGTATTGAACCACTTGGTATTTGTTAACCGGTTAGTACCTCCGGGTTTGTGTAAACTACTTAGGCTTGTAAATGAAACAAACATGAATGGAGAATGTTGTTCGTTTTTTAACTTTTATGGTTAAATTGACGGAACATGCATGGATTTCTTGTTTGTGTTCATTCGTAAGAAAATAAATGTATTTGTGTTAATTTATGTGTATTCGTTAACAATATAAACAAACAGTTTGTGAATGTAAACGGACACATAGTTGTTCATTGATGAGTTGAATTAGAATAAATTGTAATGGACATAAAAAATTACAAGTTAAAAGGTATACCAAATAGTTAAAAAGTATGTCAACTGTACGGTGACATATCGAACTTTCTGTTACTTTTTTTTCTGTTGTGCAGCAGCATCTCAATCGACCAAGAGCCAAACACCCGTACTACCAAGAAGCCAAACAGTTTTTTCATCCTTGAATCCGAAGGCTCGACCAAATAGATGAGTGAATGCAACAACTATTAAAAAGTTTTTGCTATAAATCTAATTTTCTGTATATCTTTTATTCTTGAATCAGATGACAATGGCATATATACAAAGGTCTGTTGATTCTCTTTTACTTAGATATAGCCGTTACAATCGCAGAGACATTAGAGACTTTGACGCAACAAGATTTGTGATGCATTTAATTAAATGCTTCTTGATTCCAAGCACATGGTTTTGGTTTGGCCAAGGTTCAAACTTCAAAAGCTCAACCAAATCACTGTCCTTATTTATAAAACACTAGGACAGTGGAGTGATTGATAACTATATCAACAAATAATGTTTCATGAGTTAGTTTAGAACTTTGGTTTTTAAATGAAGTTGTTTTATTGCCCCTAAGATTTTGTGTATGTTAAATCACTTGTCTCTTTTACATCTAATAATTGTTTATGTTAGATTTAATCCCTTCAAGTTAGAGTCTAGGGTTAGTTATGTAAATATGTCATAGTATCTTTTAGTTAGTTTTAATATTTAAGTATTGTAGAAGGATTGAAGTTGTAATTAGTATTAAGATCAATAGACATGTACGTCTATATATACCTTCAAAATCAATAAAGAATTCATACCTTTTAGAAATTGTTATCTTGTTATTTTCATTCATCGATCATTCATTTTTTTATCTTGGGCAACAATTGGCATCAGAGCCATCTTAATTGCTCTCAATTGAAATCAATTGCTGATATTTTTCTTTGATTCGATTTGGGTTCTACAAATTGTTTGTGGAATTGCTTGAGACGTCAACAGAAGAATCGAAATCAAATTCATTCAAATCGTGATTCACATTTGTGATTTTTTCTGAATTGTTCAGAAAATTTTAACGATTGAAGTCGGTTCGTAACCAGAATCGTTGTGATTCTTATTTGTTATATAAATCAATTGATTAACTTGTTAATTTCGATGCTGAAATTTCAATCAATTGAATTCTAATTGCGATCTGTTTATATTTGTTTCTCGTTTTTGAAACTGCAAATTAAATTAGAATTCATCAGAATCAGCAATTGTTGTTGTTTGTGGTGTTGGTAATCAGACTTTCAGAAGCCACCAAATTTGTTTTGCTGATTGAATCAAAACTGATTTTCCTTTTATTTGTTGATTCGATATCAGTTTTGTGTAGATAATAACAAAAGTTTATTTTTTGTTATAATTACTTAATAAAACAATCAAGAAGGAGTTGTTGGTTGTGTTACAGTGTTACAGAAATTAAGAAAGGGGGCTGCACCACTTTCTTTTCCACGGTCAAGGGAAAGAAACCCCAAACACATGATTATTTTTTTTTGACAAAAAATACCCCAAGTATTTTGAAATACATTATTTGATATCGAAAACCAAAAAAAATTGATTGTTGAAATCGTTGGTTATAAATCTAATAAAGATTTACTCTTTATTAAGAAATCATTTTATATATTAAACTCAAAATCAGATTGTTGGAATCTGTTAGTGTAGTGGTTTAATTTTATACGAATAAGGATTCGTTATTTATTTTTAGAACCGAGTTTTTGCTGTAAACTTTTGAAGACGGTTCTTATAAGTTTAAGAGGTTAAACTTAATTATCTAAAAC
Organism: Bidens hawaiensis; assembly: GCF_021521415.1. NCBI lineage: Eukaryota > Viridiplantae > Streptophyta > Magnoliopsida > Asterales > Asteraceae > Bidens > Bidens hawaiensis. The sequence goes on along the minus strand of NW_027491862.1, from coordinate 65,063 downwards.
CTTGTTTATACTTTGTGTATAATTTATACTTTGTGTATAATAAGTGTTATTATCTTTAAAGGAAACCATGTCGGAAAGTCCAAAAGATAATAATGCTATTGTAATTAATGCATAAAGAACCAGGATCATCCTATTCGAATTTCCAATGCCCTATGTTAAAATCAACTAACTATACAACATGGGCAATTCGAATGAAGACCATGCTAGATGCAAATGGCCTCTGGGAGATGATAGAACCCAATGAAGAAACAAGAATAGAAGTCAAGAAAGACAAATATACTATTGCCTACTTGTTTCAAACTTTACCCGAAGAATTACTCCTACAAGTTGCAGACTGTAAAAATGCAAGAGAGGTGTGGGATTCATTAAAAACCAGACATATTGGTGCAACGCAAGTGCAAGAAGCACGGTTGCAAAGCATTAAGTCTGAGTTTGATAATTACAAATGAAAGATGATGAGTCTATTGATTCTTTCACATTGAGACTAACAAATGTTGTTAGTAAAGCAACTAGTTGTGCTGAAAAGATTGATCAGACCACACTAGTAAGGAAAATCTTAACCTCAATGCCCGATAGGTTTTTGCATATAATTGCTTCGATTGAGCAATTTACTGATTTAAAGCAAGTAACCGTGGACGATATTATCGGGAGGCTTAAAACCTATGAGGAAAGGATTAAATCCAAAATAGGAGTTGTGACCGACACTCAGGATAAACTCTTCACACGCCATGACAAGAATAAGGGTCATGGGAAAAATTCTGGAAATCATGGACCGAAATGCAAGAGAGGTGTGGGATTCATTAAAAACCAGACATATTGGTGCAACGTAAGTGCAAGAAGCACGATTGCAAAGCATTAAGTCTGAGTTTGATAATTACAAATGAAAGATGATGAGACTATTGATTCTTTCACATTGAGACTAACAAATGTTGTTAGTAAAGCAACTAGTTGTGCTGAAAAGATTGATCAGACCACACTAGTAAGGAAAATCTTAATCTCAATGCCCGATAGGTGTTTGCATATAATTGCTTTGATTGAGTAATATATTGATTTAAAGCAAGTAACAGTGGACTATATTATCTGGAGGCTTAGGACCTATGAGGAAAGGATTAAATCCAAAATAGGAGTTGTAACCGACACTCAGGATAAACTCTTCACACCCCATGACAAGAATGAGGGTCATGGGAAAAATTCTGGAAATCATGGACCGAAGAGGTTCAACGCATCACGAAAGAATTGGCGTGATGGCAAGGGAAAACATGTTAATAAGGATGAAAAACCATCTCAACATTCTCATTACAATAAACCAAAGAAAACTCAAAGAGATCTGAGTAAGGTAACGTGCTATAAATGCAAGCAGCGTGGGCATTATGCCAACATGTGTCCTCAAAGGGATCAAACACATGATCAATCTAATTTGGTGGAAGAGGATGAAGAACCCACGTTGTAGATGGCAGTTCTGAGTAATCTTAGTAAACATAAGATCCTTCAAGAAGTTTTCCTAAACGAAAAGGAAATTAAGCCTAATCTATATACGGCCACCAATGAAAGTCTATGGTACTTAGACAATGGTGCAAGTAACCATATGACTGGTAATAGACAACATTTCAAAGAACTAGACGAAAAAATCTCCGGACGAGTTCGCTTTGGTGATGGTTCGTTTGTAGAAATTAAAGGGCGAGGCTCAATTTTGTTGGAATGTAAAAATAAGGAACAGAGAATTATATCTCATGTTTACTACATTCCAAGTTTGAAAAGCAATATTCTGAGCCTCGGACAATTAACAGAAAACGGTTGCAAAATTCTATTGGAACGTGACTCTTTATTTCTATATGATCATAATCAAACATTGCTTATGAAAGTCACACGCTCAAGGAATAGACTTTACAATATCAATCTAAAAATTGGTGAACCCGTTTGTTTATTGTCCAAATTAGATGACGAGGCGTGGCTGTGGCATGCTCGGTTGGGTCATCTGAACTTTGACACGATAAAGTCAATGACTCATAAAAGTTTGGTTCAAGGGATTCCTTGCATTAATCATGCAAGTCAAGTCTGTGACGCATGTCTCTTGGGAAAGCACATTAGAGCCCTATTCCTGAACCAAGCAAAGTTTAAATCTGTTAAACCATTAGACTTGGTTTATGGAGACCTTTGTGATCCTATATCACCACCTACCTATTCTGTAAAAGAAATATATTTTCTTACTTGTAGACGATTGTACTCGTTACATGTGGGTATAATTCTTAAATTCTAAAGATCAAGCTTTTGATGTCTTTAGAGAATTTAAAAGGATGGTGGAGAACGAGGTTGGAACAAAATTAAAAATGTTAAGAACTGATAGAGGAGGAGAGTTTACATCAAGTGAATTCCATCAGTTCTGTAAAAATAATGGTATAGCCAGACAACTTACAGCACCATATTCACCACAATAGAACTGTGTGGTTGAACGTAGAAATAGAACTATGCTGTCTACTACTCGTAGCATTATGAAGGCTATGTCAATGCCTCAAAAAACTTTTGGGGTGAAGCTGTAAGGCATACCATATACATTTTAAACCGAATCCCAACTAAAGCACTAACGAATGCTACACCTTTTGAAGCGTTAAAAGGTAGAAAACCAAACCTAAAACATTTAAGGGTTTCGGGTGTGTAGCATGTGCTAAGGTACCATCAAATCATCTTGCCAAATTAGATGATAGAAGTGTCAAGATGGTATATTTGGGAGTTGAGGAAGGATCAAAAGCATATAGACTTTATAATCCCAATACTAAACGAATTTGCATCAGTCGAGATGTAAAATTCTTGGAAAAGAATTCATGGAATTGGAAGGAGTACATGAATGAAGTTGGTAGTGAGGAACCTGAATGGATAAACTTCACTGTTGATGATAACTTTAGTGAAGTTCCTCAAGAAAACAATGAATCAATCCCAGTGAGTCAAGAAGATGAATATACAAGAGATAATGACAAAGAATATGAAGAACCATTATCTCCTAATTCTTCTAGCAATCCTGTCACACCTCCAACATACACTTATGAGCCAAATTCAGTCAAGGTTGCTGAATATAGACCAATTACTGATAGCTCATTAAATTCTTTTGATCATACACCATTGAGAGGTTTTAAACCTTTGGGAGATGTGTATAAAAGGTCCAAAAAGATTAACACGGATGTTAACGAACTATTCATGGCTAAAGAAAAACCTCATAATTACAAGGAGGCAGCCAAGGACAAGAAATGGATTGAGGCTATGCAAGCTGAGATAGACTCAATCAATAAGAATAATACTTGGAAATTGACCAAATTACCAATGATCATAAGGCAATCGGCCTAAAATGGGTATTCAAGACCAAAAGAGACGCGAGCGGGGAAATAATAAAGCATAAGGCTCGTTTAGTTGCCAAAGGCTATGTACAACAACATGGCATAGACTTTGATGAAGTCTTTGCTCATGTAGCCCGCATAGAGACGGTTCGTCATATTAGCTCTTGCAGCTTATAATGGATGGGAAGTACATCACCTTGATGTAAAATCCGCATTCCTACATGGCGAACTAAAGGAAGAAGTCTATGCTTGACAACCCAAAGCATTTGTGAAAACACAAGATACAGGAAAGGTCTACAAACTTTCCAAAGCATTCCTACAGACAAGCGTCACGTGCATGGAATGTGAAACTTGATCACACTTTAAAATCACTTGATTTTAAGAAATTCACATTGGAACATGCATTCTATAAGAAGAAAAGCAAAACTTCTACTTTGCTTGTTGGAGTCTATGTTGATGATCTAATAATAACTGGATCTTCAAAGAAAGAAATAGACTCATTCAAATCTCAAATGGAAGAAAAATTTGAGATGAGTGACCTTGGGTTATTGGCTTACTATCTTGGTATAGAAGTTACCCAATAAGGGGGTGAAATATCTATCAAGCAAGCTGGTTACATTACAAAATTTCTAAAGAATGCTGGAATGTTGGTAATGAAACCAAAATCCCTATGAACCCTGGTACACTCTTGACTAAAACCAAAGGTGGAAAATCGGTTGATCCCACTGAATATAGAAGTCTAATTGGATGCTTAAGGTATCTACTTCATACTAGACCAGATTTGTCATATTCAGTTGGTTTACTCAGCAGGTTTATGCAAGAACCTAAAGAACACCATTTCAAAGCCATTCATCAAGTTCTACGTTATATCAAAGGCACTAAAGACTTTGGTATAACTTATAAGAGGAATGGAGGATGTAAAATAACTAGTTATAGTGATAGCAGTTATGGTGTTAATACTGAAGAAGGAAAAGGCACTACGGGGATAGTGTTCTATTTTGGGAATTCTCCCATAACTTGGTGCACACAAAAGCAACAAATTGTGGCACTCTCTTCATGTGAATCCGAATTCATGGCTGCAACGGCTGCAGCATGTCAAGCACTATGGCTAAAAAGACTACTAAGTGAATCCACCAGATGGAAAGAAGAAAAGATTACTCTATATGTCGACAACATATCTGCTATCGCGCTGATGAAGACCCTGGTGTTTCATGGAAAAAGTAAACACATTGACACCCGTTATCATTTCATAAGGGAATGTGTCGAAGGCAATCACATCACTGTTGAACACATAAGTGGAGAACTTCAAAGAGCGGACATCTTAACAAAAGCATTGGCAAGGATAAAGTTTGCTAAAATGAGGAAACTGCTCGGTGTTGAAGACTTACTTGTTCGTGATTAAGGGGTGAATGTTAGATTTAATCCCTCCAAGTTAGAGTCTAGGGTTAGTTATGTAAATATGTCATAGTATGTTTTAGTTAGTTTTAAAATTTATGTATTGTAGAAGGATTGAAGTTGTAATTAGTATTAGATCAATAGATATGTACGTCTATATATACCTTCAAAATCAATAAAGAATTCATACCTTTTGCAAATTGTTATCTTGTTAGTTTCATTGATCGTTCATTCATTCTTTTATCTTGGGCAACAGTTTATTGATGATCAATGTGTGAAACTTATTATGGTTTGTTATCTATCTCAAAATGCCACTAATGGGCCTCTGTTATATTCTTTAAAACTGATATATCCGGTTCTTTAGCCTAAAAAGCCGAAACATGTTAATCCTGGCAAAGAAACAAAAGCATATATACTTGCCCCAAATTAGCAACCACAAACACAAGAGGCTGCAAATTTCTTGGTTAAGTTCAATGCAGATATCGCATACTAAAAAATAGCAAAACCATTTATTACTTCAAGCAAAAACAAATTTTAAGAGATCTCCCATGATATATCATTTGGCACTAAAAATTAAATTATAATGCAAAATAACATTTGCAAGCCTGCTTAAACCATCATGAGACTCATTGTAGCAATATAGTCATCGGCTAACTGTAACGTTATCATGATTAAATTTTTATGTCTTATAAAAAAAAGTCGTTGCTATAAGCGTTTGACTATGACAGTAGAGTGTTTAAGTTTTCAAATCCTTATGTTAAAAATTAGCCATTTATTATGATGATTATATTTTCAAATCACTTTTAAAGAAAAATAGCCGTTGGCAACCTATGTTTGAATTCGACGATATGATGATTAAAATCTTAAATCTAATTTTAAAAAAATAGTCGTTGGCTACCTGTGTTAATTAATTTTTTTAGTCCAATTGAGAAATATAGCCGTTGGATATCGTTCTTCGACAGTGACTTTATGATAATTAATTTCAAATCCTATTGTAGAAAAAAAGTCGTTGTCTGGCTACACTATGGTGTTAGAACAATTAAAATTTCAAATAGTGTTTAAATTTATAGCCGTTGGCTACCAACGTTCAGATTTGACATTATTTATGAATAAAATTCAAATTGACATGTGAATTAAATACCATTAAACATTTTCAGCTATTTTGCCATCTTTAAATACCGTTGTACTAGACGTGATCAACTGCAATTAGAAACAACAAGAGGATCACCGTTGCCTCATACTATTCAACCACCCCCACCCCCAAAAAAACACATCATTGAAAAGGCGATAGTTACTAATTTAGACGATGCCGAGTGCCTGGTCCTCCGCTATACAGCCAGTCGACCACATAACCACACGACACCACCACTTGCCTATGCAGCCGCCGTCCACCCTACAAATCCACCATTGGCCCGTCACTGCTGCTCACTGCCACTGAAACACCGACTCCTCCACTAATTGTAAGTTTCTATTCCCTTTTGCATGAAACTTTGATTGTGATGAACCAATTCTCGCTTAGTGTATGCATATCGATGTTGGTAAAATGTAAATTACAAAACACAACGGTTTGTCTGAATCAATGATTTTCCTAAGAACCTTCTCAAGCACGTTGGGTTATATTCCAATTCATATTAGGAAAAAAAAAACTAAATAAAATCAATTGTTCTTGTAAACTTTACTACTCTTTTTAGCATTTAAATGATAAAATTAGCCCCTTGCAATGATGAATGTAGTTTGACTGATTCAAATTGCCGGTCACTATTTTTTTAAAAAAATTTGAACCTTCTTTCTTAGATATATACACCGTTATATAAATCATTATAAGACTTTGCAACAAATCAAAGATGAAGAAGAATCTAAAATGTGTTAGATGCAATGCTGATGGAGCATGTCAGACGCTCTTGGCTGCTACCGGTGACATCACAAAAGGTGAGAAGTTGTACTTTGATTATAACATTTATGATCATGAATACCCGACTCATTATTTTGTTTAGTTTCTTTGTGTGTATATAGATTTCATTTTAATAAACAACAAAATGAAATCAATACATATATAAAGAAACTACACAAAATTTTGAGTTGGGTATTCATGTGCATAACTGTTATAATCAAAATACAACTTCTCGCCTTTTGTGATAAAACGAGTAGCAGCCAAAGGTTCTGACATGCGCCATCAACATTGCATCTAACACATTTTAATTTGTTCTTCTTCTTTGATTTGTTGGAAAATATTATAAGGATTTAGCTAACGATCGAGTAAAGAAGATTCAAAATTGAAAAAAAAATGAGTATCTGGTTGTTTGATTTAATCCAACCTTATTCATCATTGCAAGGGACTGTTTTTATCATTAAAATGCAAAAAAGAGCACTCACTTTTAAAAAAAGAAAACGGTTGATTTGCTTAGTTTTTTTAATCTGAATGGAAAAATAATAAAACATGTTGTGAAGCTTCTTCGGAAAGTTACCGATTTATACAAACCGTGGTGTTTTCTATATTTGCATTTCACAACATCGGTAGGTATGCATACACTAAGTAAGATTTGTTCCATCACAAACAAAGATTCATGCATAAGGGAACATAACTTACGAGTTAGTGGAGGAGCCGATGTGACAGTGAGTAGCAGAAATGGACCAGTGGTGGACTTGTGGGGTGGGCAGTGAATGCAGAGGCAAGTGGCGGTGCGGTGCAGTTCAGGGGTGGACTCGTTGAGCAGTTGAGGGCATGCATTGCCTGTATGTAAAGGGGTTTGATCACCTCATCCAAAATGAGCTTTATCTGCCTTTATTCTAAACATAATATTGGCATTCTTTCTGGCTTTACTGCTTCCTAGTGAGTTGTATCCTCTTGTGTATTTATGTATATGTTTTTGGTATTTAGTTTATTTTTTAAGTGTGTGTAGTATTTAAGTTTTAAAATTTTATGTTGTAGAAACATATATGTAGTTGTTGTGTTAACAAAACTAGTTAAATTTTAAAAATATAACTAGTTTAGAGAGTTTATGTTTTTATTGCATATGTAAGTTATGGGTCATGTAAACTGTTAAACAAGTTTTAGAGGATATGTGTTTTTATTAATAGTTTTTCTAAGTTACCTTTTTATAGGATCACTTTTGTGGTAGTAATTTATTAAATAAACAATCAAGTAAGTTATAGGTTTAATTACTTTCTAAAAAATGTTAAATATTTTCTGTTAAAATATATGCTTAATTATAATTTTCATATATATTTTATTTATCGTTTACAAAGTATTAAAAACACAAAAAAATATGAACCCAACTTGTTTCAAGTCAAAATAATAATAATAATAATAATAATAATACATGAATTAAAAAAAAACACAATTCAGTATGATGCTTTTCTTGAAAAAAATGTATGACAGTTTCTTGCTAGCAGAGGGGGTCAAAGCTTGTCATGCAGCTCAAGTTTTTAAAATACTTTTAAGCAAAACAAGTTTCTTGTTAATTGAATTTAACCATCTCGTTTTTTTGAATTATTTGTAACTTTGTATATGATTTACATAGAATCATTTAGTTAAATAGTTACCTAAGTTAAGATCTAGATGTGAACATAGTTTATCAGAAAAGAGCTTTAAATTAATATGATGGTTGAAGTCCATCAACAAGAGTTTATCAGAAAAAGCTTTAACTTAAGATGTTGGTTGGAGCCCTTCAATAATAGAAGGGTCTCCAAAAATAAGTGTATACCACTTTAAGCAACAAACACATGAAATTCTTTAGTAAAAGGTGATAGAATAGTTCGATTTGTGCCCACTACGTGGCAACGTGCCTTTCAACAACCATGTGGGATGGTTGGACTCCACATATCCGTATTATTTAAAAGGTTTCATATTATATTTTCTGCCCAATTAAATTCATATTTGTTACTTCTGTTGGACGTACGTTATAATTTACATAATCTCTGTCCTCAAAAAAGTGTAATGACAGACCTTCCTTTTGTGTGTGATTCTATAAGCATTTATGCCAATACAAACTTCAACATAAATAACTATAACTTTGAACCAAAAAAATCAGTTAATAAGAAGGGTCTCTCTAAAAATTTGTTCTGGCAATTCTTTGATAAAACCCGAATTAGATGTTTGATTCACCATTTTTTTTTATTAAGATCATACAATGTATATGAGAAATATTGTCTACGGCCATTAGGTATAGGGTCCCAACCTTGGCCTTAAGATCTCGCTTAAACACGTTACACATCTTTGGTTGGTTTGATTACATCTTTGGTTGGTTTGATTATTGTTGTGAACAAACCGTTCGTATAACTAATGGACGGTCTATTAGTTAAGAAAACAAGCACAAACAAACACCACTTTTGTTTTCGTTTATGTACGTTAGTTTGTTTTAAGTTAAATTTTTAATAATTTGGAAAGTATATTACCTTTTATTTCTTTTTAACATAAGACTTATTGGAAGGTATGTCAACTATGTCAACCGCCAACTATGAAGGTGACATGCCAATCATTTAACATCTTGTTGATTAATATATTAAATATAATTTTAAAAGTATTTAGAAAATCAGTGTAACTATTAATAGGTTCATAAAGTTATACTAGAAAAGTATGTGCCTTTAAAATATTTAAACATTGTTCATAAATATTTGAATGTTTAGGCAATCTTAATAGTAATTTAAATTATTTGAACATTTTTATAACGAATTATTTTATATACTGTCCTTTCCAACTTAATATTAACTTCCTTACCAACTTAACACTAACTAATGTAGCTTTCTCTTTTTTATTATTGTGTAATTTGTATTACTATCGAAGAAGAAGCAAACTCGAGTTATGCTTGTTTTAGTATGCACGTTGGTAAATAGAATGAGACAACTAGCTTGAGGATCACACATGACATTGAAGAATAAAAACTGCATCGGAAGAAGGAAGACTTTTATCATGTTTTGATTATGTTATGAATTTAAGTCTAGTTCTAATGTGTGTGAAAGAAATTTGAATGTGTTTATTAGTAAATCCAACCGCAATGTATGGCTGCCGGGTTCGGGGCCTTACAGTGTTTAACTAATTAATAGTAGTTTTGAAAGAGTACTTGCACTTAAACACAATTTGACTAAAGGGTTGCATAAAGCAATTGAAAGTAATTAAGAACTAATCAAAGGTTTGTTCCTAAACTGGTTGAACAAAAACCAAGAGGTTCCTATTCTATGATAAACGTTTTGGAGTTACAAGAATCGCAACACTCAAGTCTACAATATTTTAGTATGCTTAGATATTAAAGCAGTGAAATTGAACCTCGTATAAATCAAGAAGAAGAAGAGATATCCCATCCTTGAGAAGCTTGTGAAGGAGTCTTCGAGACACGTTAGGAAGCGGACTATCACAAACAGGGATATTCAGATTGATTTGAGGTTGGTTCAGTTATCAAGTTAGTTGTTGGGTTCTTATTTTTGGGTTTTGTGTAATGCCCCGGTCCCGGTGCCCTACTTTAGCTTTAGATTTACTCATAAACATAGTTCTAAATATCAGAGTGAATTAAAAATTTTACAGAAACATTTTAACCATATATCCCATAATCATTCACATATACGTAACAATCAAACTCTTGTCTTAAAACATAATTTAAAAAGTCATTTTAAAACATCATAACATTCTTCCCAAGATGCCAACTGATGGTCGGTTAATTTGTACATGTTTTAGTTCGTTTATTATTTAGTTTTAACTGTTTATTCTAGAACTATCAATACTTCATACGTGTTTTATTGGATTTCAGGTCATAGGCGTTAAAGTACTCAGTATGGACCTGTTGTGACACGGAATGAAGACCCGGGATGTCCAGCACGCAAAACGATGAAAAGAATGAAGATAAAGCAGTGTCCCATCGCGGTACGCGATGGGCTTGCTGAAGACCCATCGCGGGGGTGATAATTTAAATGTTGACTTTGGTGGATAATCGCGGTACGCGATGGCCATAGAAGACCCGTCGCGTACCGCGACTGGAGTGAAGACGGGAATTTTAGGTTATAACTTTTTCATCAACACATAACCCTAATTTCGATTTTGACGACCAAGAGGCGATTTCCAGCAATCCTATAGGCGATTTCCACTATCCTAGCTCGTGTCAAGATCCTATATATGATTTCTATCATCCATATCGAAGAATTGATGATGTCGCGGCTCGGCTAATCTCCTAGAATCGCACCCGGGATGTATAGTTTGTAACCTTTTACAGTTTTTCTCATGTGATTAAGAATACTTATGTTTTGTTATTGAAGATTGATATATGATTATTGATGTTTAGTAGTTATGTGTGTTCGGTCGGTTTAGGTTTACGTTGGTCTGAACGATCTGTTACCGGTTGCTAGATAATTAGTTATATAACTGTTTGGTTAGATTGAATACGATAAATCGTACAATTACCCTTAACTGAGTCACACTGGCAAGGACTGTTTGATAACCAGTGCCGTGTGTAAAGTAATTGTTGACGTCTAAGGTTTTGTCTGGTTGATCAGTTTTCAGTTAATCGTTAATAATCAATCTGTTAGGTTGCATGAGATAATGTTTTGTTGCTTACTTGAATTCCGGGTGTGGTTTGCTTTGTTAACTGCTTAATACTTGTTTACTTGTTCGTTGCTTAATTTAAACTATTGCTTGTGTGATCAACACTAAATATCATTCACTTCATAATTATAAATCTGTTACATGAATACATTGACCATACTCCTTGTGATCTTGGTTTTAAAAAGCGTGAAGCGCACAAAAGCGACAGGGTCAAAAACTAAGGCGCAAAGCGTGAAGCGCATAAGCGTCGAGCTTTCCGTACGTGAGGCGCAAACTACTCATATAAAAAATTTTTTATGTATCCCATATATTTTTTAGCATCACTACCCAATATATAGCTTTATATATGATTTAGTATATATTTTACCTATAAGTATAGGCTCAAAAGCCTAGTGTACAACGTCCGGATGCACAAAACGTTGTCGCGTACATGAAGCGCGCGCTTTTTGCGCTTTTTTGTGCGCTTTTTGCGCCTTTGCTGCGCTTATTGTACATAGTGCGCCTTATGTACACAAAAGCGATGGAGCCTGCGCCTTAGGGCGCTTTGCGCTTTTTTGCGCTTTAAGCGCGCTTTTTAAAACCAAGCTTGTGATACGATACCCTACTTGCTCTAACTATTTAGAATAATTAGTTTTTTGATTGACTCAAACGACGGTCATCAAAATGGTGCCGTTGCCGGGGAGTTAGTGCGCTTTTTGTTTTTCGTGTTATTTGATTTTCGTGTGTAATTTAATTTTCAGTTTTTAGTTTAAATTTTAATTTACTTTATTTTATTTGTAATTTTTTCATTTTACGCGGGTTGTGTTAGTTGTGCAGATTACAGGTTTATGCGCACCCGCCATTCGAGCCGAAAGTCTCCGTTAGTTTACGAGCCCGAAATTGAGAGGTTAGCTCGGCAGAACCGAGTACAAAACAGAAACTCAGAGATGGAAGAACAAAACCAGAATCAGAATCAGAACCAGAACCAAAACGAAAACCAGAATCAGAACAATAACCAAAACCAAGATCCACTTCCACAAACCAACATGTTTCACCCAGACAACATACCCGACCCACCAAACTTCAATAACTAGAATACCCAAAACAACTCAGCTCGTGTCTCCAGAACCCGAAATCAAAACCGAAACCAAAACCTTAACCGAAACCTAAACCTCAACTTTGACCAAGCCGGACATCCGCTCCAAACAATAACCCCAACCGCCGAGTTCGGATAAATATTGATGATGTTCGATCGAGTGTTTCGACTAAAGATGAGGATGAGGGTGAAGATAATAATGGAAACGAAGGTTTTCAGGCAGCTGATGATGAGGTAGATCGATGGGTAAGAAGGAATCGGGCGGTTGAGCCCGAGAATGAGGTTGATGAACCAGAGATTGAGGGTGATAATCAGTATGAAGAAGAAGTGGAAGAGCCAGTAATTCAAAGACGGGCTGAACCAGTTAACAGAATTGGAAGGGGTCGAGACAGAGTTAATCGGGCGGAACGGCCCGAAAGAGTTCGTGGTATTCCGGTTAACCGGGGCGGTATGGGAAACCCCGGGGGGCAAAGGAGAAATTACATAGCCCCGGCTCATGGTGTTAACAGTCGGTTCAGACCGGCTATCTCAGACGGAGCATCCCCGTTGGTTCCACAGGAACGAGTGCAGGGACAACAAACTTTTAAGTCCCGACCATCTTACATCAACATCGTTCCTCATTTCAACGGGATGGCTTCGGAAGACCCGTATTCACACTTAGCCGATTTTTCGGCTATTTGCGAGTCTATTGGTGATGGTACGTTCGATCAGGATGAAGTCCGATTGTGATTATTCCAGTTCTCATTAAAAGACAAAGCGAAACTGTGGTTTAACTTGTTACCAACAAACAGTATCAGAAACTGAGGCCCGTTCAGACATTCGTCACTTTTCACAGTTACCAGGTGAGTTATTCCATGAAGCTTTTACCAGGTATACGGATATGATCAGAAAATGCCCACATCACCAAATCGAACTTTGGAAACTGGTAAAGTGCTTTGTTGATGGTTTGACATACGAGGACCGAAAGCATCTTAAGGCCTCGTGTAATAGTCAGTTGTTGAATCAGCCTGAGGAAGATGATTGGGAATTTTTAGATTTCATGTGTGAAGATTTCAAGGCAGAAGCAGCAGCTGAAAGACGAAGACGTGGTAATTCATCCAGATCAGTTAAGTCAGTCACGAGTGAGTCTGAAAGAATTGTTGAGTTAGAACGTGAACTAGCTGGGTACAGAAAGGGTAAGAAAAAAGAAGTCGGGAAAGTTGGAGTAAAATTCCCGGTTTGTGAAGATTGCGGTGAACTCGGGCACAAAGCAGAAAATTGCCCCGAGTTTTATGATGATGAGGAGGACGATACTGAGGAAGTCAGTTATGCTTACGGGGATTCCAAAGGCCAAGGGTTCAATTCGAACACATATCACCCGGGCCTGAGGAACCACCCGAATTTTCGTTACGGGAACGCGTCTTCTCAATTGAACCCGAACTTTCAGGGATCGAGTCAGAACAAATCGCAGGGTAATTACCGCCAGAGCGGTTATCAGCCGGGCTTGAGTAATCAGAATCGGGGGTATAACAGAGACAGTAACCGGGGTGAAAATTTTTCGGGTAATCAGGATCAGCAGAAACAGTCCTCGGGTAATTCGGATGAGTCAGTACATTCGAAGTTGGATGCGTTATTGAAAGCCATGACTGATCAAAAGGCCAAGACGAAGCAACAGTTCTAGTTACGGGATAAATCATCGGAGGCAATGATGAAGCAAATTGGTCAGCTCGCTTCAGACATGGAGAAATTACAAAAGAATGCGGGCCAACTTCCGAGCGACACTACAGTCAACCCGAATCATCACAGTTCAAGTTCGAAAAAGCACGTCAATCAGGTAAGTATTTTACATAATGGTAAGAAGTATGATAATAAGGTTGGGGGTCCACCACCTTTGGTTGATGGGGTGGTGGAAGAGATTTATGAAAATATCGTCAGTGACGACTAGCCGGAACCGATTGAATTAAATAAACCTAACAAAAGTGAAACCAAAAATAACAAATCGGTTCCGAAGGATGACACCAACAACTCTAAGGATAAGGAAAAGGTGAAAACCGTTCCATATCCCGATGCTTTGTTGGCGCCATCAAAGGCGAAGATGGCATCAAAACGAGGCCCGCAACAAGAAGAAATGTGGGAAACGTTTAAACAAGTCAAAATTAACATTCCTCTTTTAGATGCCATAAAACAAATTCCCGCCTATGCTAAGTATTTAAAAGAATTGTGCACACATAAAAGGAGTCATAAGATTCCTAAACAGATTGATTTTACCGACAATGTGAGTGCAATTCTTTTGGGTGCTCTTCCAGCCAAGCTACAAGATCCGGGAACGCCCATTATACCCATTCAAGTGGGTGATTTTAAAATGACCCGGGCGCTTCTAGATCTTGGAGCTAGCATCAGTATTCTCCCGCGTAGTTTATACGACCAGTACGATTTTGGCCCGCTTCGTGCGGCTGCCACCACGGTTGTCTTGGCTGACCAGACACCGAAACTGCCCCGAGGAATATTGACTGACGTTATCGTCAAAGTGGAAGACGTTTACTTTCCAGTTGACTTTTTAGTCCTCGATTATGTTTCGGGTGAGAGGACTAAACAGCCTACGGTTATCCTCGGTAGACCATTTTTGGCTACCGCAAATACCAACATTAATTGTAGAAATGGTACTGTTGACATGACATTCGGTAACCGTAAGCTGAGAATTAATGTTTTCACACGTGGAGATAACTCTCCGGTCAATGACGAGTGCTTTATGGCCGATGTCATTGACGAGTGCATTCCGCTATACGACTCTGTCGTCAGTTCAGATGGCACAACGGAGACGTGTTTATTGTTTGACAGGTTACAGGTGGAAACAGACAAGTTGCTGGAAGAGGAAGAGAAACAAATGGAGATCGCAGCTGTGCGACGAGACTGTCCACCATGGTCAGTTAAGGTGGAACCGCTTCCCGAGAAGATTGATACTGGGTTGAAACCATCAATGCTGGAAGCACCGAAAGTTGAGCTGAAAGAGCTCCCAAAGCATTTAAAATATGTTTTTCTTGGTAAGAATAATACTTTGCCTGTTATTATAGCTTCTAACTTATCTGTTGAACAGGAAAATGCTTTGATGGAGGTGCTGGTTGCGAATAAAGAAGCAATCGGGTGGACGATAGCGGATTTGAAGGGAATCCGTCCCTCAATTGTGATGCACAAAATTTTAACAGATCCGACTGTCAAACCCGCGCATGATGCTCAGCGGAGGTTGAACCCGAATATGAGGGAAGTGGTGAAATGGTTAGATGCTGGCATTATCTTTGCCATATCAGACAGCATGTGGGTGAGCCCGACTCAGACAGTTCCGAAAAAGGCGAGCATCCAAGTCGTCAAAGACGACTCAGGTAACGAGGTCGCCACCCAGCCGGTAACCGGGTGGTGTATTTGTATTGATTATCGTAAACTAAACGCGGCAACATCGAAAGATCATTTTCCGCTTCCGTTTGTCGATCAAATTGTGGAAAAGCTATCTGGTCAGAAATTTTATTGTTTTTAGATGGGTATTCCGAGTATAACCAGATAGCTATTCATCCTGAAAATCAGGAAAAGACCACGTTTACGTGCCCGTATGGCACATTTGCGTTTAGGCGAATGCCATTCAGGTTATGTAACGCCCCTGCCACCTTTTAAAGGTGCATGATGAGTATCTTTTCAGATATGGTGGGGGAGTTTTTGGAAATTTTCATGGATGATTTTTCGATTTTCGGCACATCTTTTGAGTCATGTTTAAACCAACTCGAAAGAGTTTTGAAAAGATGTGTTGAAACGAACTTGGTTCTTAGTTGGGAAAAGAGCCATTTTATGGTCCAAGAGGGAATTGTATTGGGCCATGTTTTTTCGAGTCGAGGGATCGAGGTGGACCGGGCTAAGGTCCAAGTTATTTCCACTTTACCTCATCCCACCAATGTCAAAGGCATTAGATCATTTCTGGGGCATGTCGGGTTTTATAGACGGTTTATTAAGGGTTTTAGTGATATTACCAAACCCTTATGTAATTTATTGCTTAAGGATGCCCTGTTTGACTTTAATAATGAATGTGCTAAGGCCTTTGACATATTGAAATTGAAATTAGTTGAAGCCCAGATCTTGCAATCACCCGATTGGAGTTTACCTTTTGAAATAATGTGTGATGCAAGTGATTATGCTGTCGGGGCTGTTTTGGGTCAACGGGTTGATAAGAAACCCGTTGCTATATACTATGGAAGTAAAACCCTCTCGGATGCTCAATTAAATTATACCACAACCGAGAAGGAGTTACTAGCAGTAGTATATGCTCTAGATAAATTCCGGTCTTATATTTGGGTAGTAAAGTTATTACATATTCTGACCATTCTGCTGTCAGGTACCCCGTGGACAAAAAAAATGCAAAACCGAGACTTATCAGATGGGTTTTGCTGTTGCAGGAATTTGATTTAGAGATTCGGGACAAGAAAGGAGTGAAACTGTTGTTGCAGATCACTTGTCCCGAATTATGGTGGAAAATGGGAACACTGATGGGCCCATTAACGAATCCTTCCCGGATGAGCATATCCTGGCAGTTTCACAAAATCCTTGGTTTGCTCACATTGTTAATTTTAAAGTTGCAGGTGATTTACCGGAGCATTGGCCAAGGAGAAAGAAGAAACAGTTGATGTCCCAAGCTAAACAGTACATCTGGGTCGATCCGGATTTGTTTAAAATTGGTGCAGATCAGATGATCGACGATGCATACCCGAGGAGGATGTCAAATCAGTTTTGGAACACGCGCATTCGTCTGCGTGTGGTGGTCATTTTAGTGGCCATAAAACCGCTCAAAAAGTTTTAACGAGTGGTTTCTTTTGGCCTTCATTGTTTAAGGATGCTCACGAGTACGCGACACATTGTTTAAAGTGTCAACAGCTCGGGAGTATTTCTAAGCGGGACGAGATGCCCTTGAACCCGATCCTTTTTGTTGACATTTTTGATGTCTGGGGGATCGACTTCATGGGTCCGTTTCCTAATTCACACGGTAATTTTTATATCCTAGTGGCTGTCGATTACGTTTCTAAATGGGTTGAAATGATAGCCACTAGGAAAAATGATCACATAGTCGTTTGCAATTTCGTTCAAAGTAATATTTTTTCGAGATTCGGAGTCCCCCGAACCATCATAAGTGATGGGGAATCTCATTTTAAGAATTTTAAATTCGGGAAATTGCTTAAATGATATGGTGTTGATCATAGGATTGCAACTCCTTACCATCCACAAACGAGTGGACAAGTTGAGGTTTCTAATAGGCAAATTAAACAGATTTTACAGAAAACTGTTCGGACGGACCGAAAGGATTGGTCAACCAAGTTGACTGATGCCTTATGGGCCTACCGACCTGCTTATAAAACGCCAATTGGAACCACTCCTTATAGACTTGTGTATGGAAAGGATTGCCATTTACCGGTTGAAATTGCACAAAGAGCGTTTTGGGCTACTAAACAGGTAAACATGGATTATGATGATGCAGGTAAGGCAAGAAAATTGGCTTTGTGCGAGATCGAGGAGTTGAGAGACGAGGCATACGATTGCGCGTCCGCTTACAAGGCAAAAATGAAGAAAGTTCATGATGCCAATATCCGGTTGAAGAATTTTGAAGTTGGTCAACGAGTGTGGTTGTACAACACAAGGATGAAGCTCTTCCCGGGTAAGTTGAAAAGTAAGTGGATGGGCCCGTATTTGATTGTAAGGGTCGGAAATCAGGGTCAATACGAGATTGAGGATTTTGACGATCATTTGAGGCAAGTGGTAAATGGCTATAGACTGAAGCCATATTTGGAGATGAAGGACATACACGAGCTGGATGAGGAATCGGTGAATTTTATTGTAACTTCACCAGTTTTTGAAGATAACTGAGTTCGAGGCACTGTCGAGCTGTAGACTTTAAATTTAGCGCTTACGGGAGGCAACCCGGGGTTTGTAAGTGTCTATCCAGTTTTGTTTTTATTTTATTGAGTCTTGTACTTAGTGTAGTCTCGAGTTTTGTGCAGTAAACGCCAAGTGTGGGGAAGCTTGTTAAAGATTGGGAAATTAGAGAAGTTCGGTAAGCATTGGTGTAGTACACGTCACTCTAGGTATGTAAAGGTATTTTCAGTTTTGAACGTGTCCAGGGTGAGTCGGGATGCCAAACAGGTGCGTTTTCAAAAAATTTTAAACATGATCTCTCAACCCATCACAGTACGCGATGGGCATGGTATCACACCCCATCGCGTACCGCGATGGGGTTAAAACCCTAATTTTTGGTAATTGAGCGGCTGTACGCGCCCACTCCCTTTAAACCCATCGCGGTACGTGATGGGTCATGGAGCACCGCCTGACCCTGGTTTATATGCCACCCTTCGTCTTCTTTCTTTCTTTCTTATTCTTTTTCCCTGTTCTCTTTCTCCCGCCCGTCTTCCCTCCGATCACTACCCACCGCCACCAACACCTCCGACAACCACCGCCATCAACTACGACCACCAAACCCACCGCACCACCGCTCCACAACCTCAATCACATCAGTCACCACCGTCCTCCTCCACCTTCCCTCGTCACCACTGACCTAATCACCACAACCACCACCATCCTCCTACTCTGGAAACCCCCGTCCACCACCAACACAGTCACCACCCACCACCTACCCTTATTTACGTACCATACCCGTTTATCGCCGATACTTCCTGTTCTTCGCTTTCGTTTACGATCCGACATCGAGGTATGTATTTCTTATTATATTATTATTTTGTCGGTTTATTGAGTTTATGACGAGTTAGTAGTTCACCACATTGCGGGATGGTTGGGTCTACCAATGGTTATGTCGAATTAAGGAGTTTGGGTTAGTTGTTCGTGTGTTAAAAATTTTGTTGGGTTTCTTGGGTGTGTCGGGATGTGGGTTCGGTTTATTTTTCGTTACTTTGGGATTATGGTTGACGGGTTGTTCGGGTTGGTTATTCGGTTGACTGATCGAGATTAGGTGACGAGTCGGGTTTTGAGGTTCACATTTAAAAATCATAATTTTATTATGAAATCAATGATAGTGTTTGTTCGATATTAAATGATTTATGTGAACGTATTCTTTAAAAATATTTTATTAATATTTCAAAACCCGAATCGGCATATCAGTTGTTTGTTGTGCATGTTTATCGAGACAGTTAATTTGTATGTTAGCTAGTTCGAGTCACTTACTTTTGTTTTGTTTGTTGGTTGTTTGTGGTTAATCGAGTTGTGTCGAGTCGCGTTTGTTTGTGTTTTGTTAATCGAGTCTCGGGGATACCATAACAGTTTGAATTGTTAATTAATTACCCTCCCGTACTCAATCTCCATTGGGGCGGGTTAATCTGGTTTTTAGATATACGAACGGGGTGTCCCCGAATTTTTCGTCTTTATTTATTTTTATTTTAATTTTTTTATTAATATTTTAATATTATTTTATTATGTGGGACGACCGCGACCGAAATGCTATACGGTCGTCGCCACATCGACCTGTTGACATATCTAACTTACATGTGTTATTTTGCAGATAAGTCCTCGCGTACCCGGCGCAAGAGACAGCGGGCTGGCCCGCGTGTCATCCGTTACGGTAGCGATGAGGTGCAGATTGTCCCTGGCATCGAGTCAGCGGATATTATGGGAGATGACCGTATACCTCATCAGGTTCTTCGATTTGACTTGACATCAGAGGAGTATACCAGATTTGAGCGGGTTCGACAGATGCAGCTGCCTCGCCACCGTTCGTTTGACTGGACATTGCTGCGTGATCTGGAGATTACCGATCAGGTACGTGCTTTGTTGACAGGTCCGTGGGCAGCTGTGCTCGCGTGTGACTCGCGCTCATATATCGAGCTCACACGTGAGTTCTACTCGACCTTTGACTTTACGCCCACGGACTTCAGTGGGCCACGCGTAGTATCATTCTCACTGGGACGACAGCTGTACGAGATGTCAGTCCCAGATTTTGCCGTGGCCACTAGATTTTATACGGCCGAGGACGTTCAGGCGCCTGCATTTCTGCAGAGTATACGATGTTACACCACACACGCTCAGGCGCCCCGTGAGCACTGGCTCACGAGCTCGGCCAGTATTGGGCGGAGATCGCCGACGGGGCCCACTCCAGTTCTGTTGTGGAGTCGTCTATTCGGGACCCCGTCCATCGCTACATTCACAGGATCGTTGCATGTACTCTGTAGGCCGACATTCGGGCTACGAGAAGTGCAGCAACTTAGATCTGTTGTGTTTATATTCTATCCTTGGCCAGCGACCGGCCAATGTGGCGATGCTCCTGCTCACATCTTTCGCTCGGGGTAGCAGACTTCAGGGATCCTCGGCACGCTTACCTTTAGGGTCTTATATTACGAGGATCGCTGAGAAGCTTGGGGTTTTTGAGCGTTATCCGACTAGATATTTTACGCGGGGGCCAGATACAGGTGTTTTTGGGATATCGGAGGCCCGTTGGGCCGGGATTGTTGAGGAGCAGGATCCAGTAGCTTTGGTCCCGGTCCGACAGGGTCCACAGGCACCACCACCAGAGGGATCGGAGGTTGTGGTTTCTCTTCAGAGAGGTATTCCGATACGTAGGCAGCGTCGTCCGACTCCACATATCGAGCTACCACAGCAGCAGCATCTGCTCCGAGAGGCTTCAGCATCTTCCTCACGCCAGCCGCAGAAGCCAGTCACTTTGGCTATGATTTATCAGCAGCAGCAGCAGATTTTAGAGACCATTCTGGCATAGTGAGAGGAGACGCACGCCCACTTGGCCCGCCATGATGACTACTTTCGTTTATTGTTTGTTGCTTCGCAGGTACCACTACCACCGTCATTGATTATTGCAGTGGACCCGCCAGCTGATCCGCAGGACGAGGCAGCTGATGATCCACCAATACAATAGCTTTTTGGTTACCCTTTTTCACTTTATTTTGTTTTTATTAGTATCATGGTCTGAATTATATTATATTATATTTTGGGGAATCATGTTTGGGTAACTGGTTGGGCTTATATGTTCATATATCTTTTGATTGCTACTATATTTGATTTTATCTGTATATTTTGTTGTAACCGAACTTTATGGGTGTAGTTCACTATAAACTCTCACGAGACCCTACTCGTCCTCCCGGGCTACCGGGGGGTTTACAGGGCTTGTTGCATACGCTAAATGCAATCGTGTTTACTACGAAAGTGAGTTATGTCTTTTTACGTTTTTAACTAATTTAATAGAATTTATTATGAAACGAATTAGTCCTTCTCCAGTCACGTTGATATCAGGTGATTTCAGTTTCATAATTTAATTTTGTTTCTATTATTTTAAACGTTAAAAGTGTAATTGTATAAGTGTTAGTAGAACCGCCACACCTAACCCCCGAAATTTTAAAATTGCTTAATAGTCAAAAGTCAATTTCAACCCTGTCCCTCAAATGTTCATTAATTGTTCTATCATTTTTAACTTTGAGGAAAATATTAAGTGTTCTTACATTGAAGACAATGTAAACCTCAAGTGTGGGGATGGGGGAAATTTGAAAAATTTTAGACCGATAGTACCTCGAAGAGTGTTCAGAAACCAAAGTTGTTAACTGTTAATTATTGCCATTAATGCCAAGTCATAGGTTTCTGGTCATGGTTGGTTTTTCAGCGTCTCATTAATCTTACTCACAAATGTTTTTATAATGAGAAGTTGAAAATGGGGTCGTTTAAGCGGGGATAACGAGTTATGAGGACAGGTACACATGTTTATATCGTCAACCCTATTCCTCCGGTACGTGTGTGAGTTGACCCAAATATATATAATACACATATAATATATAGTACACACATGTCATTTGAGTGCTTTCACTGATGTTCATGGATTACGGGATCCCAGTTGGCAAAATGCAAAAGTGATAGAGGCAACTAGGTTAAGCCTCGTCTGGATGAGTGCGAGTGTGGGTACTGGGGGGTTGGGGCCTCATTATTACACATATGAGGTGAGGTTAATGTGAGGGGCGGGGGGTTGGGTCCCTTAGAAAACATTTCTTGGACTTATTTTTCATTTATTTAACCCCGACATTGTGTTACATGACGATCCAGCTTACTAGGGTTATTTGTAACTATAACTGTATTTGCTTTTGTTTTGTATTTGTATTTATCTTATTGTTAAGCATAACGTTATTGATGTTAAAAAAATTGAGAAAAAGACAAAAAGATGTCTGTTTATATTCAGTTATGTATTCTGTAGTTCGTTGAAGTTCGTTTAATAAAAAAAATGTGAAATAAGTATGTTGATAGTTTGCTTATTTAGATATATATAATCAGTCAGTTAGTTGTACAATTGTTTCGTTTATTTAGATGTTTTGTAATAAGCTGGGTCGGATCGTTTGAGCTACTTAAATATTTCCCTTCCATACCCTTACACCTGGCCCCATTACAACCCTTTTTAAAGACCTCTTGATTTGCATTTGTGCCAAAGTAGCTTGATGGATTAATATGTACTTATGAGTGATATTGAGAGCTGAGTGATACTAGCACATCTTTTGCTAGTCCATATATTAAACCGAGAGGAGAGATGTTATATTACGAGTGGTATGAGCATGTGTGCCTTAACCGGAAACAAAGTACACCTGTTTGGGCGACTCTATTGTTTTTATTATAGAATTTAACCGTATTTGTGAGATGTCAATCTAAAAACAGTGTCAGTCTGGGAAACTGGGTATGACCTTAAACCTTACTAGTATTAATTGCGATAATCTACATACCTATGATGGAGGTCGATGTTTGCTTTAGAGTTTTGCTTGAGGGCAAGCAAAAGATAAGTGTGGGGATGTGATGGTCGGCTAATTTGTATATGTTTTAGTTCGTTTATTATTTAGTTTTTTAACTGTTTATTCTAAAACTATCGATATTTCATACGTGTTTTATTGGATTTCAGGTCATAGACGTTAAAGTACTCAGTATGGACCTGTTGTGACACGGAATGAAGACCCCGGATGCCCAGCACGCAAAACGATGAAAAGAATGAAGATTTCTATAGCAGTGTCCCATCACGGTACGTGATGGGCTTGCTGAAGACCCATCACGTACCGCGATGGGTGATAATTTAAATGTTGACTTTGGTGGTTAATCGCTGTACGTGATGGCCATAGAAGACCCATCGCGTACCGCGACGGGAGTGCAGACGGGAATTTTAGGTTATATCTTCTTTCTCATCAACATATAACCCTAACTTCGTTTTTGACAACCAAGAGGCGATTTCCAGCAGTCCTATAGGCGATTTCCATTATGCTAGCTCGTGTCAAGATCCTACATATGATTTCTATCATTCATATCGAAGAATCGATGATGTCGCGGCTCGGCTACTCTCCTAGAATCGCACCCGGGATGTATAGTTTGTAACCTTTTACAGTTTTTCTCATGTGATTAAGAATACTTATGTTTTGTTATTGAATATTGATATATGATTATTGATGTTTAGTAGTTATGTGTGTTCGGTCGGTTTAGGTTTACGTTGGTCTGAACGATCTGTTACCAGTTGCTAGATAATTAGTTATATAACTGTTTGGTTAGATTGAATACGATAAAACGTACAATTACCCTTAACTGAGTCACACTGGCAAGGACTGTTTGATAACCAGTGCCGTGTGTAAAGTAATTGTTGACGTCTAAGGTTTTGTCTGGTTGACCAGTTTTCAGTTAATCGTTAATAATCAATCTGTTAGGTTGCATGAGATACTGTTTGGTTGCTTACTTGAATTCCCGGGTGTGGTTTGCTTTGTTAACTGTTTAATACTTGTTTACTTGTTCATTGCTTAATTTAAACTATTGCTTGTGTGATCAGCACTAAATATCATTCACTTCATAATTAGAAATCTGTTATACGAATACATTGACCACATACTCCTTGTGATACGATACCCTACTTGCTCTAACTATTTAGAATAATTAGGTTTTTGATTGACTCAAACGACGGTCATCACCAGCCACTCCAGTCCGATGCCATGTGTCTTCATTCAAGCTAGCTGCCTTAGCCTATTTACATGTGTGCATACTAAAAGTCAGCTACGCTGAGTGAGTTGTAGTTAATTAGACAAAACAAATTACATTCATATACTTACGTTCCGAAGACACGCATTACACATTTAAACCATTTACCTTTCATTCATACATACATTCGTTCGTTCTTTCATTCTTTCTTTTGTTAACATACATCATACATAACTACCCCAACGTTTTAAAAATCCTTCCGCCCTATAACCTCATATATATTATAAGAGTCTGGTCCTATCCTCTAATATATTATAAGGGTTTGGTCCTATCCTCTAAGATATTATAAGGGCCCGGTCCCTCCTTTCCATACGATCATACATTCATACATATATTTCTTCATACTATCATTCATATAACTATGTACATACTTTTAACCTTTCATTCATTAAACAATCATATAGCATACACTTATCACTTAAGGTAAATGTATTAACTAACCACTTTGGAGCAGGCACACAGCCCCGAAAACATAACAGAGAAAAGGGCTAAAAACTCACTTGTGTCATGTGCCTCTTAGAGTTAACTGTAATACCCCTCCTTAGCTGTGCACGGCTAACTGTGTAATAATTATAAGTATCAGTTAACTACCTCTAACAATTTGATACTTATATGTTAGTTAAACCCATATCTAACGAGGGCTGGGGGGCTGCGCCCCTGGCAGCGGGGTCTAGGGGTGGCAGCCCCTAGCAGGGTCCAAGGGGTAGAGCCCGTAGCTGGGTCGAGCATAAAATTGAAGTTTAAACCAATCGAATCGACTTTTCAAACCAATCAAATCGAGTTTTAAAACCAATCGAATCGAGTTTTCAAACCAATTGAATCGATTTTTCAAACCAATCGAATCAACTTTTCAAACCAATAGAATCGACTTTTCATACCAATCGAATCGACTTTTCAAACTAATCCAATCAACTTTTCAACCCAATCGAATCAACTTTTCAAACCAATCAAATCGAGCTTCAATTCAATCAATCAATCATACCCAGTGAAGAACCACCAATAGCATAGCTATAAGTAGGGTCCGGGAGGGTGGGATGTAGGCACACCGTACCTCTATCCACATGGATAAATAGGTGGCTTCCAGAGAGACGCTCACCTCTATCCACATGAAATCGAGTTTCAATTATTACATTCAATTCGTTTTCAATTCGATTCGTTTTCTAGTTCGTTTCGATTCGTTTTTCATTCTAATTGCTTCCTTACGTCCACTCATGCCCGTTTTTGTAACACCCCGGCTAAAGCAGAAAACGCCTGATTGTGATGTACAGATTGCTCAAAACACATGTGACACTATTAAGTGACAATATTATCATTAATTAATTTAAGCATCAAATACACAAGTTCGAAGATAAATAAATACAAGGAAAAAAAACAATTAACAACTTATTCATTTATTCATATAACCTAAGTTCTAGTGTCTTCTCCAAGTCTCATGCTCTAATAAATTGTACTTGTAACATATATATATATATATATATATAATAAAGTAAACTAAACGAATAGTTGGTGAGTTAACACAAGTTTGATATAAATACGTAAAAACCATACAATTCCATGAAACTTGTGAAATAACAGCGCAAGTAATGGCTCTTCACACTCGAATCAAGGTCCTGAGTGTAAAGAATAAATGAAGGTCCTTTCCCGTTAGTACCAACCAACGTACTCAGATCGAGGTCCCTTTTCAACTCGAAACACGGTCCTGAGTGCAAAGGGGGGCGTATGATCATACTTAGCCAAGATATCCATGCACGTAATTTTGAGCAAGTAACAAGTAACACACAAGTCCATGATGCGAAATGTAATTTGAAAATATAAATAACTAAGCAATTGATTTAATAGGATATATATGCTACCCCCAAAATGTGTAAAAACGTAAAAATGGGGTGTGAGAAACTCACATGTAAAAGTAAGCGAGTGAAAGCGAACAATGTGGTTAAGCGAGCTGAACCGGATGAGTTCGGTTCAACGAGCGGCCCTAGAAAGTATTTCTTGGTTCAAAATAAAATTCAACAAAATAAACAAAAATTGAAGACTTAGAATATTTGGTTCATGGTTTAGTGTTTTAAACCATTGAAAGCAAAAATATATATTTACTCTATAATTGTATATTTTTAAAGTATGAGTCGTAAAGTTTATAAGTTGGTTAATTTTTAATTATTGATAAAATGTTGGGTTATAATATTTCTTACTCATGTTATTAAATCAGGCTTGTTTCAAAAAAAATCTCAAACGGTCCAAATATGAGTTTAAGCGAGTGGTTCGTTTTTTTGTCGGACCCGAACTAAACTTTTTATGTCGGGTTCGTTTCCGGCTTGGTAAAATAATATTTTTGGAATAATAAATGACAAGAATTTGGTTTTGGATATAATAAAATTGACTAAACCAAAACCGAATACATTCATAAGCGAGTCAAGTTCGTTTTTGATGAACTAATACTAAGGTTAAGTTAATCATAACATCATGTTTTAAACTATTAAAAGCAAGAAGTAAAATAACACAAACATACCCGAGGAATGAACACAAGAATAAAAAAGAAGAAACTTGAAACTTGATCGGTTTGACTTTTGAAAATCATAGTAGGTAAAATACACCAAAATGAAAGACTGATAACAATACTTTGTAAATTGAGTTGTGGCAAGAGAAATGGGAAGCAAATGAGCTATATATAGGTAAACATGACCAAATATTATAACAAAGAATTAAATTTGGTCAAGACTTGTTAATGGACATGAATAACATTCAAAACCTTTAAAATGATAATAAAAGTTGAGTTGAAATATAATGAATATATTCAACTAAGTTTATTGTCATAAAAATGAGTTGAAACAACTTTAAAATCATTTAAAATGGTGTTAAAAATAGTTAATGGAAGATCAAACATGTAACATAATCCTATACTTGAATAAAATGCAATGAACTTATAAAATACATAACATGGAGTTTAGGAATAAAATTGCAAAGATGGAATAATATTATTATAAGTAAAAAAAAATAGAGTTTACTAAATATGAAAATCCAAAAGTTTAAAACGGTTCGGGCTTGAAATTTAATGAATGTTACAGTTTTACTGATAAAACGAGTTCCGGGCCATAACAAGTTCTTTTACTCATTCTAACACAGTCCAAACATCACTCGCTTTGTCTCGTTTTATTCCAAACAACTTGTTTACGTTCAAGTTTACATTTTTCTTACATCATAAGGCCCGATTTGCCGTAGTATCAAATTTTAGGGAAAACCGACCTTAAAAACTTAACATTTAATCTAAAACGTACCTTTTATGGTTTTGGTTTGGTTTGGATATGGACCAACACGTGATCTTAGACGGATTTCGTGTTTTTTTATGATGCTCAGACACGAAAATCCAACCTTTTAAGATCGGATCCAGATCCGAAATGATGAGAGTGTTTGTGTGTGTTTTTGAGTGTGTGGAGGAGACAGGATGAATGAAATTAGGGTTATAAGGGTTTTACTGAGGTTTAAGGGTGTTTATATACACTTAAGCCTATGGACCTAAGGCTCATCACTATCCCTTATTCCATCTTTTATTGTCCAAGCTCACACTCTATTATTTTTATTTAACTTAACTAAATATTAACTCACTATTAAGTAAACGAAATTCTTTTATTTATTATTATCAAAAGTTGGGTATTCTTAAAGTAACAAGGGACACAAAAAGTTTAGCGTGGAAAACCTCTCAAGGTGAGAGTAAAAACCACGGGACTACTAGAGCCGATTCAAATCCGTTATCACCAATAATGAGCAATACAAAGTCTTCTCTAGGTAAAACTAGAGATATACACAAATCATCATATACTTGGCAGAAACTAACATCAAGTATATGGAACCAAACTACAAAAGAAAAAAAGTAAGAGATATCACCACGAGAGAATATATCAATATCTGGAACTTCTCTTATCTTCAAAACACCAAAATAATGGAGCACACACTTTTTCTTCTCTCCGTATTCTTTTGTAGACACTAGAAAAGAGAAACTCTAAAAATTCGATTCTTTTGTATGTGTGTTTCCGCAGAACAAATTGTCACAACCACAAAACCCTATTAGTATGTTTCTTATTGTTTATCGTCCACACAAGGCTAGGGCTGATCAAAAAGCTCACGGCTCGAAACTCGCTCGAAAAAAGCTCAGAGAAAGCTCGTTCGAAATCGGCTCGATTGTAAACGAGCCAAGCCTAGCTCGACTCGATTTCTAAACGAGCCGAGCCTGAGCTAGCCCCGGCTCAACTCGAGCTCGCTCAATTGGCTCGTACTATTTTATTTTAATTTATTATATATAATATATATATATATATACATACATGCATATAATTTTCGAGCCCAATTATTTTAATACATGACTTTCCTTTAATTCAGCCCAATTTCCTTTTCACTCCATAGTCAATATTTATATTTCCATATACTGCGTAATTGAGAGATGGTACTTCATAGTTCACACACACAATAATCAGTATACGTTCCATTTTCCACCCTAACCCTAGCCGCTCAAATTCACCTCTGCCGCCGGCCACCGCTCATATTCACCTCCTCCATCGACCGCTGCTCATTCTCCGCCATCGGCTGCCGCTCATAGGCAATACTTCTCTGCTTAATTTTGTATTTGGCTTGGTTTAGACTTGTTGAATATATTTTGTTTTCGATGGTGTTATTAGACGTATTTATTTAGTTTGTATTTGGTTGGTGTTGATCTCAATGTCATATTTATTTAGTTTAACTTAATGGTTGCGTATAATTGTTATTATTACAAGTAAACTCGATCCAAATCGAGCCGAGCCGAGTTGGCTCGATTTAAAACTGAGCCGAGCTTGAGCTCATATTTTTAGCTCGATTAAAAGTTCGAGCTCGAGCCGAGCCAGCTCGATTGAATATCGAGCTCGAGCTCGCCTTGCCTCGGGCTCAGCTCGGCTCGTGAACAGGCCTACACAAGGTCCATGCCACAAAAACTCAAGGCCCGCTAAACAACCAATTTGTGGTTTTGTAATTTGCTGACAAAACAAAATGTGAACATATTTTGTTTTCCTCATTTTCTTTTTTCTCTTTTTCTTTTATTAATAATAATAATAGAACCCATGTAGGATAATATTTGTTGGGATTTCTCATGAGTAAAAATACCTCAACAAATCTCCCATTTTTTTGTCTATGAGAAAGAACCCACCACCCTCGCGGGCGAGCAACATATCTTCAGTTTCTCCTTGCCAAAGCTTTGGTCAAAATATCGGAACAAATATCATCAGTGTGAACTTTATCAAGTTCATACAACTTGTATTCAATTGCATCTCTAATCCAATGACACCTCACATCAATATGTTATGTTCTCTTATAGAACATAGAGTTCTTATCAAGGTGAATAGCAGTGCTATTGAGTTCTTATCAAGGTGAATATCAAGGTGATTAACACAAAGAACCACGTAGCGTTGTTGCATAAAGCCAATCTCTTGCATAAATCTTTTCAACCACAATAATTCTTTGCATGCTTCCATTGTTGTCACATACTATGCCTCGGTAGTAGACAAAGAAACACACTTTTGCAATCTTGACTACCATGACACGTCTCCCCTTGCAAATAACATCAAATATATGGAAGTGGATTTCATGTTGTCTTTATTTCCTACCATATCAGAATCCATGTAACCAACAAGCATCGCCTCCCCATTTCCAAATTTTATACCCACTTAGAAGTACCCCATAGATACCTAAGGATTCACTTAACTGCTTCCCAATGCTTCTAACCGGGATTTAACAAGAACCGACTAACAACGCCTACTGCATGGGCAGTATCAGGCCGTGTACACACCATTGCATACATCAAACTTCCAATCAATGATGCATATGGAACACCATCCATTTCCTTAATCTTCTTCTCAGAAGAAGGACAATCTTTTTCAGTTTGTTTAAAGTTGGGAGTAAGAGGTGTACTAACCTCATTAACATTAGCCATCTTGAATCAGCTAAGCACCTTTTCAATGTATTAATCTTGTGACATGTGCAACTTTTTTGAAGCCCTGTCTCTAGCAATCCGAATGCCATGAATATTCTTAGTTGGCCTAAGTTTTTCATAGAAAACGACTTGCTTAATTCTTTCTTCAGCTGGACAGTTCTTTTAGCATTCTTGCCAACAATCAAAATATCATCAACATAAAGCAATAAAATGATGAAATCATCATCACCAAACCTCTTAAAGGAAACACAGTGATCAGGCACAGTCTTTCGGTAGCCTTGCTTCCCTATAACTGACTCAAATTTCTTGTACCACTGGCTCGATGCTTGCTTCAAGACATAAAGACTTTTCTAAAGTTTACAAGCATAATCCTCTTTACCTTTAACGTGAAAACCTTCAGTTTGCCCAATATAGATTTCTTTATCCAGATCACCATGAAGGAATGCTGTCTTGACATCCATTTTCTCAAACTCAAGGTCAAGACTAGCAGCTAAACCAAGGATCACCCTGATGGAACTCATCTTCACGATCGGAGAGAAAATCTCATCAAAATCAATACCCTTCCTTTGACTGAACCCCTTGACCACCAATCTTTCCTTGTACCTAGGCCGTTAGGTGTGTTCCTCAGTCTTCAATTTGTAAACCCACCAGTTCTTCAAAGCTCTTTTTCCCTTAGGCAACTTCACTAACTCAAAGGTATTGTTCTCATACAAGGAATCCATCCCATATTGCATGGCTTCAACCCACTCTCTTTTATGCTTATCTTCCATGGCCTCTTTGTAATACTCGGGCACTTCCGCATCAGTGAGTAAGACATACTCACTAGTCGAATAAAGAGTAAAAGGTTGAAGGTCTCTTGTAGACCGCGTGAGTGGGACAAATGCAGGCATATCTACTGGTAACTCGGGATGAATATCCTCATCTAACTCTACTTTCTCTTGATTATCAACATTATCGGTACCATGTTGTTCGGCATTTGGAATATCATAATATTGATGTGACTCGGTATGTTGAGTAGGAATAGGATCCAAATAAATGAGATCATTAGTGTACTAAGGAACTGCCTTCGTCTTCTCAATATCTTTCCAACTCTGATCTTCCACAAACACAACATTATGGCTTCTTACAAGCTTCTTTGAAACTGGATCATATAGCCTATATCCAAACTCATCTTTCCCATAACCAAGGAATATACATTTTTTGAACTTCACATCAAGCTTTAATCTTTTATCTTTGGGAATTATGCACAAATGCTTTGCATCTAAAGACTCGCAAATGACGATATAAAACATCTTTGCCACTACAAACTCTGTCTGGAACATCATTATATAAAGGAATACAAGGAGTAAGATTAATAACATGTACCATTGTATTTAAAGCTTCACCCCAAAAGGAATTAGGTAACCATGCATGTGAGAGAATACATTTAAACCTTTCAACCAACGTTTGATTCATCCATTCTTCTAAACCATTCAACTGTGGTGTCTTTGGATGTGGCATTTGGTGTTGAATACCTTTCTTTCTACAATAAGCATTGAGATGACCAATATATTCACCTCCATTGTCTGTTCGAATACACCTGAGCTTCTTCCCAGTTCGTTTCTCAACTAAGGCATGAAACTGCTTAAACACATCAAACACCTTATCTTTAAACTTCAAAGTACAAACCTATACCTTCCTTGAATGATCATCTATAAATGTGACAAAATATAAGCAGCCCCCAAGTGTTCTAGTCTTCATAGGACCACATACATCTAAATGCACCAAGTCAAGTATACTTTCTTTTCTATGCGGCGAATGACTATGAAAAGAAACTCTACTTTGCTTACCATTCATACAATGAGAACACTTCTTCAAATAAACATCTTTCACACCTGACAATGCATCTTTCATCAATAATATGGACATCCTTTTTCACTCATGTGACCAAGTCTCTTATGCCACGTATCGGTCATATCAGAATTCGTCAATGAATTAACCGAGTCTCTGGAAATATTTGGATGTGCCGTGTAAAACCAACTCCATCCCAGTATCAAACTTGAAGCAAACATCCCCAACACCAACGATGTTTTACCCGTCTTAACATTCCCAAAATCCCCATGATTAGGATTATAAGATGAATAAAAATCCCTTTGTGATGTCAACTGACAAGTAGCACCACTATTAACAGCCCAACTCGAATCATCACGTGCAATGTTCACCATATCATAACCACAAAAAATATGAAACTCTTTGGTGGCAGTGTTAGTTTCAGATGTACCTTCATCACCGTCATCTTTCAGGTTGTTCGTTTATTGTTGTAATTAGCCTTCTGGTTGTCCTTTTTCAATTGTCTGTCATATTTTATTGTGTGCTCTTTTCTACCACAATGATAGCACTCAAAATCATCAAACATGCCTTTAGACTTACTGTGGTGCTTTGCTTTGTTACTCGGACCTCTACTATGGTTTCTCTCCTTACTTTCGTTAACTATGGCATCTGAATGTGAAGAGGAACCTTGTGACTTTTTTCTCATCTCTTCATTTATAATACTACCTTTAGCCAATTCCATAGTGATAATACAGTTTGCTGTGGAGTTGGGCAATGATTTCCTAAAAGTCTCCCAAGAATCCGGTAAAGTACCAAGAAGCCATAGACCTTGTATCTTATCTTCAAACTCAATACCCATAATAAAACCCTGGAAAACATTCAAATGATCAGCAACAGGAGTTCCATCACGGTATTTCAAGTTTATCAACTGTTTAATCAAGAACAAGTTATTCTTCCCAGACTTCCGAGCATACAACTCTTCAAGCTTGGTCCATAGAGTACGAGCATGACTCTCCCGCTAATATGGTTCAAAACATTATCACAAACCCATTGTCGAATATACCCACAAATCTTTCTATGCAAAATATTCCACTCTCCAACAATTTTATCTTCAGGTTTATCGGTACTGAACACAGGTCAATAATAATCCTTCACATAAAGAAGGTCTTCCATCTTGCCTTCCAAACATGATAATTAGAGCCATTCAAATTCAACATCCAACCTATGTTAGCATCCATCGTTCAAGCAAGTCTTAAACCAAGAACAAGAGCCGAAGCTATGATACCACACTATTGGGAAAAAAACGACCACCTAGCCACTAACGGTAAACAAAAAGTGCAGAATTAATCTTCGTTTGGCTAAACTTTTCCCCGACCCGATTGAACCTATGAGGATGCAAACTTAAAATAGGGTATTCTAAAAGTAAAAGGGGACACAAAATGTTTAGTGTCGAAAACCTCTCAAGGTGAGAGTAAAAACCACGAGACTACTAGAGCCGCTTCAAATTCACTATCACCAATAATGAGCACTACAAAGTCTTCTCTAGGTAAAACTAGAGGTGTACATAAATCATCATATACTTGGCACAAACTAACATCAAGTATATGGAATCAAACTACAAAAGAAAACAAGTAAGAGATATCACCACGAGAGAATATATCAATCTCTAAAACTTATCTTATCTTCAAAACACCAAAAGAATGGAGCACAAACTATTTCTTCTCTCCGTATTCTTTTGTCGACAACAGCAAAGAGAAACTCTAAAAATTCAATTCTTTTGTAAGTGTGTTTCGGCATAATAAATTATCACTACTATAAAACCTAATTAATATGTTTCTTATTTTTCGTCCATGCAAGGCCCATGCCACCAAAACACAAGGCCCACTAAACAACCAATTTGTGGTGGTGTTATATGCTGACAAAAAAAACGTGAACATATTTTGTTTTTCACTTTTTTTTTACTTTTTCTTTTTAATAATAATAATAATAGAACTGATGTACTAAAGTAGTCAAATAATTTATTAACTAAAATATGCTATTCTAGACACTTAATAATAATTCTAGACTCTTAAACTTAACTTAAACTATTAACCGGCAAGTGTATCGGTCGAATCTAGTACAACTAAGTAAGTCCGGATATCGAACCCACGAGACTCTTTAATTTACGTAACTAGCTAATTAGACTGACTTAATGACACGACTATTTATTAATATTATTTTAAAGGGGGGGGGGGGGTTTAACTAATGAATATTAAACTAGACTTAACCCTAATTAATTAAATAATAATAAAATATAATGATTACATAAAACCCTAATTAATTAAAAGACTAATAAACAAGCAAATTACTTTGGATTAATTCATATGATAATGTAACCACTTAGGCTGGAATCCCCTAAGTTATGGCTATCAAATAATTAGACAAATTAAGTTATGGAATGGGATCGTAAGATAGACCCCAGAAAGAAAACCCGAACAAGACCTGACCATTCTCAATAAGACACCTATGAGTGTCTATCAAGTTTTAAGACACACATGTTTTATATATTAAAATCCCTTACGGTTATTTAATTATTTATATATAAGTACATTTATAGTGAAATCCTACCTTACAGCGTGGAAATCAAAGGTAGCTAAGCAAACTCAATTGACTTAATAGGCTAAGTTTACAATTCAAACCTAGACGAACTCCTTACGAAGAACTAAATCTAGCAATCATAATCAACAAAGATCTATCAATAACCTATCACCTCACAGCTTTCTAGGTTAGCAGCTCACTTTTATTTATTTGATTAGTTTTATTGTTTCTATAATCTTATTCGAATTCAATGACAAACTAGTCAAGAACACACAGTAAATGACCTAACAAAACCCTATCCTATGAAACAATCAACAAGGGTTATGTGAAACAATAAACCTAAGCAAATAAAACCAAGTAATCATATGCATCAATTAAATAAAACTCAACAATTTACTTAAAACATAAAATCCATAACGAAAAGAATCGCAATCAAAATTCATCCAAACAAAGGTTCATCATGACCTAGGTAGCTTTATAAGTTTAGCCTAGCATCATGTAATCAAAAGCAAACAAAATAATAAAATAAGAAAACATGGTGAAAGCAATGAAGAATGGTGAATCAAAGGTGATAAAACCCGTAATCTTCGATCTTGAATGTATAGCTCTTCACCAAATGCTCTCTTTTTTTTCAAAACCGCCAAGTATCTCGAATAATAGCTCCAATAATCTCCAAATTCGTCTAGTGGTTGTAAGGTATTTTTCAGGTTAAGGTTAGGGGTGTTTATACAGTGAAATAAGACCCAAAACCTTATCAATTTTCGAAACGTTCTGGAAAAACTTCAACTAGGCGCCGCGCGACCAGGGGTAAGAGCCTGGCCGCGCGGAGCGGCTTGCTTCATCCGGGGCCGGTCTGACCGGCCCTGTCAGACCGGTTAACATTCCAGTTCCTTTCCTGACGCGTTCCGGCTTCTCGTTTAGGCTTGTTTTGACTCGTTTTTCGCCCTTAACAAACCGGTTAGTATCTTTGGGTTTGTGTAAACTTACTTAGGCTTGTAAACGAAACAAACATGAACGGAGAACGTTGTTGTTCGTTTTTTTAACTTTTACGGTTTAATTGACGGAGCTTTCATGGTTTTCTTATTTGTGTTCATTCGTTAAGGAAAAAAATGTATTTCTGTTAATTTATGTTTGTTCGCTAACAGTATAAGCAAACAGATTGTGAATGTACATGGACACATAACTGTTCATTGATGAGTTAAACCAATTAAAAGTAGACGAACAATAGTGATTTGCTTTAAAAAGTTATTTAAATTAGAATAAATTGTAATGGACATAAAAAATTACAAGTTAAAAGCTATACCACATAGTTAAAAAGTATGTCAACTGTAAATTACGGAGGTGGCATATCGAACTTTTTGTTACTTTTTTTTTCTTTTGAGAAGCAGCATTTCAATCGACCAAGCCAAACACCCGTACTACCAAGAAGCCAAACAATTGTTTCATCCTTGAATCTGAAGGCTCGACCAAATAGATGAGTGAATGCAACAACTATTAAAAAGTTTTGCTATAAATCTACTTTTCTGTATCTTTTATTCATGAATCCACATGACAATGGCATATATACACAAGTCTGTTGATTCTCTTTTACTTAGATATAGCCGTTACAATCACATAGACATTAGAGACTTTGACGCAACAAGATTTGTCCTGCATTTAAATAAATGCTACTTGGTTCCAAGCACATGGATTTGGTTTGGCCAAGGTTCAAACTTCAAAACCTCAACCAAATCACTATCCTTATTTGTAAATCACTAGGACAGTGGAGTGATTGATAACTATATCGACAAATAATATTTCACAAGTTAGTTTAGAACTTTGGTTTTTAAATGAAGTATTTTTATTGCCTCAAGATTTTGTTTATGTTTAATCACTTGTCTCATTAATTTATAATAATTGTTTATTGATTATCAATGTGTGAAACTTATTGTGGTTTGTTATCTCAAAATGCCACTAATGGGCCTCTGTTATATACCCTAAACTGATCTATCCGGTTCTTTAACCTAAAAAGTCGAAACACATTAATCTTGGCAAAGAAACAAAAGCATATATACTTGCCCCAAATCAGCAACCACAAACACAAGAGGCTGCAAATTTCTTGGTTAAGTTCAATGCAGATATCTCATACTAAAAAATAGCAAAACCACTTATTACTTAAAGCAAAAACAAATTATAAGAGATCTCCCATGATATATCATTTGACACTAAAAATTAACTTATAATGCAAAATAACATTTGCGAGCCTGCTTAAACCATCATGAGACTCATTGTAGCAATATAGTCATCGGCTAACTGTAACGTTATCAAGATTAGATTTTTATATCTTATAAAAAAAATAGTCGTTGCTATAAGTGTTTGACTATGACAGTAGAGTGTTTAAGTTTTCAAATCATGATGTTAAAAATTAGCCGTTTATTATGATGATTATATTTTCAAATCACTTTTAAAGAAAAATAGCCGTTGGCTACCTATGTTTGAATTCGACGATATGATGATTAAAATCTTAAATCTATTTTTTTAAAATAGTCGTTGGCTACCGGTGTTAATTAATTTTTTTAGTCCAATTGAGAAATATAGCCGTTGGATATCGTTCTTCGACAGTGACTTTATGATAATTAATTTCAAATCCTATTGTAGAAAAAAAAAGTCGTTGTCTGGCTACACTGTGGCGTTAGAACAATTAAAATTTCAAATATTGTTTAAAAATATAGCCGTTGGCTACCAACGTTCGGATTTGACATTATTTATGAATAAAATCAAATAGACATATGAATTAAATAGCCGTTAAACAATTTCAGCTATTTTGCCATCTTTAAATACCGTTGTACCAGACGTGATCAACTGCAGTTAGAAACAACAAGAGGATCACCGTTGCCTCATACTATTCAACCACCCTTAAAAAAACATATCATTGAAAAGGCGATAGTTACTAATTTAGACGATGCCGAGTGCCTGCTCCTCCGCTATACAGCCAGTCGACCACATAACCACACCACCACTTGCCTACGCAGTCACCACCCACCCTACAAATCCACCATTGGCCCGTCACTGCTGCTCACTGCCACTGAAACACTGACTCCTCCAGCAATTGTAAGTTCCTATTCCCTTTTGCATGAAACTTAGATTGTGAAGACCCAATTCACGCTTAGCGTATGCATATTGAAGAGGTATGTACCCGCCTCAACACGGAGCAAGGCGGGTCAACCCACAAGATATAGACAACAGGCTTGAAATCAAGACATTATAAAGGCACAAAGCCAAAACCTATGCGCATGGCGCATATCATATATGCTCAGGCATCATATGCCCAGGCACCACGCATGCTCAGGCATCACACGCCCAGGCACCACACATGCTCAGGCATCATATGCCCAGGCACACATATGCGCGTGGCGCATCAGCGCGCGGCGCATATCACATCTGCGCATGAAACATCTGCGCGTGAGAATAAAGAGAAGACCTCGCGCATCCTCAGGATTGGCGCATATCACACATGCACATAATCAACCTCGTCCTTATCCAAATCAGGATTAGGGCAACCTTGATTGTGCACGTCAGACAACCTTCCAGAAGGTATCTTTTTAAGGAATAAGAATATGCTGATGTTGACAGCTGCCAAATGAAAGGTGGACAACTCAGCATGACACATGTGCTACCACGTGATTACAACCAATGAGAAATCACCAGGTGTCCCAGAGGACACGTGGCGCAGAGCAATTGGAGGAGGCCAGCAAAACCCTAATTGGGTCTGAGCCCAATCAGTGGAAACCCTAGCACTATAAATACAGCATCAACTCCACAAGGAAACATGATCACACATCACCTGATAACATACAATCACAGAGTATTCAGCTATTAAGCAATACACTCTAAATTCCTTACTCTCACATATTATTATCTTCTCCACAAATACTTATTCTCACACCGGAGGGTTACCCCAAAGAGGACCCCTCTGTCCCTTTCTGAGGGGTAAGTTGACGGTGCTGTTCATTTTGTAGGTGGAAGAACCCAGATCCAAGAAAACCATCGGTGAAATAGTATAATCACACCCGAGGAAAGTAGATCGTCTACCAGTGAGTCGATCCACGTCTCTTCATTGGCGCCATCCACTGTTACAACGGCAATCAGATCTCATCAGATCTATATATAAAAAAAAATCACCATGGTTTCTGGCGTTCATAACGTTGATCAAGTTCTGGAGGATATTGAACGTGAGGATGTTAATGAGGGACAACAGTTTCTGAGGGTGCCGCGTGATTCTACGCGCACCACCAGTAACCGTCCCTTCATCACAACTCCCCACGGCCAGACTGAAACTCCTCCAGACGATCTTAAGTTACAAAATCTTGCCGGCGCAAAACAAAAAGGACCAATGGGTCCAGAAGAGGAAACAAATGATCCTAAAGAATGGCTCATAAACGAGCAGCGGCGTCTAATGGACAAGTATAATGAGATGGTCAAGCAGAAAAAGCTAGCCGACTTAACACAAAGGCAAGCGCTTGATAAGCAAACTGTTCATGGAACAAAAAGGCTGCGCGCGCCGGAAGAAGGACATTCTGTTCACACTGCACATACTGAGTTCAGTGATGAAGAAGTGCATAGCATGAGGAAGACGCGAGATACTCATGCAGGAGGCTCACAGCTCCGCGCGCCTGTGAACATGGCGCCTGGAGCCAGAGCCGATCTGGATCTGCACATGCCGTACAGCCCACCAGTCAGAGGGCAAGTGGACGTAACCACACCGTATAGACCAGCCATCTTGGTGAAACATTCAAAGTTCACTGCGCGCATCGCGCAGGCTCCCATCCAGCACAAAACCAAGATGCCAAGTGGTTTGGGTAAATATGACGGCACAACAGATCCAGACGATTTCTTGCAAGGTTTTTACAACACGGGAAACCTAGAGAGCTGGACGATGCCAACATGGTGTCACATGTTTGCTCGCTGCCTCACGGGCGCGGCGCGTGTATGGTTCGAGAGCTTGCCGACTGGGCAAATCGATGGGTTCGAGGAACTATTGGAAAAGTTCCAAGCCCACTTCGTACAGCAGCGCAGACACACGCGCGACCCTGATGACATCATGCACTGCGTGCGCAGGAATGATGAAACGATTGAAGACTACATCACTCGTTTCAATCAGGAGTCTCTGGCAATCGGAGGGATCACTGAGCAACTTTTGCGCGTGGCCTTTATACAAGGCGCGCGCAGTGATCAACTACGCCGAGCTCTCGTAAGCAGAGAGGGCATGCCCACCACGTGGGCCAAGTTAATGGAAGCCTCGCAAGTCTTCGCGAGAAATGAAAAACAAATTGCCCAAGATAAGGCAAGAGAAAGAGCGCATCAAGCTGAGTCACCGCGCAGCAAAGAAAAAAGGGGCAAGCAGAACTCTGTATGGTCCAGGTTGCAACCAACCAGTTTTTCTTCCGCAGAAAAACAGGCGCAGCCAAGCTCACCCCAGCCCCAAAAAGATGTTCGTAATCGCGGGGAGGGTGACAAGAGGGAGGGCGGCAGAGATCCTAGCAGACCTCTGCCAAGAATTTGGACTCCCCTCACTAAAACTCCTTCACAGGTGTTAAGCACTGAGAATGTCCAATTCAAAAGCCCCAGGCCACTACACTACAAGGGACCATCAGACAGTGGCAAGTACTGTGAATTTCACAAGTCCACAGGGCACAACACTGATGCATGCCACCACTTGAAGGATGCAATTGAAAAGGACGTGAAATCAGGCAAGCTGGCTCACCTGGTGAAAAACTCAAGACCAGAAGATGAACAATCAGGAGCCTCAGCCAGCAAAAAGTACAAAAGAATCTGTGTAGCCGAGGGGGGAAGGCAAGGGCAGACATCAAGAAAGAGAAGCGCGCAAATCCAAGGAGATTGGCGCGAGCAGCAAGTCATCTTCCCAAGAATCAGGGGAGGCCCTTCCATCAGCATTCCTCTTGTTATCACTACACACATTGCTCATTACGAAGTGTCAAAAGTCCTGGTTGACACTGGCAGCGAGTCAGACATCATGTATGAGCAATGTTTCAGGAAACTGGATCCGGCAGACCAAGCAAGGCTTGAAATTGTGAATGCACCGATCTCTGGTGTTTCCAATGAAATCATTCATCCCCTAGGTCAAATACAATTTGAACTAACCATGGGGGATGAGAAACACAAGCGAGCCGAAGTTGTCAACTTCTTGGTCTTGCCCACCACTTCTTGCCACAACATGATCTTGGGTAGGGAAACGATTGCCCAATTCAACGCCATACCGTCGCCAGCGCACGGCGCATTGGGGTTCCCAACACCAACAGGTGTAACTTTTGTATACCGAGATCATTTGTGCGCAGTGACAAGTACTCCGCGGGAGGGGAGAATGAAACTTCCAATGGCAGACAACGTGCCAGAGGAATGGATTCTCAACCCAAAATTCCCGGAGCAGAAGATCACAATTGGCGCAACGATATCAGACGACACGAGGTTGAGAATGAAAAGATTGCTCACAGCATATATGTCGGTCTTCGCGTGGCAACACTCTGATATGACTGGGGTTCCGCGAGACCTGGCTCAGCATTCTCTCAACACCTTCAAGTCTGTAGAGCCAATTGCTCAAAAGAAGAGAGTCATGGGGGATGAGAAAGCGAGGGCCATGAATGAGCAGGTTGAGGATTTACTGCGCGCAAACATCATCCGCCCGATAAGATACCAGACGTGGGTAGCCAATCCTGTGATGGTAAAGAAAAGTAACGGGTCGTGGAGGATGTGCATTGACTTCAAGGACCTCAACAAAGCGTGCCCAAAGGATTGCTATCCCCTACCAAACATCGATGCAAAGGTAGACTCCGTGGCGCCATTCAAACTCAAATGTTTTCTGGATGCCTACAAGGGCTATCACCAGATTCAAATGGCACCACAAGATGAGGACAAGACCGCATTTAGAACTGACAAGGGTGTTTTTTGCTACACAAAAATGCCCTTTGGTTTGAAGAATGCGGGCGCCACCTACCAAAGACTTATGGATGCCGTTTTCAGCGACCAAATCGGAAGAAACCTAGAAGTCTATGTGGATGATTTGGTGATCAAGAGCAGGGAGGAAAAGCAAATGCTCAAAGACATCGAAGAAACCCTTGGGCGCCTAAAGGAAGTTAACATGAAGCTCAATCCGAGCAAATGTACTTTCGGCGTACTAGAGGGAAAATTTCTAGGTGTAATGGTCACCAAGGATGGTTTCAAGGTAAACCCTGAGAAGGTGGAGGCCATCCTTGACATGCCCTCGCCATCCACCATGAAAGAAGTACAGAAGCTGAATGGTAGATTGGTCTCAATCAACAGGTTCCTAGCGAACCATGCAACCAAATCTACCCCATTTGTCAACACATTAAGAAACTGCTTAAAGAAAAGTCAGTTCAAATGGACTCCTGAGGCCGAGCAAGCTTTCAGTGAGATTAAAGAATGTTTGATAAATCTGCCCGCGCTCACAGCTCCACTTCCTGGTGAAACTTTGACATTATACCTATCAGCAGGAGAGCGCGCCATCGGCGCAGTATTATTGGTGGATCGCAAGGGAATCCAAACGCCAATATACTATGTGAGTCGGGTGCTGACAGATCCTGAGACGCGCTACTCCATCATGGAAAAGTTAGTTTTATCACTAACACACGCGTCGCGCAAGCTTCATAGATATTTCAATGGTCATCCCATTGAAGTTCTGACTGGTTACAACATCCAGCAAGTTTTGCGGCGTCCCGCGCTCTCAGGAAGGCTGACAAAGTGGGCACTGGAATTAGGCGAGCACACGATCGCCTATAAGCCCCGTCCAGCAATAAAGGGACAAGTCTTGGCTGATTTCATAGCCGAGGTCCCCGAAGGAAGAGTAGAAAAGGCTCAGCGCGAGGTAGACCCTCCGCGAGCCAATGATGAAGAAAATGTGTGGAGATTGTTCACTGACGGAGCTTCAAACAACGAAGGCTCCGGCGCAGGCCTAAAACTGGTGGATCCAGAGAATCATGAATATACTTACGCCATCAGGTTGGACTTCAAAAGCACCAACAATGAGGCTGAGTATGAAGCCCTGCTGGCTGGCCTGCGCATCGCGCACAAATTCGGGGTTAAAAAGCTAGAGGCCCATGTTGATTCATACTTGGTAGCAGCACAGGTCAATGGCCTTTATGATGCCAAGGAGAACACCATGCCTCTATATCTAGAGCAGGCGAAAAAGCTCATCGAGCAATTTGACTGCTTCAGAATCATTCATATTCCGCGCAATGAAAACAAATCTGCAGACGCGCTGAGTAAGATGGCATCAACCAATTTTGATCACTTTGGCAAAGATGTCAGGGTAGAAGTAATGAGCAACCCGTCGGTGGTAGCAAAGTCTGTCCTGGTAACTCATACAACACCTTCATCATGGATAACTCCAATAATGGAATTCTTGAAGGAAGGAAGAGTACCAGATGATCGCGCGCAAGCGAGGAAGATAAGACACAAGGCGCAGAACTATGAACTGCTTGACGGTACATTATATCGACGCTCTTATCTTGGGCCGCTCATGAAATGCCTAGATGCTGAGGAAGCGAGCTATGTGATCAGAGAGATACACGAAGGAATCTGTGGAATTCATGCTGGCCCGCGCATGGTGGTTGCCAAAGCAATGAGCGCAGGCTATTATTGGCCAGGCATGTACTTGGACGCTCTAAAGGAGATCCAAAAATGCAAAGCATGTCAGAGCTATGCGCCAAACACCATGCGGCCAAAGAACAACTTGATTCCAGTGACCTCTGCATGGCCGTTCCACAAATGGGCAATCGACATTGTGGGTCCCCTACCGCAAGCGCCTGGGCGAGTAAAATTTTTGGTAGTGGCAGTAGATTATTTCACAAAATGGGTTGAAGCCAAGCCACTAGCAAAAATAACAGCCGAAGCGATGAAGCAGTTTATCTGGAGCCACATCATATGCCGTTTTGGCTTGCCCATGGAAATTGTGAGCGATAATGGCAAGCAATTCACTGACAAGAAGATATCCAGCTGGCTCAAGGAATTGCGCATCAACCAAATTTTCACTTCAGTTTATCACCCTCAGGGGAATGGACAAGTGGAACGCGCTAATCAAAGCTTGCTGAATGGGCTGAAGAAAAGGTTAGATGGAGAATCCCATTCTTGGGTTGAAGAGCTACCTAATGTCCTGTGGGCACACAGGACATTAAGTAAAACCAGCAACGGCGAATCCCCGTTCAGCCTAACCTATGGAACAGAGGCAATGATTCCAGCAGAAATTGGGTGCCCATCCCATAGAGTGCTCATGATGAGCAAGATTGATAACGAGCGCGAAAGAAGGTTGGATCTCAACTTACTTGAAGGGCGCAGAGAGGCGGCTATCATCAGTGAAGCCAAGTACAAGAAAAAGCTGGAAAAATATTACAACCAGCGCGTGAAAGAATGCCACTTCAAGAAAAATGATTTTGTCCTTCGAAACAACGAAGCTAGCCGCGCGATACCCCCGGGAAAAATGTCCCCCAATTGGGAGGGACCTTATCAAATCTCAGAAGAATTGGGGAAAGGCGCATATGCTTTAAAAGATTTGAATGGAAAGAAGATCCCGCGCGCATGGAACGCGGCACAGCTTAGAAAATGTTTCATGTAAATGTCAAGTTTGTAATCAAGGCTTTTTAAGCCATTATGAATAATGATACGCGCTATCTTCTCTTAATATGGATTCTATTACCTTTTTGCATACATGTTTCACACTTCCCTTTATTAGTTTTGAGCAATATGACAACATTGTATTGACATCAAAACGAATTAAAAACGAAGTAAAACATACATGCGCGAGCTTCAAGCTCAAACGTGTTAACGAGTCTTAACTCTAAAACGTCAGGGCCTTAGCCCAATTCCATTACCTTTTGCATACATGTTTCACACTTCCCTTTATTAATTTTGAGCAATATGACAACACTATATTGACATCAAAACAAAATAAAATGAAGTAAAACATACATGCGCAAACGCGTTAAAGAGTCTTAACTCTAAAACGTCAGGGCCTTAGCCCAATAATGTGAGCCTTAGCTCAAACAACTCACAACATCCATCCTACATGCTGCGCATCCTGACCATAAAATACCTAAACACAACTAAGGCAAGAGCAAACGCCAAAACATAGTTGTTAAGGTCTCAGGTCAAGGTCGCGTATAAAATTGTAATGGATATCTGAGTAACACATTGACGCGTAAGGCTAAAAAAAATCATAATTCCATAAACGCGCGAGAACGTCGCGCAAGAGGGGAATAATGAAAGCGCCAAGACGCGTGTCAACATAATCAAGATATGGCAGAATCACTTA
This sequence comes from Bidens hawaiensis, assembly GCF_021521415.1. Lineage (NCBI taxonomy): Eukaryota > Viridiplantae > Streptophyta > Magnoliopsida > Asterales > Asteraceae > Bidens > Bidens hawaiensis. The sequence goes on along the minus strand of NW_027491862.1, from coordinate 20,075 downwards.
CAATATGACAAGGGTTAAGTATAATAAATTCCTTACAACCTTGTTCTTATTCCAACGCGCAAGCATATCTTATATTCAACAAGCAAACATGCGATATAAAGAGATGAATGGGAATGCGCAAGATGCGAAGAAGGGAAAAACAGAATTTCATTCAAAAGCATTGAAATTTACAAGTTTACAAGATGAGATACAAACTACAAAAAAAAAAAAACATGAAGGGCTTCTCAAGTCTCCACGTTGACATCAGCCTCTTCATCATCCTCATCATCGCCGTCGGCATCTGGCGCAGCCTGCTCCTCGTCGTCTCCAAACTGACCATAGTCAAGTTCTTCATCTTGAATGGAGTCTTCTATCATGACAGTGTCAGGAGCGGATCCTATGGCCACGCCAGAGCCGCTAGCAACGCCAGCATTCGCCGCGCCATCATCGCCGCCGCAAGCCCCCTCGCACTCGTCAAGTAATTTCTTTAGCGCGACGAGATCGGGCTGGTCAGCAAGCGCGGATATCTGCAAATCATAAGCAAAAATATGAGTACAAAAAGACTTAGAAAATAAGTCAAGGTAATCTCATTAAGGTTAAAATACCTGCGCAAGGATGGGAATGGGAGTGTTCATATACTTCTCCCCCATCGCGGCCATTTCCGCGCAGGCAGCGTTGCTCTGATAAGGGTACTCGGATGGGTTCTTCTTTAACATGCCATATTCGTAACCATCCGTGAACCCTTCAGCTCGGCCCACCAAGCGCGCGGCAGCATTGCAGTCCATCACAAGGGCCTGAAACTCGTCTGAATATTTCATCGCGAAAGCGCAACGAGTCATGCCCTGTGAGATGAGCCAGTGGCGATCCTGCGCGAGGCTAGCAACAGACGTCTCGAGGGAAGGAACCTGAGAGTTTAATAACTCAACAGTTTCCTTAGTCTTTTTCAGCTCCTCTTTGTCAGACGCTGCTGCCGCCAAGATTTCTTCTTTCTCCGCTCGCGCAGCATCAAGTGCTTCCTGGCTAGACGCCGCCGTCGCCAGGGCTTCATCTTTATCGGCCTGTGCGGCCGCCAGCTCCCTCTTCAGGCGCGCAACCTCACTCTCCAGTGAAGATTTTTCAGTGACAGACTGGACAAGAGCCTGGTCAAGCGCCTCCGCCTCGAGCTCCAAGTCGCGCGCCCTGCGCGCGAACTTGGCAGCATCCGCCTCCGCCGCCTGCAGCTTCTCCCGCGCCGCCTGGAGCTCATACCCGCGCTTCACGAAGGCGCTGTTGGCACTGGCTCGGTTCTCACTGAGCTCTGCTTGGAGCTTCTCAGCTCTTTCGCGAGCATCAGAAAGATGCCAAGCAGACACCTTAGCCTCTTGCTTGGCTTCCGCAAGAGCATCACGTACTTTTACGTAATCAGAGCGAAGCTCTTGGGAGGCAGCAAAGAAGGCCGACCCAGCAAACATATGGTCGTTGAGCAGGTCGTCGCGAGCGCGGTCCTCCTGGAACCTCCTTTCAGATGGAGGCACAGCATGAGCCCAGAATTCCGCACACACCCCCATGGACTGAAATGTGCTATCTTCAGTAATATTCCATCTCGGGCGGTAAGTGTGATCGGCTTCCTGCAAAAACAAAGAAATTATCTAAGTCATCAAAACATTAAGATGGAAGTCCGCGCAGCGAAGCAAAAAAAGAACCTATACCTGTGGGGACGAAGCAGAAAAGTCAGCGCCAGCCCCACGAGAAGGCTCCGCCGCGAAACCTCGTGGCGCCGAAGGGCTGGCGCGGGCGCCATCGGAGTCTTCAGCATGAACCTCCTCATCCTCCTCTGAAATAGGCCTCTTCTCCTGCGACCTAGAATCAAAATCGGTCTCGCGAGGAGGGCTGTGCGCAGGAGGAGGTGAGGGAGGTCTCGGCGCCGCCAAGTCGGCGCGCAAAACGGCCTCCTGCTCCTTAGTAATGCCGATGAGGGGAGATTCATCGCTTGCAGGAGCAGGAGCAGAGCCAACAGCGCTGGCGCCGGCGCCAGAAGTCACACCAGAAGCTTGTACGCCAGCTACGGCTTCTATGAAAAAATCAACAACAACAAATGGTTAATGACTTGATCTAAAAGAAAGTCAGAAAAAAAAAAAAAAAAAAAAAAAAAAAGAAGAGCGCAATACGTACCTTGGCACAACTCCGTTCGCGCAGCAAACATCGCCATGAAGTCCATTCTACCCTTCTTTGAGGGTAAAGCGGGGGACTTCGAAGCGACCTCCGGCGCAGCATCGGCATCTTGTTGCGCTGTCGCCGGCTCTACAAACATTTGAGTGAGCAAGATTCATTAGTACTTCAACCAGAATCGCGCTCATAGAACCATAAAGGATAAGCAAAGTTTACCTGTCGCGGGCGTTTCCGCCGCGCGAAGGGAAGAGGTAGTGGCACCATGCCTCAGGTGGACAGGAGGTCTGCCCACTTTTATAGGCAGGGAAGACAAGGAAACCTTGGTAGTAAACTCCTGGGTTTTCCCAAATCCCCCCGCCTGAGTAGGAAGGTCCTGAACAACAGGGGCAACATCTTTTTTCTGTTTCTTACTGGCCCCTGCGCCAGTTTTCCCCTTAGCTTTACGCTTTAGTTGGGGCGCCTCCTCCTCCTCCTCTTCCGCGAGCTCCAGCTCGTAGTTTTCGAGCGCATCTACAATACATGCAACAGAAGCGTTAGCAAAATTTGGTATTGTAAAGGAAAATGCATAAGTACAAAGGCTTACCAGGCGCATCGCTGTCGAAGACAAATCCCAGATCAACAGGGATGAACATGTCATCAAAGCGATCCGGGAAACCAACCTCCCCAGCGCCAAGCGCGACGGAGCCACCCTCCATGTGCTCATCATAGGCAGCATGGATATACTCCTTGGTGACTGCACAAATCAAGTCAAATGAGTTCAGCAAAAAGAATTATATTCGCGCAGAAGTAAAGCAATGAGATAAAACTTACATAACCCGTCGACTTGGATAACGGGCTCAAGCGCGCTGTCCGCCCACCTCTTGCTCATACCAACCCCCACCAGCGCCTCCTCACAAATGTTCTTGGCGGGGGATGGTTCAGCGGTCAGCTTATTAACCCAGGCGCCAGTTGAGCTCTTGAGGACACCCACATCCGCAGGCGCAGAAGAAATCGCGCGCATGGTCATGCGGATGGGGATCACACCTGCCCTTATGTAAAAGAACCTCTCAGACCAGTCATGAAGGCTCTTGAAGGAAACAGTGGAGCACTTCACCTTCTGACTGCGAGGAATAAAAGAGAACCAATTGTCTTGGATCTTGGGCTTGTAAAAAAACTGAAAGCGCCGAGGGGTGGGTTCCTCGCGCTGGGATTTGCACATGAACTCAAAGTGAGTCATGCGCACAAGTCCAAATGGATGGACTTGGGATATATGAATCCCATAAAACTGAAGCAGTGCACCCACAAACCTTGTCATCGGGAGACGAAGGTTGCAGTGGGTGAAAAAATGGCTATATAGGGATATATAGCCGGTAGGCGGGTTCGCCGCCGTTTGCCCGGCCCCAGGCAACATGCAGCCAAACAGGGTGGGAAACCCCTGAGAGGCGATAAGGCTGTCAAGATCAGCCTGCCTCAATTTGCAGGGGATTTCATTCCACCTCTTCACCGCCTTGGTCCTCCTTACCTCCTCCGATGAGCCCTCAGCAGCCTTCTTCCCCTTGCCGGTCTTCTTCAATGTAGACATTACTAACGATTTTCTACGGCAATGGATGGAGGAGATTGTATTGTCTGAACTATCAGACATACAACTGTAAAATCAAGCAAGGGAAACTTCTGAACAACAGATAGCTGGAAGCAGAACAACGGTAATCAGAAGACAAAGAAAGAAAAGCTCAGAAGAATGAACAAGAAGATGAAGGATAAAAAAAAATCTAAGGGCTGGCTTTTATAGGCCCAGGAGAGAGAAATTTTGGTGCTGAACGGACTTCACGCGCCCCCACTCGCAGGATTAAGCCACTACGAGCGCGACACGTGTCCCTGACACTGTGTGAGGGGACATGAAAGGAAACTATACGGCTGCTGCCAGAGTTCACGCGCCGCCACTCGCAGGAACGGACCAACGCGAGCGCGACACGTGTCCCTGACAGCATGTGAGGGGACACGAAAGGCAACTGTAGCACCTCGAGCACACGAAAGGCCTGACACGTCTCCATCACTGAACCACGTTAGCAACAACCAACCACGTCCAGGGACGATTCGTTTGCAACCAAGAGGATAGAATTTCGCGCAACGGTGAATAATAAGAAGAAAAAGACAAAACACCTACCAAAAGAGCAAACTATTTAGTCTAACATCTATCTTACCTCGCTCGCGCGAGACAAGACACACATTAGACTGGGGGGGCTTGAAGAGGTATGTACCCGCCTCAACACGGAGCAAGGCGGGTCAACCCACAAGATATAGACAACAGGCTTGAAATCAAGACATTATAAAGGCACAAAGCCAAAACCTATGCGCATGGCGCATATCATATATGCTCAGGCATCATATGCCCAGGCACCACGCATGCTCAGGCATCACACGCCCAGGCACCACACATGCTCAGGCATCATATGCCCAGGCACACATATGCGCGTGGCGCATCAGCGCGCGGCGCATATCACATCTGCGCATGAAACATCTGCGCGTGAGAATAAAGAGAAGACCTCGCGCATCCTCAGGATTGGCGCATATCACACATGCACATAATCAACCTCGTCCTTATCCAAATCAGGATTAGGGCAACCTTGATTGTGCACGTCAGACAACCTTCCAGAAGGTATCTTTTTAAGGAATAAGAATATGCTGATGTTGACAGCTGCCAAATGAAAGGTGGACAACTCAGCATGACACATGTGCTACCACGTGATTACAACCAATGAGAAAGCACCAGGTGTCCCAGAGGACACGTGGCGCAGAGCAATTGGAGGAGGCCAGCAAAACCCTAATTGGGTCTGAGCCCAATCAGTGGAAACCCTAGCACTATAAATACAGCATCAACTCCACAAGGAAACATGATCACACATCACCTAATAACATATAATCACAGAGTATTCAGCTATTAAGCAATACACTCTAAATTCCTTACTCTCACATATTATTATCTTCTCCACAAATACTTATTCTCACACCGGAGGGTTACCCCAAAGAGGACCCCTCTGTCCCTTTCTGAGGGGTAAGTTGACGGTGCTGTTCATTTTGTAGGTGGAAGAACCCAGATCCAAGAAAACCATCGGTGAAATAGTATAATCACACCCGAGGAAAGTAGATCGTCTACCAGTGAGTCGATCCACGTCTCTTCACATATCGATGTTGTTAAAATGCAAATTACAAAACACAACGGTTTGTCTGAAAATCAATGATTTTTCTAAGAATCTTCTCAAGCACGTTGGGTTATTTTCCAGTTCAGATTAGGAAAAAAAACTAAATAAAATCAATCGTTCTTGTAAACTTTACTACTCTTTTTAGCATTTAAATGATAAAATTAGCCCCTTGCAATGATGAATGTAGTTTGACTGATTCAAATTGCCGGTCACTATTTTTTTAAATTTGAACCTTCTTTCTTAGATATATACACCGTTATATAAATCATTATAAGACTTTGCAGCAAATCAAAGAAGAAGAAGAAGAATCTAAAATGTGTTAGATGCAGTGTTGATGGAGCATATCAGACGCTCTTGGCTGCTACTAGTGATATCACAAAAGGTGAGAAGTTGTACTTTGATTATAACATTTATGATCATGAATACCCGACTCATTATTTTGTTTAGTTTCTTTGTGTGTATATAGATTTCATTTTGATAAACAACAAAATGAAATCTATACATATATAAAGAAACTACACAAAATTTTGAGTTGGGTATACATGATGTACATAACTGTTATAATCAAAATACAACTTCTGACCTTTTGTGATAAAACGAGTAGCAGCCAAAGGTTCTGACATGCCCCATCAACATTACATCTAACACATTTTAAATTTTTCTTCTTCTTTGAGTTCTTGGAAAATATTATAAGGTTTAGCTAACGATCGAGTAAAGAAGATTCAAAATTGAAAAAAATGAGAGTCTGGTTGTTTGATTTAATCAAACCTTATTCATCATTGCAAGGGACTGTTTTTACCATTAAAATGCAAAAAAAGAGCACTCACTTTTACAAAAAGAAAACGATTGATTTGTTTAGTTTTTCTTTTAATCTGAATGGAAAAATAATAAAACATGTTGGGAAGTTTTTTCGGAAAATTACTGATTTATACAAACCGTGGTGTTTTCTATATTTGCATTTCACAACATCGGTAGGTATGCATACACTAAGTAAGATTTGTTCCATCACAAACAAAGATTCATGCATAAGGGAATAAAACTTACGAGTTAGTGGAGAAGCCGGTGTGATAGTGAGTAGCAGAAATGGACCAGTGGTGGACTTGTGGGGCGGGCGGTGACTGCAGAGGCAAGTGGCGGTGCGGTGCAGTTCAGGGGTGGACTCGTTGTGCAGTTGAAGGCATGCATTGCTTGTATGTAAAGGGGTTTGATCACCTCATCCAAATGAGCTTTATCTGCCTTTATTCTAAACATAATTCTGGCACTCTTTCTGGCTGTACCGCTTCCTTGTGAGTTGTATCCTCTTGTGTATTTATGTATATGTTTTTGGTATTTAGTTCATTTTTGATGTGTGTGTAGTATTTAAGTTTTAAAATTTTATGATGTAGAAACATATATGTAGTTGCTGTGTTAACAAAACTAGTTTAAAAATATACCTTTTTATAAGATCACTTTTGTAGTAGTACTTTATTAAAATAAACAATCAAGTAAGTTATAAGTTTAATTACTTTCTAAAAAATGTTAAATATTTTCTGTTAAAATATATGCTTAATTATAACTTTCATTTATATTTTATTTATCATTTACAAAGTATTAAAAACACAAAAAAAAAAGTTGAACCCAACTTTTTCAAGTCAAAAAACATAATAATAATAATAATAATAATAATACATGAATTAAAAAAACACAATTCAATATGATGCTTTTCTTGACAAAAATGTATGATAGTTTCTTGCTAGCAGAGTGGGTCAAAGCTTCTAATGCAGCTCAAAATTTCATTTTTAGATACTTAAGTTTCTTGTTATTTAAATTAACCATCTAGTTTTCTTGAAATATTTGTAACTTCGTATATGATTTACATAGAATCATTTAGTTAGATACTTACCTAAATTAAGATCTAGGCGTGAACAGAGTTTATCAGGAAAAAGCTTTAACTTAAGGTGTTGGTTGGAGCCCTTCAATAATAGAAGGGTCTCTCCAAAAATAAGTGTATACCATTTTAAACAAGCACACGGTATTCTTTAGTAAAAGGTGAAAGAATAGTTCGCTTTGTGCTCACTACATGGCTGCATTTCAACAGCGCTACCTGCTTGCATTAAATACTCAATTGCACTGCTTTGCTATTCTCTAAACAGCCGATGTGGGATGGTTGGACTCCACATATCCGTATTATTTAAAAGGTTTCATATTATATTTTCTACCCAATTAAATTCATATATGTAAATTCTGTTGGACGTTATGTGAGGCCCGGTTTTGTTTATTTAAGTCTTTCGTATTTGTATCAGTTTAGTTTACATTTTCATTCGTTTACGTTTATATGTATTGGGCCCGAGGCCTTGTGTACTTGAAACCCATTGGGCATTTAGTAATGAGATGGGTGTATAACATACTCACATATATAATGTGTGTGTATGGAATACACCAACTAACCCTTTGCAAAACAATTATCCAAGTAACCAAAAACTCTCTCAACTCCCTTTCTTTCTTCCAAGTTTCGGCTCCACCATACCCACACACAAGATCCGAGATCTCGGTTCGACTAGTTGTTTCCGCCAACTAGTTTTGATGTTGATCCAAGAACGACTAGTACTTAGTTTGTTGTGTTGTTTGATCCGGTTTCGGGACCTACAATTGGTATCAGAGCTTTCGGGCTCTACTAGTTGTAGATCTTGGGTCACAATCTTGGATTTTGGTCTTGTGTGTGAAAAGACGGATTTTTCGAGAAAATAAGTGTGTTTCGGGTTCTTGTGTTCTTGAAGTTCTTAAGATATTTAAGTTGTTCATGTTCAACAAGATGGTTTAAAGTTGTTAAAATGGTTGGTTTTGGTGTGTGAATCTCAAAATAATTGTGTTTGTAGTGTTATGCATATATTTGGGTTGGTTTGAAAAAGGTGATAAGAAAGTGAGTTGGTGACATTCTAAAAGAGGAATTCTAATACTTTGTCACTTGAATACAATTGTTATTTGAATACAATTGGTCTAAGTAAATTGTATTAAAATCCAAGCTTCCGAGTTCTAAGTAAATTGTATTCAAATCCTTCATTATTTGAATACAATTGGTCTAAGTAAATTGTATTCAAATCCAAGCTTCCGAGTTCTAAGTAAATTGTATTCAAATCCGTCATCATTTGAATACAATTGATTTGTAAATTGTATTCAAATCCTTCATCATTTGAATACAATTGTTATTTGAATACAATTGTTCATTTGAATACAATTGTTCATAAGAAAATTGTATTCAAATCCTTCATCATTTGAATACAATTGTTCATTTGAATACAATTGTTATTTGAATACAATTTTTCAATTTGAATACAATTGTTATTTGAATACAATTTTTTATTTGAATACAATTGTTCATTTGAATAAAATTTTTATTTGAATACACTTGTTCATTTGAATACAATTGGTCATTTGAATACATTGGTCGTTTGAATACATTGGACTTGTGTTTTTCAAACAGTTTTTGTTTCAAGAGTGTTTGATCTTTGAGAAAAGGGTTGACCCGTTGACTGTTGACTTTTGACCCGTTGACTGTTGACTTTGACCTGTTGACTTTGACTTTGACTTTTTGACCGTTGACTTTGACCAGTTGACCCACAAAAAAAAAACTTTTTAAATTTTTACTTAGTCTTCCATTAAAAAAATGTCTTGCAATTATAAGTTTGAAGGGAGTCTCAATATGAGGGAATGCCAAAAGAACATGTTAAAAGAAGAATTCAACATGTTTAAACATATTCAAGGAGAATCGGTTGCCTCTCTCATCAACAGATTTGAGTCACTCGTTACTAAATTGAGATGTGTCGGTATCACAACTAAGTTGTCTGAGATCAACATGAAGTTGTTGGATTCACTGCCTTACGCATGGAACATAAACGTGATTACCATCAAGAGAACGGCGAGCCTGGATACCTTAACACTCTTAGAGTTGACTTCTACCATCAAGTCTTTTAAATCGATGGATGCCAACCTTCGAATATACAATCAGTCAAAAGAAAATAAAGCTGAGACAAGTGATGCGGGTGTGAGGAGTCAAGCAAGTCCTATCATCCCCGAGTGTGCTGCAAGTGGAAGTAGTCAAGCAAACACCTCGTCATGCACCATTGATGGAATTCCTTCACCTGTCTCGCTCATTCCCGAGGTACACAAACTTTGCTCTCAAGAATGTATTGATAAAGTTCTTCACTATAGAAACCATAATGCTAAAATTCTTGAACAAATTGAAAGCATTAGAGTTCAAAATGATGATCTTAAAAAGGCTGCTAAGATTTACACTATTAGAATTAAGACTCATGGTAATGATATGGCCGATCTTAGGGAACAAGTTTCAATTGCTAGAAATTTAGCGAAGCGTCATGAAAATCAAGTAGTTGAACTAAACGCTAAAATTGTTAAATTAGAAATTGAGTTAACCCAAAAGAAGATTGCCATAGAAAACTTTGAATTAGCCACCGAAAAGCTGAACAAACTTATTGGGTCACAAATGAAATTAAGATTAAAGACTGGTTTTGGTTATGATTGTTCTGCTGTACCTCCACCGTTTAACAATAACTATACTAGCGTTCCTCATCTTGATTTTAATTCTCCTCCTGAGGAAGAAATGGTCTATGGTATTGGTCATGTGCCCATATCAAAGACATTTGTTCCTGCAGCTCCCAAGACTGTTATTTCAGCTAATTCTTCAGTTAATCCTAATAATGATTCATCTTCTGCAGCAAGTCGTGCAGAAGAAAATGGGTGTATGGAAACAAACATGGGTTATGGAGATAAAAACTTACTTTTTGATTCACCTATTAACAACCCTGTCTGTAATAATATTGTTTCCAAAAACATTTTGAACAATGATGTATCTGATGAGAATGTTCATGTTAGCACGTCTCTTGAAAATGAAAATGATGTTTCTATTTCCGATAGTGATTGTGAAACTATTTTTGATGAAACCATTGTTGATAGAACTGTGCATGAAACGGTTTCTGTGAATACTAACCTACCCAGCTACTCGTCAAAAGATTGTAAAGTTAAGGAGACTAAAATTAATGAAAATCGTTTTGAAAAGGAAAAGGCAAGTACATCTAGTAAATATGTGCCACCTCATAGAAACAATTTTTATCAATCCACAAATCAATATTATCAACCTCAACTGTACAATCAATTTGATAATAGCTACTATGGTTATTATCCACAAGATTATGTGAACTCTTTCTATACAAATGTTTTTGATGATCGGGGTCATAGATCTGACAGCTTGTTTTTCCCGTACAACCATATCCTTATTCGCCACAACCCATGTATTATCATTCTGATGGTTTCTATAGGGAAGATAGAAGAAAACTTTGTTTTGTGTGTGGTAACCCGTCTCACCTTGCAAGACATTGCAAGAGCTGGCATAAGATGAAAAGAGAAATGAACAGTAGGTTTAATCAATTCCGTTCAAGAGCTAAACCAAGCTCAAGAACAAGAAATGATCAACCTGACAGTTCTGCCAGCGAAATGGATGTGAGATCCAGAAATAAAAAGAATGATAAACCTCCTTTTTGGATAACCAAGAATGAGAGAGCAAAAAGGAATTCAAAGACTGACAAGTCTGAGAATTCATCAAAAAGAAGGCAGAAAAGACATCTAAATATTGACAAATCTGAGGATGTTGTTTTAAAACCAAGAAGGAGACAGTCTCAAAAATCTTTTAAAACAGGAAACCTGCTCGTGCATGGAATCCTAAAGACTGCTCTTTTGATTCTGACACGTCTCACAACTTCATAAACAACAATGAGAAAAGGACATTTGACCCTCCCGAGACAACTAAGTCTCGGGAACCTCTATCTAATTAAACTGCTAATGTGTGAAGGGCCAGCCAAGACATTCTATAAACAGTAATTGGTACTTGGATAGTGGTTGTACCCGACACATGACAGGAGACGAATCCTTGCTATTTGACATTAAACCGTTCGATGGCGGATACGTTTCTTTTGCTGGAGATATGGTAGAAATATTTTGAAACAAGGAAAAGTGTCAAATGGAGTCCTGACATATGAAGATGTCAACTTGGTGGAACAACTAAACCACAACTTGCTTAGCATCTCTCATATCTGAACCGAAAGCTTGTCATAATAGAACGGGTCGATACTAATGACAACTATGCAGACCTGTTTACTAAATCCTTTGATCGTGCGAGATTTTTGTTTCTCGTTGAGTCACTTAGCATGATCTCTTTTGTACAAAGTTAAGTTTTAATTTTTTTTGTTTTATTTTTCCTTATTTTTATTTTAAAATTATTTTAATTTTATTTTGTTTTATTTTATTTTAATTTTATTTTTTTTCTTAAAAGTTTATTTTATCTAAGTTCTTTTTAATTTAGTTTCCTTTTTAATTTAGCTTAAATTTTCTTTTATTTTAAATTTTAAACTTTTATTTTCAGATTTATTTTTTTAAAGTTTTAAAATTTGAAACTTTTGTTTTATTTTTATTTTGTTTTTAAATTTTCATCTCATTTTATTTCAAATTTTTTTTATCTTTTTGTATATAAAATTTATAAATATTTTTCAAATATGTCACAATTTTAGAGGGAGAAAATGAGTCTTAATTCACCAAAAAGATTTTACTTTTGTTAAGAAAATCAAAATTTTAGTCACTTGACTTCCAAAAATATTTATATATTCGTTATTTTATTCAAGAAAACCTCAAAAAGCCTTAAAGGTATAATCTCTAGTTTAGAGGGAGCTCCTGTTTAGAGGGAGTCGAATAATATTAACGAAAATTTTGAGAAATCGATCCAACCTTTGGAAAATGATAGGAAATTGTCTCAGGTGATCCTAACACATGAAAAGAGTAGATCAAAAGCCAACAAGATCATTTCTTGATGTGTAGATAGGCATAACAAATGAGTAAGTATCATAGTGATATAAACTTAAATATCTGCCTATACTAGTGGTTACACTCTTATGAAGCGGTTGCCTACTCCAAATAAGTCATATTAATGAAGGCAAAAATCCTAATAGTCAGTCATACACGAGCCCGTTAGTGATTGGTCACAATGAAAATTATTTCTTGCTTTAGCTTCAAATATTGAAAAAATCAAAAATTATTGAAAAAGCAAAAAAACTGCAAAATACTCAAAAAATATTCAAAATCAACAACAAAATTGTTGATAATTTTATCAAACAAAAAGGGGTATATTAGAACCACGTAACGTGGGGCAAACAAGTAAGTCCTAAACACTTTATATGAAGGCATAAGTCAACAAGGCTAGTAAGTCCATGGTTCAACCTTTACATATTGTTTGAAAGAAAAGTTTGCAAAAAGTCTATGAAGCTCAAAATGTTTTGATCAATCATTAGGGGGTCGGAGCCAATTCGGGGTGATACTGATGAACACAAAGTATGCCCGAGGTATGATGGAGTTTGTAACATGTCGGATTCACAGGGGACCACACAAGTATTGTGCCAAATTGTACCTTAACGTATCACGATGAAATCAAAATACTTGTTAAGTTTAAAGTGGATAAACATATCTACAATCGACCTTGGGTTCTTGGCATAATAATATCCAAATAGAAGTGTGATCTAGGACACCATAGACAATATGATTCCATGTTGTGATCTTTCTCACCAAAAACAAGTATTAATAGGTTATTTTGTAAATTAATTAAAATGATTAATTAATATAATATTAATTTTCTCCTTATTTTAAATTTTAAAATTTTATTTTATTTTTATTTCACATGTTAAAATTAGTTTAACTTACATTTCTTTTAATATGATTTTATCTTATTTTACTTTTACTTTTACTTTTAATTTTATTTTTAAATTTATTTTGATTTTTTCGTTTTTAATTTAGTTTTCAAATATTTGACTTTATCTTATTTTGTTCTAATTTTTTTTGGTTTTAACTCTTAATTTAGTTTTTAAGTTTTTGCTTTATCATTTTGTAAATCTTTTTATTTTAAACTTAGTTTAAGTTTTGTCTAAATCTTGTGTCTATATAAAAGTTTATTTTACTTTAAACTTATTTTAAAATTTTAATTTTATTTTCTTTTATTTTTTAAAATTTTATTTTAATTTTTAAGTATTTAGTCAAAATGGGCTTTTGTTTACTACAAGGTCCTCATTGCATTGTTTGTTAAGTGTTGACCCGATAAAATATATCTTGACAAGTGCTTGGATGGAGACGATGATGAGTTAGAAGAGAGATGATGAGGATGAGGATGAGAATGATAGCAATGATGATACTCGTGGAAATGGTGGTGGTAATGGAAGTGGTAGTGGTGATGCCACTGAAAATAAGACGGCTGATGCTGGGCGTCAAAGGAGGCTGAGAAAACGAGGGAAACGGAAGCTGAGGTGGAGGCCGAGCTCGCCTTTTTATTTAACGTTTGTTCTTTTGCAGGTACCGTTCCTTCAGTTCAGAAAGCCGGTGAAGAAAATAAAGATGATGATGACGACATCAGCTATTCCCTCGAACCCGACACACCGCCAACTAGGAAAATGTTGAGCCAATTGTTGACAAGCACGTTGTCGCTCCTGTTGCTGATCTTGCTAGAAGTCGGTCAAGAAGAGGAATCAAATACTACAGCATTAGCATATTGGAAAACATGCAAGCAAGGTCTAACTCAACAACAAATTCGATGATGTCATCATGCATTGCACTCGCAGCCACGAGCTCACGTTCTTTGATGAGCACGAATTGACTGGATTTGGACTCCGCGACCTCAGGAAGCTAACTGAGTCGCAACTATGCACAGTCGAAGATGTCTGTCGTGACTACACGGACGCCATCGTTGGAAAGTTTAACAAGTTTGTCAGATTACTTGTTGAAAAGCAGCCTTTCGAAGAAGACCCAAATGGTGTATTTGACTATGAGTCCGAATGCGAGTGGTGAGAATGAAATAAGACAAATACCAAAAGACTAGAGGGAGATTGTAAGACCCGGTTTTGTTTAATTGAGTCTTTCGTATTTGTATCATTTTAGTTTACGTTTTCGTTCGTTTACGTTTATATGTATTGGGCCCGAGACCTTGTGTACTTGGTGCCTATTGGGCTTGTTATTAATGGAATGGTGTATAACATACCCACACTATATATTGTGTGTGTATGGAATACACCAAACAACCCTTTGCAAAACAATTATCCAAGTAACCAAAAACTCTCTCAACTCCCATTCTTTCTTCCAAGTTTCGGCTCCACCATACTCACACACAAGATCCGAGATCTCGGTCCAACTAGTTGATTCCGCCAACTAGTTGTGAGGTTGATCCAAGAACGACTGGTACTTAGTTAGTTGTGTTGTTTGATCCGGTTTCGGGACCTACAAGTTATAATCTACATAATCTTTGTCCTTAAAAGTGAACTGGTAGACCTACCTTTGAATGTTATTATGCAAGCATATGAAACCAAAAAATTAGTTAATAAGAAGAAGGGCCTCTCTAAATATTTGTTATGGTTATTATTTGCTAAAACCCGACTTAGATGTTTGATTTCCCATTTTTTATCATCGTCTTTAAGATCTTACAATGTATATGAGAAATTTTGTGTACGTCCATTAGGTATAGGATCCCAACCTTGGCCTTGAGATCTCGCTTCTGCACATTTTTGGTTGGTTTGATTAGTACTGTGAACAAACCGTCCGTACAACTAATGGACGCTCTATTAGTTAAGTGCAAAAACACAAACAAACGCCACTTTCGTTTAATTGTGTTCACAAACGTTTAGTTATATGTCCGTTTGTTTTAGTTTGTTCACTAAAATTTCTAATAATTTTGAAACTTTTACATTTTATTTATTTTTAAAATAAAACTTATTCACAGGTATGTCAATTGCCAACTATGAAGGTTACATACTCACATACCGATTATTTAACTTCTTGTTGGTTAATATATTAAATATAATTTTGAAAGTACTAGAAAATTAGTGTAACTATTAATAGGTTCATAAAGTTATATTAGAAAGTATGTGCCTTTAAAATATATAAACATTGTTCATAAACATTTGAATATAGTTTAGGCAATTTTAATAGTAATTAAACTAGCCTTTTGAACATTTTTTTATAACTAATTATTTTATATTCTGTTATTACTTATTAATAGACTACATTCCTTGCTTGCCAACTTAATATTGACTTTCTTACCAACTTAATATTAACTAATGTATCTTTCTCTTTTTTTATTATTGTGTTGTAATGTGTATAAACTATTGAAGAAGAAGCAAACTAGAGTTATACTTACTTGACCCCATACAACACATACTTGGTCTCCAAGTTCTATTTTCCCAAACTTGGTCTTCAACCCAGCTTTTAAACTATCAATCTTTTGTAATTGTTTTATTTGACCCCATAAAACATGCTTACGTTTAAAGGTTGTTAAATATCTGAAGAGGTATGTACCCGCCTCAACACCAATCAAGGCGGGTCAACCCACAAGATAAAGACATTATCAAGGCACAAAGCCAAAACCTAGGCGCATGGCGCATACAAAACATGCTCAGGCATCATATGCTCGCGCATCACATATGCGCGCGGCGCATCAACGCGCGGCGCATATCACATGCTCTTGCACATCACATATGCTCGCGCGTCGCATATGCGCGCGGCGCACAATCGCGCGGCGCATATCACACGCTCGTGCATATCACACCTGCGCATGAAATATCTGCGCGTGAGAATAAAAAGAAGACTTCGCGCATCCTCAGGATGGGCGCATATCACACGTGCACATAATCAACCTCGTCCTTATTCAAGTCAGGATTAGGGCGACCTTGATTGTGCACGTCAGACAATCTTCTAGAAGGCATCTTTTTAAGGAGTAAGAATATGCTGATATTGACAGCTGCCAAATGAAAGGTCGACAACTCAGCATGACACATGTGCTACCACATAATTACAACCAACGAGAAAGCGCCAGGTGTCCCAGAGGACACATGGCGCAGTGCGGTTGGAGGAGGCCAACGAGGCTGAGCCCAACCAGTGGAAACCCTAGCACTATAAATACAGCATCAACTCCACTTTGATGGGAGATTCATTCACACTCAATCATTGACAGTTACAAGCAGTGATATCACATTCAATCACATTGAATTATATTCACTCACAGTCAGTTACAGAGAAAACACACAGTCACACAAATCAAGAGTATTCAGCGATCAGCAATACTCTTGAGATTCACTTACATACAACATTATTATCTTCTCAAAAAGATACTGATTCTCACGCCGGAGGGTTACCCCAAAGAGGACCCCTCTGTCCCTTTCTGAGGGGTAAGTAACGGCGCTGTTCATTTTGTAGGTGGAAGAACTCGGATCCAGAAGAACCATCGGTGAAATAGTTTAATCACACCCGAGGAAAGTAGATCTGCTACCAGTGAGTAGATCCACGTTTCTTCATTGGCGCCATCCACTGTTACAAACGGCAATCAGATCTCATCCAGATCTAAAAAATTCAATCACCATGGTTTCTGGAGTTCGTAACGTTGATCAAGCTCTGGAGGATATTGAACGTGAGGGTGTTAACGACGGACAGCAGGTTCTGAGGGTTCCGCGTGATTCTACGCGTACCACCAGCAACCGTCCCTTCGTCACAACCCCTCACGGCCAGACTGAAACTCCTCCAGACGATCACACGTTACAAAATATGGCCGGCGCGAAGTTGAAAGGACCAATGGGTCCAGAAGATGAAGCAGACGATCCGAATGAATGGCTCATAAATGAGCAGCGGCGTCTGATGGATAAATACACTGAAATGATCAAACAGAAGAAGCTAGCCGACCAAACACAAAGGCAAGCGATGGAGAAGCAGCCCACAAAAAGGCCGCGCGCGCCGGAAGAAGGGCATTCTGTTCACACTGCACACACAGAGTTCAGTGATGAAGAGGTGCATAGCATGAGAAAGACAAGGGATACTCATGCAGGAGGCTCGCAGCTCCGCGCGCCTGTGAACATGGCGCCAGGAGCCAGAGCAGATCCGGATCTGCACATGCCATACAGCCCACCGGTCAGAGGGCAAGTGGACGTAACCACCCCCTACAGACCAGCCATCCTGGTAAAACACTCAAAGTTTACTGCGCGCATCGCGCAGGCTCCCATCCAGCACAAGACCAAGATGCCAAGTGGTCTGGGGAAATATGATGGCACGACAGATCCAGATGACTTTTTGCAAGGTTTCTATAACACGGGAAACCTAGAGAGCTGGACGATGCCAACATGGTGTCATATGTTTGCCCGCTGCCTCACGGGCGCAGCGCGAGTATGGTTCGAGAGCTTGCCGACAGGGCAAATTGATGGGTTCGAGGAACTGTTAGAAAAGTTCCAGGCCCACTTCGTACAGCAGCGCAGGCACACGCGCGATCCTGATGACATCATGCACTGCATCCGCAGGAATGATGAAACGATTGAAGATTACATCACTCGTTTCAATCAGGAGGAGTCCCTGGCAATCGGGGGCATAACTGAGCAGCTCCTGCGCGTGGCCTTTATACAAGGCGCGCGCAGTGATCAGTTACGACGAGCTCTCGTAAGCAAGGATGGTATGCCCACCACGTGGGCCAAGTTAATGGAGGCATCGCGAGTTTTCGCGAGAAATGAGAAACAGATTGCCCAAGATAGGGCAAGAGAAAGAGCGCATCAGGCTGAATCACCGCGCAGCAAAGAGAAGAGGGCCAAACAGAACTCTGTATGGTCCAGGTTGCAGCCAACAAGTTTTTCTTCCGCGGAAAAACAAGCGCAACCAAGCTCACCCCAGCCCCAAAAGGATGCTCGTAAACACGGGGAGAGTGACAAGAGGGAGGGCGGCAGAGATCCTAGCAGACCTCTGCCAAGAATATGGACTCCCCTCACTAAAACACCTTCACAGGTGTTAAGTACTGAGAATGTCCAATTCAAGCCTCCCAAGCAACTACACTACAAGGGGCCGCAAAACAGTGGCAAATATTGTGAATTTCACAGGTCCCCGGGCCACAACACCGACGCATGCCATCATTTAAAAGGATGCGATCGAGAAGGATGTAAAGTCTGGCAGGCTGGCTCACTTGGTAAAAAACCAAAGAATAGAAGATGAGCAACCGGAGGGGAGCCTCTGCCAGCAAGAAGTACAAAAGAATCTGTGTGGCTGAGGGGGGACGACAAGGGCAGACGTCAAGAAAGAGAAAGCGCGCAAATTCACGGAGATTGGCTGCGAGCAGCAAGTCATCTTCCCAAGAATCAGGGGAGGCCCTTCAATAAGCAGTCCTCTCGTTATTACCACACACATTGCTCATTACGAAGTGTCAAAGGTCCTGGTGGACACTGGAAGCGAATCTGACATTATGTATGAGCAGTGTTTCAGAAAGTTAGACCCGGCAGACCAAGCTCGGCTCGAAATTGTGAACGCACCAATCTGTGGTGTCTCAAATGAAATCATACATCCCCTAGGCCAGATTCAGTTTGAATTAACTATGGGGGATGATGAGCACAAGCGAGCCGAAGTGGTCAACTTCTTGGTCTTGCCACCACGTCATGCCACAATATGATCCTGGGTAGGGGAACGATTGCCCAATTTAATGCTGTACCATCGCCAGCGCACGGCGCATTGGGGATCCCTACACCAACAGGCGTAGCATTTGTTTACCGCGATCATTTGTGCGCAGTGACAACCACGCCGCGGGAAGGGAGAATGAAACTTCCAACGGCGGACAATGCGCCAGAGAAGTGGATTTTAAACCCAAAATTCCCCGACCAAAAGGTCACAATTGGCGCTACCCATTTCAGACGACACGAGATTGAGAGTGAAAAGGTTGCTCACAAAATACATGTCGGTCTTCGCGTGGCAACACTCCGATATGACTGGGGTCCCGCGAGACTGGCGCAACACTCTCTTAACACGTTCAAGTCGGTGGAGCCAATTGCTCAGAAGAAGAGAATCATGGGGGATGAAAAGGCGAAGGCCATGAATGAGCAAGTTGAGGACTTGTTGCGCGCAAACATTATCCGCCCGATCCGATACCAGACGTGGGTAGCCAATCCTGTGATGGTAAAGAAAAGCAACGGGTCATGGAGGGATGTGTATTGACTTCAAGGACCTCAACAAAGCATGTCCGAAAGACTGTTACCCACTACCAAACATCGACGCAAAGGTGGACTCCGTGGCGCCATTCAAGCTCAAATGTTTCTTGGATGCCTACAAAGGCTATCACCAGATTCAAATGGCACCACAGGATGAAGACAAGACGGCCTTCAGAACCGACAAGGGTGTTTTTTTGTTACACAAAAATGCCCTTTGGTTTAAAGAACGCGGGCGCCACCTATCAGAGACTTATGGATTCTGTTTTCAATGAACAAATCGGAAGGAATCTAGAAGTCTACGTTGATGATTTAGTGATCAAGAGCAGGGAGGAGAGACAAATGCTCAACGACATCGAGGAAACTCTTCAGCGCCTAACGGAAGTTAACATGAAGCTCAACCCGAGCAAATGTACTTTCGGCGCGGAAGAGGGGAAATTCTTGGTGTAATGGTCACTAAGGATGGTTTCAAGGTGAATCCTGAGAAGGTGGAAGCCATCCTTGACATGCCTTCACCAGCCACCATGAAAGAGGTTCAGAAGCTGAATGGTAGATTGGTGTCAATCAACAGGTTCCTAGCTAACCACGCCAGCAAATCTACTCCATTCGTTAACACCTTGAGGAACTGTTTGAAGAAGAGCCAATTCAAGTGGACGCCTGAGGCTGAGCAAGCTTTCAATGAGATAAAAGAATGTCTCATAAAGCTGCCCGCGCTCACAGCTCCACTTCCTGGCGAAACCCTTACATTGTACTT